>NW_026889782.1:10027500-10497500 GCF_033153115.1 Saccostrea echinata | reverse complement strand
TTGTGAAAATCAAGAAAAAAATATCCCTACTTTAAGCTTAAAATTAGCACTTTTTTTTAGTAATATCTAAAAATTAACATCACAGACCCCCACTTTTTGTTTTCTTTTCTGAATATATAAGATACTTTTAACCATTCCCCTTAACTTCAGTAAAATGTCATTACTTTCAAATGATTTTTTTGCTTGTTAAAGTTCTAATGCCAGAAAAATGAAATTTTATGAGTGCAAAAAGGTCAAATAATTGAACATGCGGAGTAATTTGAAAAAAAATTAATTGTCACAAATTTTAATTTGTCTATTCAAGAGGAAATAGGACTGTGTTTGTTCCCATAATTTATTTGAATAAAAAATATTGGAGGAAAAACTTTAAAAATTGATTTATGTGTAAGACATATTTACAGTGCAAAAAGGTCAAACTAAATGCTCTGTAGCGCCAAAAGAAGCGCATTGACCCCAAATTTTTGTTTTGATTTTTAATTAAGCTATAGGTATAAATTCTAAAAATATACTTGATAAAAAATTCTTATTACTTTTGATGGCAGGATCCAACTTCCTTAAAGGATCTATAGAAGTATAAAACAAAATTGAATGATAAGTGAAGCTTTGTTGCGCAAGAATTTAAAAAATCTGGTAAAAATACCCTCACTTGATTATTGTAATTTGCAATACCTTAGCGATATCCTTGGGATTGTATTTGGTTTGCCTAAGTCTTACAAGGATGACAATGAATGTAAAATATACAAATACAATGGACATTTGCTTAGTGTATAGGTATTTAATATAAACAGGCATGTTTTTGTAACTTGCCTAGTGCTACAATTAAGTACACAAAGAGAAATCTTTAGTTCCTGTATATTTACTAGAGATGATGTCTCTTGGCTACACAATCAACTTAGCTGCTTGCCACTGCTTGCCACTTGGTAAAACTTGGAACCAATACTTTCCTCTTAGATATACAAACAACTTAGAACTTGTTACCAGCACTCACTACTTGGCTATTTGCCACTTGTCACAAACTACAACGCATCCCCTAGTCACCGTGGGTCTCTTTGACCACTTGGTCACTTAAAGTATAAAAAAAATGTATACAGACTTTTACCAACTAATCTACTGTCTCCATGACTTTACCTGACAATAACTTGTCTTCTGACAATCAGGACACCACGGTTTGCACACATTATGTACTATTGGCTATTTTGATACATAAATACTCTTTATATCAATCTTTTATAATGTTTTATAGGCAAGAATCTGACTTTGAGCATGCTTTGCTAAATTAAACCAAACATAAATTTTCATTCTGTTTCTATATATGACATTCTTTCTTGAATTCTCATTCAATCAAATAACCTGTCAAATAAATTATGTACAAGGATTTCTTGATAAATGCAATTTAGCAAAAAGGAGTACCTTGCTTCACTTATTAAAATTTTGAACTCTGACAGATACCCAGGAGCAGGGAATAGGCACATTTATTTTTTATCTATACATTTACATTTATATTATTGCATTTAGTTAGTTTGCTTAATACTCAGGGGCAGAGGAAAAAAAATTCCAAGAATAAATGCATTTTCACAATATAATAAATTAAGCCCCGTCCTAACACCAGAACCCCAGACCAATTGAAAATTTTGAAAGAGACTTCCTTGCCCCTCATTACTATTATCTAGTTAGTTTGTTTAACACCCAGGAGTAGAGAAGAAGATTTTCAAAGAATTAATGCATTTTCACTATATTATCAATAGAGTTTCCAGCCTTTCACCAGAATCTCCGACCCTGGGGTCATGAATTTCACAATTTTGGAAGAAAGATTCCTGTTTATCATAACCATGTACTTGGTTGGTTAAAATAATACCCAGAGGCAGAGAAGAAGATTTTCAAAGAATTAATGTATTTTCACTATATAATCAATAGAGCCCCGCCCATAACCCCTGACCCAGGGGCCATGAATTTCACAACTTTAGGAGGCACCCTTGCTCATCATAAAGATGCACTTAGTTTGTTTAATACCCAGGAGCAGAGAAGAAGAATTTCAAAGAAATATTGCACTTTCACCATATGATCTATATAGTCCCACCCTAACATCAGAACCCCTGACTCTGGGCCATGAATTTCATAATTTTAGTAGAGGACTCTATGCTTATTACAATCATGCCAACAGTTTGCAATTGACTTCTTTATTTCCAGGAGTAAAGACGATTTTTAAAAATTGCATTTATTTTGGTGGTTTTAGCCCCACCCCTCAAGCCCCAGGGGGCAGGGACCATTATTTTTTTGTTCCATTTCACCCATAAATGCTATATGCCAAATTTGGTTGAATTGTGCAGCGGTTTCAGAGAAGAAGATGAAAATGTTCAATTGTTAACGCATATCGCGCGACGCACGATGACGTCATGGTCTATATGTAATTATCATAGCAAACATTTTGCAGAAGGACATAGTACACTAAACTAGCGTATGTCCACGAATGTGATAAAAATTCAATATCCAAATTTTTGACATTTTCATGAAACAAGCTCAGCATCAGACTATGCCTTGCGTCTTGCATATACAATCTATTTACACCTATAGCTTTCGTGAAATAGTGTTCTTTTAATTTTAATAAATGAAGTAAATCATAGTCTACTTCAAAAGAGTAAAGTACACATTTGGCAGTGTGGCCATTATTACGAAAGATAGAGCATTTGTCTTCGACCTTTATGGATATACAACAAGTCATGTTTAGGAACTGCACTAGAAAGCACTGAAAAAGAAGTTCTTGACACTTTGTCAGAAAGGATTTAGTGTATCAGATGTATGGAAAAATCTCGCATTAAGCAAAAGAGGGGCAATATGAAAACCATATATTCTTCTGTGTTCAATAATTCATAAGTGAAAAAAGAATGAGATAGACTACACGATCAGTATGTACTGGTCCCAGCTGACATAGCAATTAACAACACTGTCTTTGTTTGTAAGGCTCATTATTTCAGTTGTATTTTAGAGGAACTGGGGTTTAATTCTAAAAGTGGAAATCCAACTTATACCCATAGCTCCCTTTCTAATGCAGAAATTCTCAAAAATAATATGCCTGTGTTTAATATTTTCATTATTCCCAACAACCAAATGAATTTTAATTATCATATCTATACTGGATTCCGAAACTTCATAAAAAATCCTCACAAACAAAGATTCATAGCGGGTTCCAGTATATGTTCTACTATACCAAGCCTCTTTCTTTACCCCTCACTAAAATATAAACAGCAGTGAAGGAAAAACTTCAGGAGTACTTTATGACAGTAATAACCAGAAGCGGTGTTAATCAAATGCAGATTCTTAAAAATTCCAGGGAACTTTTGGAAAATTTGAAATCACAAAATGTTACCAAAACCAATAACATCAAAACTTACGACTTTTCAACTCTATATACAACCATCCCCCATGATAAATTAAAGTCCAGGCTTTTTGACATCATTGATGTCATAGTTTTTCAATAAAAATGGAACTCGTAAATTTACTTACCTTGTCAATGGTCATTTGCAAAAAACATTTCTTAAAAAGCATTTGATTTGATTACGCAAATACTCTTAAGTCGATATTAAAAAATGCTTGAGTTTGTGATTGACAATATCTATGTGGTTTTTGGAGACAGACCTTCCAACAATTTGTTAGAATTCCCATGGGTACCAATTGCGCCGCGTTTATATGCAGACCCTTTTTTGCATTTCTATGATCTCCACATTCAATTACCAAAGTTACTCAATTTAAAAGGAAAAAAAAGATAATTATATGCTAATAAATACATTGAAGTACAATTGTGTTTTGTTAAATTTACTTTTTTCTATATAAAGTTGTTCAGTTGTGAGAAAGAGAAAAAATATGACATATTTAAGTCTTATCAAAAAATATAAATACATTTAAGGAAATATATTTACATTTGCAATGTTTTTCTATAAGCCAACTGTGAAATTGACTTGAATGCCATTTTCGTGTATACTCATGCATAGAAATATGCACGGAGAAACTCACGCTAAAGCGACGTCACAATGAACTACAGAGACGTTGATAAAAATGTAACAATATTGGGCAGCGAATAATTCAAACCCTGAGTATATTTTGTGTTCTTTTAAACATGCAAATTGTAAATATTAGGAATGTTTTTAAGTTAAGTGTGGCTTATTTATGTGTAAATCACACAGACTTGCAAATAGGCATATTTTTCATGAAGCACTCGCGCTCTTCATGAAATATGCCTACGTTACAAGTCCGTGTGATTTACACACCAGTAACTCACACAAAACCTAAATAATTTGAATATTTACTGTAGTCTGAAACCATACAAGAATCACTCCTTAATATAAATATCGTCAAGTTCACAAGACATTAGTGTTTTTAAGGTTTTAAAATATGTTTAACAATACATCAGTATTTGAACGTATAACTTCAGAAAAAAAAAATTTAATCTGCAAAAGACTAAAAAAGCAAATTGGAAAATTGAACTTTTTATTTTGAAATATTTATGAATAGTCACAAAATATCGAATACATTATAAATTAATTGCATGATTGTAAGGAAATTAAAAAAAAGATTTCACGAGTCCGAAAAAATCTCTGGGCGAACCTGATTTTTCTTGGTTAAATAAATATTTTTATCTCCCGATCATTGGTACAGTGGATTGTATGTTAAAATCAAATCAGGCTATACAGCTTAAAATAAAAACCACAATCTTTCCGCAACGCTCTCCAATTTTCTTTCAGTTAGTAGTCACTGAAACACTTTACTGACGCCCCTTTGACATTCCCCAAACAATAATCCTCTATTTCTTTTCTTATAAAAGCATCATCTTTGAAAAGGAGATCGGTAATTTCGTACTGTTTGGTAGATGATACTTTTCTACTTTTGTAAATTGTAAAATCTGCTGCTCTCGGGATATGAACGAGATCCAGGAAGAGATTAAATATGATGAAAAACATGGCGAAGACAGGGAGATATGAAATTTCATTGCCCTTCCACGAGACTAAATAGAATCAATTAGATAACGCTTTGCATTGAATAATTATGATGAGGTATAATAATCTTTCAGACAGAATAAAATAGTCTCTTCTAAAATTAATTTCATCAGTTTCAAAACTCCCGTTGAATCGTCAATTCGTAGTTGAATTGTATCATCATCTATCAAATAAAGATATACATATGAAAACAGACACAAATATGAAAAAAGATATATGTACCATCCATCCCCCGAAAAATATGTCTCAAAATCCAAAATCCTTGAAAATATGAAAGTTCCATTTATTTCAATTGTTCATGAAACTGACATGGAGTAAATAATGTATATATAACGTGAAAATATTCACCTTGTGATGTTTGGGCAATATATGAAGTACCTAGTTAGGTAATATCAATTATGGCCGCACCTATTGACGTTTGGTCATTAAATGACCTAATGACGTTTCATTTTCACATAACGTACCTATGACGTGAGATCATTTAATTGCCTTAATGTGTTTTGATCATAATCATAATTGATTATAAAATGACGTACCTAGTGACGTTTGATCATTACCTGACGTACTTAGTGACGTTTAATCATCATGATTGTTTCCCTCACTGAAGTCCCAGACTGAAATTTAGACGACCAAGGATATTCCCAGCCTCTCGATAACCATTTTCCATTAAGGAAGGCGCGGTGACAGGAATTGAACCACCATCCCCCTTTGTATAAATCAGCACAGTTTAATCCACCATGTCTATCGTTGTCTCTATCTGAGGTGCTAAAGAACATCCCATTTAGAACAGTGCTTGAACTCCCAGTTTTCATCATACTGTCACCTATTGAACGAAAAAAAAAAAATCAGAAATATAATACACTTAACTACTCAAATCATTGTCGTCAGTATGTCATCAATACTGTCACGTACAAAGAGACCTAGTGTGATTATTAAGAACAATCCCTTGACGCTGTAATATATGAACATGTAATAAAAATACACAATTAAAATGGCAATTAATTGCAGCAGCAAAGACATTGATATGTTATGATACGCAATGTATGAATAAAAAGGGTTCATATTTATTATAAATTCAAATTTTCAAATCATATTATCTAAAAGAAATGAATGAAATATGTGGAGATAACGAACAGTATTCGAGCTCAAAAGTCCATTAAACATTCCAAAATAGGAGCAGAGCAAATACGGACCTCTAAGACATCAAAGGTGGGATCAGGTTCCATGGAGGAGTGAGCATCACCTGCCGACCGGTTACACCCGCCGTGTGCTCCTTGTCATGATCGGGAAATAACGGAGAAATCCGTCTACAATTCAGTGTGTAAATACCGGTATTGGCCTAACAATTACATGTACTTGTAGATTCCTAAATAAACGCCAGGAATAAATTATCGCGTAATTTCGTGAGAAGCACCACTTGTGAAATAAATTTACTCGCTTTTATTTTTATGGTGCTTTAATGTATGTAAAATCTCTAGATAAATCAGCCCTTCGCAAATTATTGTTCTCGCAATTTGATGCCCTTGGGCCATTGCGCGATATAAAATACTCGCGTGAAATAAGGAATCTACAGTAGTATGAAAAAAGTCAGTCAGCATTTGACTTAGTGAAAGATTGTATTTGCTGACAAGGTTATTGTTTCGACCAGAGAACTTACGAAATGATGACTCACACACACAAAATTATACAATGTCTTCAATTGTGTTGTATAAAATTATTCACACACACACCCTTACACACAACTCAGAGAGAGAGAGAGAGAGATCGAGAGAGAGAGAGAGAGAGAGAGAGAGAAAATTAAATGTTTGATTGTACTTTTACAACTCTTTGGAATAACATTTAATAACAGTGTGGGGTGTGTGTATGGGGGGGGGGATTAGGTAAGCATCTACCATGCCACAAACCTAAGGTTCCCCTGAAATCTCCTCTCAGATTGAGTTTATACTTTTCTGCTTCGCTGGAAATCCAAAATCGATCATACACTTCGTACGGTCTGCTGCCATCTGTTAGTTTGAATGAGACATATAGGCCTGAGTTCTTTCCCTTTGTTAACTGACGGATTACGTCATTTCCTGTATCAAGATATACTTTAGATTAATTGCTAAGTGTTCTGCAATACGATAGAAGTGTTAATGTATATCTATATTTTTTGAGGTACAATCAAATTATATTCGAAAGTTATTCATCATCAACAAATACATAGACCTTTTCTGGTACATACGAGGGCTGTTCGAAAATTATTGAGACAATGTGTATATTCTTTTTTCTAATGAACGTCTTTTGGTGAAAATTTCCATATACGTTTGACAATTAATAAAAATTAATAAAAGCAAAAAATATTTTACAAATATTTTATTTCTTTTTCTCAGTGGTATATTTATGTGTCAATGGTAGGGGTACCCGGCGCAGTCACGAAATCAGATGTTGAAAATATGTTACACCAACGTTCAAACTCCCGGTGGACTCATAGTAAGAGCGAAAATAATTCAATTTATGTATATAATTTTTCAATTTAACTTTGACTTCATTTTGTGCAAGTTTGTTAGAATTTCGATAAGAAATACGGAGATCATAAATAAATTTAAGCATAGAAATCTGAGAACGAAGACAAAATGGAACTTGACGTCAAGGCGGCGCAGCGAGCATACCTTTAATTTTGTGTAGCGCTATGGAGAACTCTTTTCCAGGCTAAACGACCTGCTAAAACAATAACAATGCAAAAACTGTGTCTAAGGGTTTTATTTTTTCATTGGTATATATTTTATTCTTACAAAAAATTCAATAAGAGTAAAAACAAGAGCTCCATCAATTATTACGGAGTAAATAACGTTGACTCGCTGTGCAAAAATCGGTATTGCTTGATGCTAATTCAACCTGTCTATGACACTTCGTGTATTTTTACACTGAGGTACAAACAGCACACTTTTTTTTAAATTTTATTTTTTAAAGATTTTTGTAAGAAAAGAGACTGTTTGATTTTTTAAATGTTATATGTGATAACAGAGAAAGAAGAGTAAACCCTTCCCGATCGTTTTACTTGCAAAAACATCTCTGGCTGACATGACGTTAAAATGACGTAGCGATGCTGCTCCAGGTCGATAGACATATGCATGTTTATAATTTCACAGGAACTTGTCTAATTATCGTATAAATTAGAAATTTTGCACATTTCTTTTATTCGTTATTTACAAAATGTTGAAGTTTCATGAATTTATCTCAGGCCTTTACGGAGTAAGAGTAAATGTCTCAATAATTTCCGAAGAGCCCTCGTAATTTTCATTATGAAAAAAAATATTTTAGATGGGTCATGTCACAACAAAAATTCCTTTCTCTTTATCTCTCATCCATCAATTTGTTTTCGTTTATATCATGTAGGATTTCAAAAGCTCACAATAATTGATACATTTTATATATGAAATAAAACCATAAAGCATACCTTTAAAATCAGGTCCTATATTTGTTTCAAAATTTAATATGTCGCTGTAAAGGAGATTTTTTTAAACGAAAGAGTAGGTAAAAATTCAATAAAATATTGAATAAATTTTACCTATCCAGTAATCCTTTTCTGCTGCACCAAAACCATCTTTATATTTTGCCCAATTTTTGGAAAATTTCAGCGATCCATTTATTCGTTTTTGGATTGCCTTAAAGGAATTGACATTGATTCAACATTAATTGTAACAATTAAAAAAAATCCTTCCAATTTATTAAAATGTAAAAGCAATAGTTGTAGGTGATTTCATATATTTGGTAAATGTATGATACTTGTTGATAAAATCGAAACTTTTTTCCAACAGGTAATATTTAAACTATAACTCGAACTTCCTTTGATAATCTCTTCCTTCAAAAATCGGCTTTCGAGACCTACTGGTGTAAAATCTTATTTAAAAAAAATTGATTTCTTAGAACAAGTAAATAAGAATATTACAAAATTACTGCAATAGATCCCCTTTTTCTCTTCATAAATGAATGTAGTGTATGACAATTTGAATGTAGATGCAAAGCTGAACATGTATTTTTAGAAAGAAAGGCAGACTCAGAGCCTTTCAAAGCGACAAAAATAGGCATACTTGATATTCAGTCGTGTGGAAGAAAATGAAAAGAGCAACAAAGGCTTTAATTTAATCGGGTTTTAAAAAGCAGAAAACCAGTTACCTCGAAATGTTTCTAGGGATTGTCTCAAAAAAAAAAATGGAGGACAAAAGTTTATGATACGATATTGTAACATCTGACATATTTTGTAAAATCATGTTTACTTAATCTTGTGGATAAAAATACTGTACTCACATGAAGGCCTGTCTCGAATATGCATAGCATTTCGACCCCATGAATAAAGTTTAATTTAATCACAAAAAAACCTAATCATTAATTTCAGACAATAAGTTTGATATTTTATATTTGGATACCGTCCATCCTCCGTCCATCGTCTCCATATCGCAGAAAACTCGGACAGGACGGGAGTGGTCCCCATAAGGATAAATGACGTAAACACCTGAATTAGTTTGACAATTTTCTTTGAGGTCCTTACAGTCTAAAGGGAGATCTACAAAAAAAAAAATGTAAAAAAATTGCTTTGACGAGGTAAAGATCTTAGCATGCGCAAGTAAATTAAATGTATAGGTATACGTAAAAAAATACAGATGCTAGTATACTACCTGAGTTAGTGTGACACTTGTCATGAAGGTTCTTGTTATCTACAGGAAGTACTAAAACAGGAAAAGTAACGTTAATATAATTTGAAATATATTGAAAATTGTATTTGATAAGCGAATATCATTGCAAGTAATAGTAATAATGAAATGTAAGGATAATAAATAGTAACCCTTATCAAAAGTCCAATCAAACAATACAAATTGTGGGCAAACATGGATCTATGTAAACTGCAGGGGGATCATGTATAATCAAGGAGTGAGTATACTCTGTTGACCGTTTAAAATCGCCTTGTGCCCCTCGTCTTGGTAAACGGTAATATCAGTTGACAATTCAGTTTAAAAATAAACTGAAAAAAGGCAAGCTAACGATAGATTGCATTTGCAAATAAGGTCTTTATATCGACCACTCGAATTTTAGAAATGTTGACTTCAATTGAGAGTGTTGATATCCTTGTATCATCAACTTATTTTTCAGTATCCTGCCTCGTTTTTAAGAAACTGATCGTACATAGAATGTAGCTCTTGTTTTCTATATAAACTGAGACATATATCCGATATACAGGTAATAATGATTTATTGCTTCACAAATAAAGGAGAGTTAAGCCATCACGTTTATAATAAAATTTATTTGTTAGTTTGCCATAAATGTGTTTTTCAAGTAAAATGTTGAAGTATGAATAAATTTGCAGGGTGTCTTTTTTTTCAAGTTCATCGGGATATATTGTATCAACATAGGAACGAAAATAAATGTTGTTATTTAACTTGTAAATAAAGGCTTAAATAACACATTTCACTATGATGTAATAGCTTCCTGTCGATAGTTGAGCAGTGACTTTAGATTAATTTTCTCAACACCTTTTGTCTTTTTATCTCGGTAATGTGTGCTGTTCATTAAACACTTGAAAAAATCACATTATCAAATTGCAATTTTTGTGAAAATTATTTTGCAATAATCTTCCTCGATTTCAATTGTATTGCATTTTTAAACCGCCCTATCTAACCTTCTTAAAACATTTTCAGAAAAAAAAAATCTCCAAAAAAAAAAATGTTATTAACTTAAAAAATGCATAATTCAAGAAGGGGTTATAAGGTCTTATTGATGTAAGGAAAAAATCTCTAAAAACACTAATGACATTTTTTTTTATCTCTTTAATATAGATAGCTAATTTGTAATTTTTATTTTAATATCCGCAGACAGATTAATAAACAAAATCAATGAAAGATGTATTGATGTGAATAGAAATCGATTCAAAACTACAAATAGAGATGCAATTTGATAAATTATTCATAATTCTCACTAAGTAAATGGACTTTGATGATTCCGAATGATTATAGAGGTAAAGCAAAAACGAAGTGCATGGTTATAATTTTGGAAATAACAAAGACATTGTTTTATCAATGCAAATATGTTGTTTGTTTGTTTGTTTGTTTTCTTGAAAATGAGTGGCAGAAGTACGTGTTACTTGGGAATTTGAAATAAAGAAAAAAATATTGAATAAGTTCTAATTCAGTGTAAAGTTTGATAAAAGATATCTTTAAGTTAGTTTAAACATCTGAAGATTGTGTTGCTTAGGTCACAAGCTGTAGTATTGGCTATTAGGTGTTCTTGAGGCGTCTTATCAAGTTTTGTACATCGGGGTACTATACAATACACTTATATGACAATTTAAATTAGCTTTAAAGGATTAATTACGCAGGTAGGTTAAGGCTTCCCGTAGAATATCACAGTGCACTCTGTGCCTTCACATCTCTGAACTACCAAAATATGACGTCATAATGGAAAATGACGTCAAGTCACTGCAAACTTGAGGTGTTATGACGGGGATAGTGTCATGAACTTTACACTTTATTCCAAACTGCATGTAAAATGCCAGATAGCTATTGCAAAATTCACGGGTCTTGAAAGGTTTTTTAAGTCGTATATGTTTAAATATTTTAAAAATACACCGCTTACCTACCCTTGACTGAAATTCAGCATATTCAAAATGCTTATGAAAAATATACTTTTGAAATGTACTCTGTTTTATACCCGTGGTATGAGGTAGAATTTATTTAGTGTGTATAAAAGAGTCTGGCGCAGGTGATTAATGAGGATTAATCTGAGAATTTTTGTGGTAATCTGTAAGAAGAGGTTGTTCTCTAACTGAATCTTGCTTGGGAAAAATGTGTATTGACTTTGTTTTAACACAGATTATGATATTGTGTGGAAAGTACCCTCAAATTTGTAGGTAAGTTGAATTTCTCAGGAAATATTTTGTATCTAAGTAATACTATGACTTTTCCCAAGCATATTTCGGATACACAAGGACACGATGAGTTTATTTATATAATAAAATGTTAATAATTATTGTGTTAATCAGCTGCGCCAAAGCGATTTATATGAAACACTTCAAAAAATTATAAATGACCGTCACGTGATCAGCAAAGTCATGTGATATCATTGCAAATATGTTCATATATAGCCGAGGAAACCCTCTATATAAATTGGAGGTACTTAAGTTCAATACTTATAAATTAAAACTAAAACCGACCTCGCAATGACATATTATGTTTTGATCACATTTCAAAGCTTCGGGAAACCTTAACATAGCTGCGTAACGATTTTTTCCGTCCTTGATATTTTTTGTATTGTTGCCGTTTAAATTCATTGTGTGCTTTCAGAATTGTTAAATCATTAGGAGTTACTCTCAAGAAAAAATAAGAAAAAAATATAAGAAACACAAAATATGATGAATTAAAAAAAATGTTTCTTATGTAAGATTACTTAATTTAATGTTACTTAAAAATGAAATCATACAATAGGCCCAAGGGCCTGAACGGTCACATGAGTATAATGCAACACTATCAAGGATCCATCAAAAGCATATAATAAAACAATATAAACGTGACGTCTATAAATAGAAAAATGACCTTAATGAAAAAGTGAAAAAGTATAACACTACCCCGGGAATAACTTATTTCTTTTTGTGAAAATAATTATGTAAAAACATCACTTGGCCATGAAAAGTGCTGCTAGATATCCTACTCTCCCGACACAGAAAAAAAAATATTCTAAAGTTTCGGATGAAACCTTACCAAATTTTTTTTTTTACATTTTTAAGCATTACATCTTTACATTACGAGCTTTCGATTCAAACAAAAACTATGTTTCAAAGTATGCGGCGTAGTGTTGAACTTTTGCATCTTTGTTGTTAAAACGACAGAAATAAAGCTGATCGGGATTTAAAACACTGCCTGTTTTCATTATAAGAAAACATGATAAGAATACATTGGCGTACATGATTTTTAATCATTAATTCCTTACGAATCACACATGACGTTCACGGTATATGCTTTTAAACTCCCATTTCCTATATTTATTTACATGAATTATCGTCATGTTTAAGTTTCAGTTTCTCAATTTGATTAATAGTTATGACGTCATGGGTTTGGTATTTTTCCCCCGTGAAAGATTCTTAGCTATTTATACCACCCCAAAACGACAAGATTTAGTTTATTTTATGTTTTTGAATGATTCCAGTCACTTTCTGGACCTGAAACTCTAAATATAGCTATTAAGAAATCATTATCTCTAAAGTTCACGTCATACAGCTTACTATGACGTCATATTGTATAGGCAAGTAGAATATCTGGGTGTAGTCTTTACATGCCCGCGTACCGACTTTGAATTAAAAAAAAATCTCGAATGAAGCAGCCTAGCCTATTGTAAACATGCAATCAATTGGTTTGTCTATTTAAAAACCCAGAAACAGAGAAAAAGATTTAACAAAAAATAAGCGTTATGAGCACTTGTTGTTAACATTCCTCCCTTAACATCAAACCCAAGACTTAGGGCCCTGAAATACACAATTTCTTAAGAGGCACCCTTCCTCCTCATAACTTTACACTAGTTTGTGTGTTTAATACCCAAGAACATAGAGGATTTTCAAAGAATCCATGCATTTACACTTTATAATCAACAGAGACCCCTTCTCCCCTCCCCCGAATCCCCGATCATGGGGCTTCAGATTTCACAATTTTGAAAGAGGCATCCTTGCTAATAAAAACCCCGTTTAACGTACTTCGTTTATTTATTTTATATCAATGAGCAGAGAAGAAAATTTATAAATAATCCATACATTCTCACTTTAGGGCCCACATTCAATATAACCCCTCTTTAACACCAGAAATCATGACGCAGGGGCTATGACACGAAAGAAGCAACAATCCTCCTCATAACGATGCACATAATTTATCTGCTTTAAATACATGTACAGGGAAGCGGGTGAAGATTGTAAAGAATTTATGCATTCCCTAACAAAAAAATACTATAGTAAACTATAGTTAACTATAGTTTACTATAGTTAACTATAGTAAATCAAAGTTACAAAGTATTTACTATAGTAAATCAAAGTTCCAAAGTTTTTACCATAGTAAATCAAAGTTCCAAAGTTTTCATTATAGTAAATCAATTTCCAAAGTTTTTACTATAGTAAATCAAAGTTCCAAAGTTTTCACTATAGTAAATCAAAATTCCAAAGTTTTTACTATAGTAAATCAAAGTTTCAAAGTTTTCACTATAGTAAATCAAAGTTCGAAAGTTTTTACTATAGTTAATTAAAGTTTCAAAGTTTTCCCTATACTTAATCAAAGTTTTTTCATTAGTTTAACAACTTATGTATTTTTATTAATTTTTTTTATAATTTAGCCGTTTTAGGGGAGGGGTGGATATGGGGTTGGTTGGGGCTGGTTTTTGTTGTACATCTTTATTTAAATATACAAAGTAGTTAATTCAAATGCAATATTTACATTTATAAATTTAAAAAAAATACATGTTGACTGAAGTTGATGAAGCAGATATTTTGATTCTAAATGACACAATAATATATTATTTTTTCTCCATAAATAAGACTTACGTTACATCTGCATAACATTAAAATTAAATGCATTGAAATAAATATTGCTTATTTATCGGCGCAAGCTACAACCTTTACATTAAAATTCATATCTTGTACATTATTCTTTTAGGGGAGGGGTCGGGTTTTAAAAATGTACTCTAAAGCTTTTATGAATCTTAAACTTGAAATATAATAAAATGTAAAGAATGGGAATCAGAAACATAATTCCACAGGATTTATCGTACTTAATCAAAGTTCCAAAGTTTTTACTATAGTAAATCAAAGTTCCATAGTTTTCACTGAAGTAAATCAAAGTTCCAAAGTTTTCACTACAGTAAATCAAAGTTCCAAAGTTTTTACTATAGTAAATCAAGGTTCCAAAGTTTTCACTATAGTAAATCAAAGTTCCAAAGTTTTCACTATAGTAAATCACTGTTCCAAAGTTTTAACTATAGTAAATCAAAGTTCCAAAGTTTTTACTTTGGAACTATAGTTAACTGTAGTAAACTATAGTTAACAATAGTTTACTATAGTATTTTTTGTTAGGGTTTTCACTAAATTATCATTAGAGCCGCGCCCCCTATCCCCAGGCCACATATACAAATTTAAAAGAAGCACTTTTTGGCATGATAACTGTTCACCTGTTAAAACCCAGGGACAGAGAAGAAGATTTTCAGAATATAATACATTTTCACTGTACATACACAAAAAATAAGCATAATTCTTCAAAACCAAGGAGTAGAGAAGAAGAATGTATGCATTTTCACCATATAATCGACGGATAAGCACAGGGAGCAATGAGACACTTGACTTTGGTGACCAAAAATAGTACATATACATGAATCTCTTAAACACTGCTTAAAGAGGTACACGTATCATAATCCAAGTTCTTTATAAATTATTTATCAGGAATTGTGTGAATATAAACAATTTAAGTAAATATGAGTAATACATACAATGATGAAAAAAATATCTCCATTCCGCCTCATCAGAAATATCAGTCTTGAAAATCTTTTTGTGGGTACGGCATTTCTTCAATTTTGGGTTGTACCCAAAGAAGGTACAATTATTTTGACACATCAAAGAACATTTAAACAAAGATTGGACTTTATTTTCTCCTAAGAATTCTTCATTTGACGTTTTATTATCAAGTTCCAATTTTGCAGTATATATTCTCGAAATAAAGTTCGCTTGAGACAGCCTACATAATAAAGCAATTAAACAGACAACCCAAAAACACTTCATTTTTTACTGTGTCTCAAATTGAAAATGTCTGTGTTCCTATTCAAATTTGAAAATTGGACCCAAGCTGACAGGTATAAATATCAAAATCTTCATATATTTCAGCAAAAATGATTGGTTTACATATTTGGTACTTTGCTATTGCTAAAATATCGATTTTGTTGAGAAAAAATAATTCAGTGTACTCAAGGATTGACTGAAGAAATATCGTATATACGACGGTTGTCCAAAAATTCCGTAGACAAGCGCAGTTTTGCAGGAATCCTATGTCATAAATTAATGACACTTTTTTTAAAAAAATAGAATAAACCATTAGGGAATAATAAATTTATAGACAAACATTGAGTAATTACAAAGATAAACCCAGTTAGAATATTTCTTTGTTTGGTGAAGAAGGTGGCGCAGTACCACAAAAATTGCAAGTAATTATCGATTACAAAAAAGTATTTGATACTCAGAATTACGTGAAGAAAAATGAAAATATATTAAACTGTATTGTTAACTACAACTCCTCAAAAATATGTTGTATTTGCTTTAACTAATGTGAATTTTATAACGTTATTATATATGCACCAGTTTGAAATCCGATTTGTTGAAAAATGGCGGATGCATTTACACAGCGGCGTACTGGGCTGTTATCAAATTTTATATTTTACAGTTTACCCAATCATAACAAGGAGAAATTGTGACCGATCAGAAAAGGATGCTTTCCCACGTCTGCTCAAAATTTGTTTAAATGGACTTCTCACTGTTCGTTATTTCCAAATTTCATTTTTTTTTTTTTTTACATTTTCACGAAAGAAAGCAGTGGTTTGTTTTAAAAACAAAAAGAAATATGAAGAATCTTGTGTTTATCTGTTTTATTGTGTGTTTTACAAATTTTCGTGCTAAAATTACTTTGAAAAGGCGTAACACAAAACCTGAATTAGATTATGCAAAAAGACTCTTTTATCATTATTCTAACCTGTCAAGTGAAATACCGCTGGAAAGTGACGTACGTCGTTTATGCCAATCCCAGCTGAGACGCTATATATAAAAATGCAGAGATCTTTCAATTATACTGTTTATTTATTTATTTGTTATCGTAAATATTTTCTATGAATATTTTAAGGTCCAGTGGGCGTCCTTATTTTATTCCAAGGATTGATCCCTGTCGAGATATTCGGAGTTTATTAACCTGAGTCCTTTTCTATAATGAAGATTTTGAATTATTTATTTCAACACAGCAATACATCCATAACAGCATTATCTTGTGTTCACAAAGGTCTATATTGTGATTTACGAGGGTTGTCCCAGATCTAGAAATACGCGAACATTTTCAACATCTTTTGTTTCACTAATACTATAGAGTTAAAAATTGGCATACATCATGATCAACATTTTTTGAATAATGTATAAATATTTCAAAATATCTCTATAAATAACATTTTCCTCTCAGGTAAATCTTACAAATCAGTTGTCGGCGCAACACTGACAATGTCAAAACGTAGTTTGTAGCATTTATGAATTTATCCTGGAATTGTGCTTCTGACAAAATTCGTTTAAGCATAGATTCGGCACTGTATTTAATTTTCTTTTATTTACCAAGTTATACATCTCAAATACTAGTGTTACCAAAACATTGCAGATTTAAACAATTTCTCAATCCCGATAATAAACCTAACAGTTCGCATTGTTTAACCGCGGCCTTCAATTAAGCCGATGACGTCCAGCTCCTGACTTTCAGTTTGTCTTCATTTTTGTTGGTCTACAAAACGCCTCTTCTATCGAATAACCAGTCAAGTCACTCTCAAACCCCTTTAACCAGGGATAAACCTGTGTCCGAGATTTATGTTTCTGTTCTTCCACCGTTAGCATCTCTTTTATCGTATGGACAGGAGTCATTTCCCACTCAACAGTACTGCTGAATAATTTGGTGCTCCACATTGTCGCCAAACGTAACCATTTTTGACAATATATAATTAAACGTGTTTTGGCATATAACGTCATACATTTGTCATTAATGATGTCAAATTAATAATTTTTTTTTATAAACGAGTACACCAGATCATAGAGTGTTTATGGAGTCAAATTTTTTGACATTATATTTCCGTATAGCCTGGTAAAAAAGAAAACTTCATTGACAATGCTACTTTAAAAAGTCAAAAAATTGCCGTGCGCCGACAACCGATATTTAACACCCTTTGAATGCTGTTAATGATATATACTTATTACATTACAAGCCTAAAATATTTTGTCAAAATACCGAAAATATCATTTTCAATCAACGTGCAAAAAAATATTAGTTTTGGTCGAAGAGTTTCTGAAATATTAAAAAAGTTCGCGTTTTTCTGGGACAACCCTCGTATCTCTATAATTTTGATTATAAATTTTTGGTGTACATAAAATTGATCATATCATAAAAGAAGACATTATTATCTCCCTTGAAAAGTTTTAATTAAAATTCTTTAATGAAAACGTTTGAAAAAGTGCATTCGTTCAATAATTCAAACTGTAAAAGTTTATTTGAACAGTGGGGTTGATTAAGTAACTCCCAAGAGACAAATTAAACATAATACAGTGTACAATATACAGTAGTAGATCTCAGAATTTGTTTTAGGAACACTGTCAACAGCAGATGTCTAGATTGTTAATCCCGTGTATCAACAATAGATACCAATGCAGGTAACACACAGTCACTGGTAAACAATAATTCTGATTAAAATTTGCTTGTAAGCTCACTTTTTTTTGTTTGGACGCGGGTATGTTAAGGCTACACCCAGATATATACTACTTGCCTCTACACTATGACGTCATAGTAAGCTGTATGACGTGAAGTTTAGAAATAATGATTTCTTAATATCTGTATTTAAAGTTTAATTTCAAGTCAAAGAAATGAATGGAATCTTTCAAAAACATAATATACTGAAACGCAAAAGAAACGCAACATCCTATTTTAGGGGGAAATATTATATATAGGATATAATTTTGTATCTAAAAAGTAAGGACATCTTCAACTTTGTAAATATCGGTAATTTAACGGTTGAATGATTTTCATACCATTACCGGAAGTTAAGTTTGAATCCGCTTAACAGAAACCAAAAATTGCATGTTTAACAAAATATTTGGCAATAATATGGGGTTTTAAGAATTTGTATCTGTTCATCATAAGTAATGAAGCAATGTAACGAAAAACTAGAGCCCAGCTCGTTGCAGAGCAACGAATAGGTCTTCCGTTGGAGCAGTGACCTTGAGTCAAGGTCATGCCATATTCTAAGATGATTAATAATCTTTTAAGGGACTATCAACTTGCAATGCTTCGCCAGTAGAAAGACAATAAAATAATGTACACTTTCTCTTTCGTGACCTTGAACTTGTCCAGATGACCTTGCATCAAGCCATGACACACTCTGGCTATGACGCAAACCTATCTGTGTTACCGACTTGACAAGTTAACACATGTTCTTTCAGACCACACATCCAGTAAAAGCATCTTGTTCTTAGTGACCTTAAACTTGAGTCAAGGCCATGACACAGTCTGTATGATACCAACAATACCCATTCAGAGTGTTTCCAACTTGACAAGTTTACACATGTTTTTTTTTCATTTCGTTTCCATATAATTGTAATTTATTACTTTTAACTCGCTGGCTTCAAATTTTATTGTAAATATGTTTTATGTCCAATTTCGATATTGAAAAACGTCGGTGTCCTTGAGTACGTGTACAAGGTGCATTACGTTACCCTATCACATCATGTTTTATAACGCAGACCATACATGTTAAAAAAACCATTTTATTCATCAAAAATCTCTGCTTAATTATCTTTGCCGATTTCTTACAGAACTAGAGTGTTCCCAGGAACGCATGGTTTTAGCTTCAATAAAGATGTAACTAAGTCTAAAAGTTATCAGCAATTTATTTGCTACGGCATTGAATATAGTTCATGCCAAAAAAAAAATCCAGGGACAGTAAGACTGTGATAGAATCTAACAATCAAATAGAAATGCAAATCCTTAACCCCTGAAAGCTAAAATGGATATTAATGAAATTTGAATAAAGGAGATGGGTGAATATGACGAGCGATAAGCCTATAGTGTGACAAACATGAAGATGAAAAATTAAATTTCAATTATATCAAAATTTTCCTTGATATTTCGTCTAACATTAAAATATACTTTATATAAAATCTCTATAATTTGCAAAAATCCCTAAAAGATTGAAATTATTTGCCTGGGAAATATTAGACACACACTAAAGCGGGCAAAAAGAGTCATTTTCTCATACTATAATGCTATTTTTCGATATGAGTGGGTCTTCGCTCCACCTTTTTGAAAGTTAATCCTCAAAGTTTGCATAAAAATATATTTTTTTTGGTTACCAAAAATATGGAGCAATGACCCACTATACCTTAAAAATATACTTTTATGACATAACATTCGCATCTTTTCGAGAAATACTTGAAGTCCATTAAGTCAAGGGTCATATCACAAACATGATTTAAATGCCACTCTTCATCAGGACTTGTGTAGTCTAGTGGTTAGCGTGCTAGTCTCGAAAGAAAATAATACTCAGGATTTTTATTGCCAGGGTTCGAACCCCATGAATACCACATATTTATTTTTTTAATAAAAGAATAAATTTTGCCGAGAAATTTTTCCTCAGAAAAGTTTTGTTTATCGTAATTTCATAAATTTCAATAATGAGAACTTTACTCTAAATACTAAATTCACAAACTGAACATGATTTTTTATATATCTGAAGCTATAGGCTTTTTGCACGCTATGTTCACCCATCTCCTTTATTATAAATAATTATATATAAATTATTTAAGTATGTGATTTCAACAATCCTTCGAAAGAGGCTTCAGTCTATCATATCAGCAATTGTCAGTCTACACCATCCATTTTGGAATACCGATCCCGTTGTATTTTCATAGTACTTAAATTTCAGTTTTTGTGGTTTCCTTTATTTCATACAGTGTCAAAATACATTGTCATGAGCTCATAAACATGTATAACTGTTAATTATCAAACCCTGCCTCTGTAATTTCAAAAGACATAAGTTAAATTTAACCTTCCGCAGTATATTTTACAAAATAGGTCAAAGGTCAAGGTCAAGTGGACTGTAACGCTAGTATTATGACAAACAGTGCACATTCTAAATGGCAAAGACTTACCTCATAAATATCAAAATGAAGTTGTATATCGGCATTATTGGTTATTTTGAAAAGTAGGTCAAAGGTCAAGTTCAAGGATATCTAGATCGGAAGCCATGGAAAAATACAAAAGCCATAGTGTCAAGCTATATGTGCAAATTATCAAATCCATACCTCTTACAATTCTCGAGATATAAGGTGTGACAGACGGACGGACAGCAAGACAGACGCCAGGTAAATTGATCGCTAAGTGCTGCTCTACTCTGCAGGCGACACAAAAATGTTTGTTTGATTGTCTCTTTGTTGTTTAACGTCCCTTGAGCTGCCAGCATTTGCCAGTGGAGGGCTGCAAATTCAGACCTATACTCGACACTCAAGGCCATTGAGCAGTGGGGGATTTTTTTCATGTCGGCACCTACTGCTACACGGGACCTCGGTTTATACGGCCTCATCCGAAGGACCACACTCCACGTTCTGTAGTGAAATTGTTTGTTTGTTTGTGTGTTAACGTTCCCGTCGAGATTTTTCACTCATATACATGTATGGAAACGCCACCACTTGCCGGTGGAGGGCTGCAAATTCAGACCTATACTCGACACTCAAGGCCATTGAGCAGTGAGGGATCTCTTTCGTGCCAGCATCTACTGCTACACGGGATCTCGGTTTATACGGTCTCATGCAAAGGACCGGTCTCCATGTCCCGCACAGGGAGTCGAACCCGCGACGTAAAGATTAACTCCTTACTCCGCGACTCTAGAGCAAACGCTCAAACCACTGCGCCAGGCGGGCGACGTGGTGGTATTCGAAACCACGACTACGAATCGTAGGGGTAGAAATATTTTGATAAAGGTACTATCATTATGAAATCATGTTCTGACTTAAGCCTGTAGAAAGCAATTTCATTTTTTCTGGGACGGGGCACAATCAATCAATTTTTTATATATCTTAGCAAAAAATAAAAAATAAAAAATAAAAAATAAAACCATAATTGCGGGGAGGGGGGGGGGGCACGACCATATAGCTCTAAGCTATATAGTGACTAAGAAGGAATAACTTGTCATTTGTCAAAGTCTTTTACCTAAACTCTTCACTTTTAATTGTCAATAACAGATTCTTGTTACAAAGTGAAAAGTATACATTTATATGTACATATTGTAGTACAGGTATCCATCTCATATGCATAATCTATTTAATCAATCGTTTTATCCTGAAGGGAAAGTGAAATCTCAATCAAAATTTTTCACAAATACTGGACTCTCTGATTGATTATAATATACATGTAAGAACGAATCGTCAGTTAGGACTGCAGGTTTGATAAATTCACAGCATGCATCTTCAGCCTTAATTAAAACGTTGTTTCGAAATATTACACTGTATCTATAAAAGCGTAAAATTAGAATTGACCTAAAGAATATTTTACACCACATGGGAAATGTTTCTGTGGAATCCGGAGTTTACAATTCTGATTGACAGGTGTAGCGCCGTGCATGGATTTCATGTAACTATGTGCAAATAAGAAATAAAGGGATCTAAAGAAAAGAGTTATTGTGATTGACATTGTAATCAAAACAGAGACAATTAAGAGTATTTTGGCTGTGCTGGCCTTTCTGACATTTGAAGTAAAGTTTAAGAATAACTTATCATTGAAATAAAGTTGTAAAAGTGTATTATCAATTATGTTCATTTTCATCATTAGATGTGTGCTAATAAATTTGTTATATTCAAGTCCATGTATATGTACTCCTTGTACATTTTTTTTTCTTTTGAACCGCGCGTGCAAGTGGAATTAAATTATAAAAAGTTAACATACTTCTTAAATGCATGGATTTTAGGTTACACAGTTCTGGACATTAGAAATAATTAAGCTTATAGTTTTGCCGATATTTTATCGTATGCTAAAAAATATGTATTACATAAAACATGTATTTTAAAAAATTCAGCACAATATAGCCTTTCAGATACTTATACATACAAATCAAATTACATATAAAATGAAATATTTTATTGAATATTATGATCTCTTCTCTGTAAACAGGCATGTTTTGAAGAGGACATTGAAGGCGAAAAGGGGCTCGAATAGACGCCAATTTTTTTTTTCTTCGGAAAGCTGTACAGTTATCTTGGGCGACATATCGCGTACAAGTACAATGTACAAAACAGCAGTGAAAATAAAAAATAATGAACTCAAAATTTAATTCTCTTCTCTCAATTATTTTGTGAAATATAATTACCAACAAATATATAAGTTTTTACCAGAGTGTATACAAAGCGACTTTTCAAGCGGTACATGAAAGCGTTTGACGCGTGACCAGGTACGTGTAATTGCTTTCTAAGCATGCAAACTCTGACTACAGTATCAGGTAGCACAGATTGCTGGCCTGTCAATCAAATCAGCAGCTATTGTTTTATTTTGGTATGATTGTCGGGCGGTATATTATCGATCTTAAGCTATAGGTAGATTTTGTGGGCATTAATGGAAAATTGGGAGTTTAATAAAAGCACATGTACTTGTCATATGCTGGAGTTACCAAACTATAGACGACAGAGTTTTTCACATAGCATGTTCAGAGTTGGTGTAATCATAAAGATAGCCATTTTAAAAAGAAAATAATGTAAAAGTGTTATAAGCAATGCGTCTTATTGTTTTCAAAATATATCTCTTTTGAATTCTTGTGTGCAAACCTTGTGTGTCAAGTTAGAATTATCTGCAGAATTAACTACACGCAATGAATCTCCGAAATTAAACATATAATAACACATACATGTAATTGAGAAATAAATCGTTTATTAAATACATGTACATGTATGCAGTTTAAAGATTAGGATTCATGAAATCGGGGACCTTTATACGTCCTTAATAGAATGTTTTGGATTTAAATTAAATCAAATTAAGATAAGAATAAATAATTTAATTGAATGACCCGGTATGATTTAAAAAATAATTTTCCGTAAATCATTGTGTCAGCAAAATGAATATAGAACGACAATGTTTTGTGTATGAGCACTCATAGCTGCTTCCTCGGCTACATAATTAGGTTACATAATTGTAAACAAACACAAAACCCGGGTATATGTGAAACGCAGTTAAATGCAGTTAAAGACTGATTTATATTTTGCTAACTTTTTTTTAAAATTTAATATAGTGTATGTTTCAACATTAAACGACGAAAAGATGTTTAGTTTACGAACGCAGGTCGCTGGTTCACACGCAATGGATCTCTTGTAATTTCGGCCACAATAATTTAAAAAGTATATCACCAACATGACCAACATAGATAAGATGAAATAATTTGAAAGATCCGATATGACTAAAAAAACAACTAGAATGAAAATCAGAGACAAAAAATGTTTACCCAGAAAATGAAAGATTTCTTTCTTCACGCAAGCTAGTTAAACATTTCAAAATAAGAATAATAGCTGAAGTTTTCCTATTGCAGAATTATTCTTATGGCTTTATATGATTACTGCACGTCTGGCATGTCCCACCCTAATTTTCTACGCTTAATTCATTCATCATGTTCATTTGACCATTTCTGATTTTAAAAAAATGTCGCATGCAGATAAATTGTGAATCGGAAATCAATTTCTTTAGAACCAAATCAATATTTGTTGCGAGAAGTAAATAATTCGATAGCTTTTGAAGATTTCAACATACATTTTTGTAACACGCATATTTGTAATAACCACTTTATATACAAAACAAAATTTCATTCTCTTATATGGTAATATGGATGTCGTAATAGATCTGACTGAATGCTTGACATGCCTGTTTCAAAAACGTTTCCTAAGTTATCTTAAGATATGCCTAAGTTATAACTTTAGAAGTTCCTAAGATTTATCACAGCTTTATCACGAAACAATCTTATCTAAAAAAAAATTATAAGTCATTTCTTAAGTTGTGCCTTTAAGGACTAATAAAATAACATTCCCGCTCTATATACAACTCTCAGTATGGTATATATTTTTAGATTCAAAAAGGAAGGGTGCGAGGATTGGGGATTTCCCCCACTTTTAAAGGATTTGGACACAAGTATGCTTAACTTTGCGAAGTGTGTTGCTAGATCTAAGCATTCACAGACACACCCTTTTAAGCCATCTTCCCTTCCGAGCACACGCTATTTGTATTTTAATTTTTAAACATTGTTCTAGGTGTTATACATTTACTTTATTTTGTTCTTATAAGGTATCTACATATAAATAAAATTTTAAAATGAATGCTTCGTAGCGAACACATGCGAGTTTATATTTTTCAAACAATCTTTGCCAATTACTTCACTGCATGTACACGTTAGTTGTTTGTGCTGTGTAGAGCAACTATCAGAGTACACAATGTATTTCAACATCGAGGTGCCCGCGGCTCTCTGTGGCCACGTGTATGTAAACGAGGACTGGACTACAACACCTAAGACACAAAGCGGCAGAGATGGATGAAACTGTTTGCTATATTACAAATACATGACTTGTATATTTGAAGGAATTTTCATTTATGTTAATGTTTATTTAATTCTATAAATAATAAATGGACATTCACAAGAGTGATGGTAAAAATAATATGTGCGTAGCATGCGTAGTAATTACAATTATTTACCGAAGTCCCCATTCAATTACAATTGCAGATGAATTAAAATACAACACGGGATAGAGCAATACTTTTTTAAATGTATTGTTGCGTGAACAGACAAAAACAGCGATTAAAATTTAAAATGATTTTTATGCACCAGTGTTTGGAATTAAGATTATAAAAGATCGGTAAAGTAATCTTACTGATTCGATATAATTAAAAACATAACTTTCCATTAATTAATAGCTCTTTGTACAAAATTGACATTATACGCGATCACAAATACTAGCTTTGTTTATGGCCACAGGTGGCTAGTACACTGGTGACCTCGATCAACAGCGTGGGATTCGCGCGTTGGGTTACATAACTAAATATCGAGCTGAACATGGAGACCGTAATATGCATACAGCTAATGATCGTGAATTATTCAATGCATACAGTTTAAAATCACTTACAAAGTTTGTTGTAATAATAAACGTAGAAAGATAGATTTAATATTCTCCGCTTTTGAACACTATTAATCTAATTTAAGAAGAAAAAGAAGAAAAGAAAGACAAGTTGTAATAAATAATTTAATAGTGAACCATAAACCACGTTTTAAACCTTATTAAAAAGAAAATTAACATTAAATACCGCAGGGTATATTATTGATAGCAAGTCTGTTTAAGTTATACACATGAAGAGGTCTGATTTCCTTGCCGAATGAAAAACGTTACCTGGCCTGCTTTCTAATACGTATTACGCAATACCCATGGTATACTCGAACAAAACAACATTTTCATTAGATCAAAAAGGTGTAAAAGAACAATTTTGTTCCCAAGATCCAGATCGAAATATTTACCGTTTTTGAGTTATAAAGCAAAAACTTTTAAGGGCCCAGGATCCCGAATTATAGGGGCCAGCCCCTTTTAAATAGTATAATATGAAAGCCCTTGCAATTATGCACAACTTTTATTATACATGTTTTAACAAATTATTTTTAGTTTTAAAGATATAAAGGAAAATATGTCAAAATTTTTGCTCTTTTTCGCGTTCTAAATTTTGACCCCTCTCTAGCGCCATTTTTAATGCAAAAATCAAGAAAGAAAAACCGATGTGCACAACTTCAATGCTTCTTCTTTTCAATTTCAAATGGTATTGTGCTCCAATTATTACAGTTTCCGAGCCTTTGTCTGGAAACCAGAGGCATAAAAATTTCAATCAAAGGGGAATAACTCGTGAACAGAAGGTAATTTCCGAATTGTATTACAGTATTCTGAAAGTGTTTTGTAAAGTCTAAAAGCTCTGAAAATTTGAACAAAATCTGTTCAGAAATTAGGAAGATATGAAGCTTCAAAGTTGGCGTCTAGGAAAAAAAAAAAAAAAGAATAATCTTAATCAGTACAATCAGTAGAAGGTCTTCCGTTGGAAACGGAAGACCTTAATAAATTCTCCTTTCTTTTCCGTAGGCGATGCCAAGGCTTCCTAAAATGACTTAAGTACATTTCCATTGCTCTAGCTGGAAAATCTCAAAATAAAGGTGATGGAGAGTTGCAGATGCAAATATGCAACACATCACGCATCAACAGGCTCTTACATATCACTAGCATGAATGACAGTCCTCGGACCGGAAGTCCAAGGGTTACTACACTGCGCTTGGCTAGAGAAAATTCGACCTCATCATCTGAAAAACAGGCATTTAAAAATGGCAAAGGATATTTCTTTCCCTCTCGAGATTGATGAACCTACTGCATCATAGAAATCAAGCTGCAACTGTTGCACATGGCAGTCTTGCACGCTGTTATTGAATGGCCGGGGTGGGGGTGTTTTAACATTCATGTGTTACTTTCTAAAGTTAAAAGATTATAATTTAACATTTTTATCAAATCTCTGATGTTTATAAATCGAGATTTACCATACTGTATTCATTTTTGAAAATCATTAAATAAAAAAATTCAAATATATGTACATTACTACTTGTTGCGTTTCTTTTGCGTTTCAGTATATAAACAAAATCATGTCGTTTTTGGGTTCTATAAACAGCTAAGTATTTATCACGGAGGTTAAATACCAAACCCATGACGTCATAACTATTGATCAAATATTTGCCGAGTGAAAAGTAAACGTGACGAGAATTCATGTAAACAAATATGTAAAATGGGAGTTTTAAAGCATATTCCGTGAATGTTATGTGTGATTCATAAGGAATTAAAGATTAAGAATCAGGTACGTTGATATATTCTAACGATGTTTTCTTATAATGAACACAGGTAGTGCTTTGAAATCCCGATCAGCCTTTCCTCTGTCTTTCTATAACAACAAAGTTGCAAAAGTTCAACACTACGCCGAATACTTTGAGACATAATTTTTGTATGTATCGAAAGCCTGTATTCTTGAATACTTGGAAAGTGCTGCTAGAATCGTGTGATTAACATGAATTGATGGCAATTTCTTGATCATTTGTACAAAATGTAATAATTTTGGTTAGGTTTCATGCGAAACATTGGAATAATTTTTTCTGTGTCGGAAGAGTAGGATTCTAGCAGCACTTTTCATGACCCAGTGATGTTTCTACATATTTATTTTCACAAAAAGAAATGAATTATCCCCGGAGTAGTGTTGAACTTTTTACTTTTTCATTAAGGCAATTTTTCTATCTATAGACGTCACGTGATGACGTCGTAGTGGAGTGCTTCTTTTAGCCCAAAACTCAATGACGTCTATACAATGGATAATTATAGTAAATGTTTTATCCCTGGCTTTTCCGATTTATCAATGTTACATTTTACGAAAAAAGTCTAAATTCGCCGAAGTATGATCTGGGTACTGCCTTAACATAACCTGCGGAATTGAAAGTTGTAATTTAGATTGATAATGGTGTTTGTTATGTACAAATTCTCCTTCCCGTGTCTCTACCGCGGCAAGAACATAGAAGATTTTGTTAAGATATATTTTTATATTAAGAACAAGTGTTACATTTGAACTGGCACCTTCACTTTCGTAGTCGGACACTCATCTTGTCGCCCGCGTAGCGCAGTGGTTAGAGCGTTCGCTCTAGACTCGCGGAGTAAGGAGTTGATCCTTACGTCGCGGGTTCAAATCCCACTGTGGGACCTGGAGATCGGTCTTTCGGAAGAGACCGTATAAACCGAGGTCCCGTGTCGCAGTAGGTGCTGGCACGAAAAAGATCCCTCACTGCTCGATGGCCCTGAGTGCCGAGTATAGGACAAAATTTGCAGCTCTCCACCGGCAAGTGGTGGCGTCTCCATATAAGTGAAAAATTCCCGAGAAGGACGTTAAACAATAAACAAACAAATACTACGCTATCGAAGCTATTGAAGAATAGTGTATTTAAAAATCGTTTTAAGACTTTCTTTGCCGTACTCTCCCTACATAAACTAAATACTACTAATATGTTAAATCTAAATTAACAGTATATCTAACACATACTTATTATTTACCAATAAATTCATATTTATTTCTAATTATCTTCTTTTTTTAAGTGCTACGATTCTTAGTCAAAAGTTTTAATTAAATATTTCACTGTTTTATAAAGTTCTTTAAGTTAAACACCGCGCAGTGATTTTTCAATGATAATTAAATCGTTTGCTTATTTAAGTCGCACATCACCACAGTATACCAGTCCGACCGGACGTGCCTTGCGGTGGTCCGGATTCATTTCATATTTATTAGTTTTCAACGTCAAATTTCAGAATGTAAAAGTGTAAATGAATAGGATTTAATAGCTTAGGTGTACTGTTAGATATTTTTGTATTTATTTGTTTTGTTCTTTCAGGACTTTTTAACGTTTTCTGTATATATAGTTACGTATATATTGTTTTTTTGTGGTCTCTCTTTTTTATTTATTTATTTATTTATTTGGTTTGTTACTTATTCTTGGTCCTGACGCGTATTTTGATAACTATTACGCCTGACAGTTTTTTGAAATTAATTTTAGATTATAAGGTAAAAACTGATATTAGTGTGTATATCTTTAACAGAAGATAAAGAGGGAGAATGTGTTTATTTTTTCGCGGATCTGCATTACACATCAGCACGTGCACGTGATTTGTAAAGTAGTTTTTTTTTGTTTTGTTTTTTTTTTTTTTTAGAAAATTATGTTTCAAGACCGGAGTTTAGACTCAGGCTCAAATTTTAATTTTACGATGGATAATTTTAGCATTATCATGCAGTGTACGCGTTAAATTAATCACCAATCAAGGGCCCTCATTGGGTATAGGCAAACGAACTTGCAGGTTTTAAAAGAGGGGTGAGTGAAGGACTTACCCTTCCCTTTCATTAGCGAAATATACATACTTACCCCTTCCCCAATTTTTTTTTTCACATTTAACGAAGTTAACCCCTCCCCCTCTAATTTGCTAATTTGATTCCGATGCGTGTGCGACTTCTTTGCGACTTATTTGTAGTATTAAAAATTCATTGAGTGTTGAACAAAATTTAGGGGCCTATAAATGTCGATTAAAACACTTCCTAACCTTATCTTTATCTGTCACCTTAAATAGATTTTTTTCTAAATTCCATCAGGCACGCATGTGCTTTTCAATTTCAAGAGGATATCAATAGAGGCCGATCAAGCAGATCAACAAAGTTTAATCCCCCCCCCCCAACACACACTCCCGTATACACACACCCGTATACTTTTATAATTTGCCTTCGACGCCTATGATATTATGTTTAGAAACTGCTATCAAATTATCCCTCAAAGTGATATTATTATAAATTCAGAACTAATAAATTTATAAACATACATTTCTCTGTTGTTATTGATTTTTTTTTTTTTTTTTTTTTTTTTTTTTTTTGTTTGTTTGTTTCTTACTTTACAGATACCCAGGATTTTAAGTGAAACGTGATGGAAGTTTTTAAATGACATGTATATGTATATTTATTTAATCATTTTCCTGCATGATATATGCTCGTTTTCAAAAATATTTTACTCAATGTTCTTACATCGTCGGATACAAAAGGGTGATCTCGTCTTGATGTTCTTAATGCACATGCTGCACTTTTAAAATGTTTAAAGTCTGTTTTCAGTAATCCTAATCTCACATGTGTGCCTTCATTTCATGACTATTAACGTCAATGAAAATATTTTATTTATTGATTTACCCTTAGTTTAAATCTTCTTTTCCTGTACAAATGTTAAACCGATCACGGTAGCTCAGTCCATAGGGCGCTCGCTCTGTGATCGGGAGGTCGTGAGTTCGAATCTCGGCCGCGACTGACCTAAGTGATAAAAAATGGGTAGCAACTGTTCCTTCGCCATGCGCTCGGCACTTCGAAGTGAAAGTTGCGGGTCCTTCGGATGAGACCTTAAAAACCGAGGCCTCGTGTCACGGCAGGCGTTGGCACGATAAAGATCCCTCACTGCTCAATGGCCGTAAGTGCCGAGTAAAGGTCAAAATTTGAAGCCCTATATGGTGACGTCTCTCTATGAGTGAAATATTCTCGAAAGGGACGTAAAACAACATACAATCAATCAATCAATCAATTCAAATGTTATAGAAGTAAAACATGCATTAGGATGCAAGCAAAATAAATAAATGAATAAATAAATAAAACATAACATACCACTTACATTGTATGACGAGCTAGTATTTAGAAGTGGCGTTGAAGAAGGGAAGATACCTTGCTCCCTCCCCAACATACATTTGCAACCCAAATGCTTGTTATAGTGTTTACATTTAGTTATTTCGGTTACATTTCAGTTATTTCGCGTAATAAAGAAAACAAACAGGTTCCGAAATCTTCATGGTATGAATTTATGCTCCTTAACAATGTATAAACCCATTGAGATGCAAAAAAAATACCACTTACTTTGTATGTGATGTAAGTATTGAGAAGTGGCGTTAAGGAGGGGAAGATACTTTGTTCACTCCCCACCATCATTTGAAAGAAAAACAAAAATCTGGAGACTCTAGGCCTTCACTCACCCTCCCCACCATCTGATTAACGCATATCACATCTCATTTCTAAAGATTTTATTATAAAATATAGTGAAAAAGTAGGGGGTCTAATTTCTATGGGGGTAATTTTTCAACGTGTGTGGAGTCGTAGAATTACCGGCCTGGAAGGTTTTTCTACGGTCGAAAAAATGACCCTACTTGTCGTAGAATGTTGACCCAGGGTCATTTTTCTACATAGAGATTTGACATCCCGGTCAATATTCTATATTGTATATTCGGTATACATATAAAAGTAAAATAAAAAGACGCTGAATAAATAGCACTACGGGCATATAGCCCTTAGTAAAATCAGGGGCGTATATATTATAATAAATAGGTCGATACTGATTATGGCTGATGAAATCAAATACTCTGGAAAATGTTTAAAACATACAGGTTTTCTCGGCAGGCTTATTTTATACCAACATACGTTTGCAGGCGCATTTTGGTATGTTCGCCTTGGAACAACAAAAACAACACAGTTATTCGTAAGGCATACCGTCACATCGTGTCACTCTTGTCACAATGGCGGTCGACGACAACGCCGCCGGGTGGCAAAGAGCGATAACTCTATAAAACTTGTGAAAAGAAGCTACATGATAGTATCAGCATGGTTATTTATTTGCATTTTTCTCAAGTTGATGTGTGCTGTATTTCATTACTAAGTATGTAATAAATATAATAAAACATACCCTTTTCCACATCGGATCTTGAGAAACCAGTATCGGCAAGAGATCCCTAGGGCTAAAATTGGTCGAGAGCTGATAAAGGATGTGATATGGAAAAGGGTATGTAATATTTTCTCTATATATGAACTGATCTCAGAAAAAATGTTACACTGACTTTAGAAGGTATTGATTTCTTTTCGTTTCCATCACATAATAACTACTTTCTTTCCAACAGAAGAACTCACCTTTCCATCTCCCAAACATTTCATAAATTCTCGCATTTTATGTTCTCAAAATATAGTGTAGAATTAGTATAGCCATTGTGCAATTTTCCAGTGTTCAAATCATTATTTTATTTCTGTGAATAATGATTAAACACGCAGATTAATTAGGATGCTTCTCCCTGTTCATTAGCGATCATTATTCTGTACTTTAAGCCTGTACACCAGAGATGGATATGAACAAAATAATTATACTGTATACTTTACTTGACACCATATCTGTGTACCTTTATGTACTTTTATCCCTTAATCAAGTAAGAAGGGAACATCAAGCAACGTGTTAAAAATAATTAGATTATTCAATGTTCAATAATTAATCACAGTTAGCTTTGATTAGAAAATACATGTATTACTAATATCTGTTGGTTGAAGGTTCTCTTATGACAAAAGGTGACGATGACGAACAGATATTAGATATCAGTGTACAAATAACATTTTTTATCTTTCATATACATGAAAAAAAAACACATTTGAAGTGGCATTATATCGCATATATTACAAACCTTTAGTTACAGACCTCTGACATGAACGTATAACATCATAGAAATATGTACTAGTATTCCTTGCAGACATAATGCGATATTCTTTCGGGTATCTACTTGTGCTGATCTTCATTTTAGTACAAAACTTGTATGTTTACTTGTTTGTTTACATAAGGGGGTTTTCAACTATATTATAATCGTTTGAATTTATGATTGAATATTTCAAAAGCTGACCAAGAAGTATAAAGTTGCTTTACAAAATATTTTTCTTTTCAGAGAAAGAAAAATGGCCAAAGACTTGGCAAACTTGACCCTAAAGACCCGTAATTGTGTAAAATATGATCAAAGATTTCTTTGTAGCTGTAGATTTTAAACGTTTTACCCTTTTTTTTATTGATATCAAAGGAATGGTGTCCATTATAATTAAGAAGACTCTTAACGACAATTCAGAAATCACAAAGTGTCTGAGATATGTAGAAGACTAAATGGCATCTTTAGTCTTGCATTGTCTTTAGAGCATTCATTTTAACCATTCACAACATGTTTTGATTTTGCGCTCAAGAAAAACAAAAGACAAAAAAAAAAATGTTGAAAAAGTTTACTTTTGATGATATACACATTACAAAAATTTTTTAAATCACTTATGTACGCGGGATGGGTAGGAGGAAGGTACACAACTAATACATACAATATGAGTAATGCAGAATAAATCTCACTGGTGACAGAATATATAATCATAAGTACTTAGTTCCTTTCTAAGTCCCAAATTTACTTCCAATGCCAAGTTATTGACTTTTTTTGTACTTGACGATACTCATCATATTCTCACTTCATCCTGGTATTGAACTTCCAGGAATGACATATCTTGACTTGTGACATTCGGGTTTTGACTTCTCTGTTGACATGTCCGTTTTCCACTTGAAGTAATTTTAATAAATGCATGTGAAGTTTTTTCCCCTCATTTTCCCCCTTTTTAAAGAAAACATGTTCTTGCAGTGGCGTATATTCCTTTCTCTTCAAGTGTAGGCTAATTTTAAGTCGAAGATTTCGAATGAGCTTTTAGAGCCGAATCCCCCCTTTGGAGGAGGACTCCCGAAAATGCATGATTTTATGTAAAATGAAAGCAAAAGAGTGGGATTTTATGTTATGATTTTTCTTATCTTAATGCCACAAGGACAAGAAATAAATGGATGTTTCCTTCCATCGCAATTTTGAAATTTTCTGCATCCATCATTATCATTTGCATTGACTTCTGAAATTTTTTTCCAGCCACCCCCCCCCCTTTTTTTTCATGATTTTGTACTTGAGAAAATTATGTGTAGGCTACAGCCTTTTTGCCTATATGGAATATACGCCACTGTCTTCATAAAGTGGTTAAAGTCAAAATATTTAATCAGAAATATGATTCATTTTAAGCCGGTTATAGCTTTGAAAAATTATTTAATTGAATTATCAATATTTCTTTATGATTCACACAACTGAAAACTACAATCTTTATTCATTTTGAGCACAGTCATTTAGTGAAATATAAAAGCTAGGAGTAGTTTTAAATTTAATTTGATCTCATATATTTCTAAATATATTTAAATGATTTAAATGCCTATTTATACTTATTTCCTCTTCAAATGAGTGATCCCTGTCCAGTTCTTTCCTAATCTAGTCAAAAATTAGACAAAAGTCCTCTTGTTGATCTCAACAGGGTCGCATTTAGTTGTTTGTCTATTTCTTCGTATCTATGGAATAAGAGACACTTTCATGATTATATTTTCTCTTAATTTCTTGCCTTTGTTTTTTATTCCAAAAATACAGGATTCGTTTAAAATGGTACCGCGCCTCACTGAATCTCCAGACATAAAAGATGGGATTGCAGGCACTGTTGAAAAGCATAATCATCACAACAATGGAAAAGATTTGTTTGAACATTTCTGAATCAGAACCAAATGGAAAAGTACACATGATCATGAAGGGAAAGAATGCAATCAAGAAAACACCAATGATTATGGATATTTTTTTGGAAATCCTTGCTTGCTGTCGAGCAAATATAGCAGATTGGGTGCTGTCACTATTGTCCGAAATTTGACCCAACTTTTTTTTAATTTGATACATAAAATAGATAAACATGATGAGGTTAAAAACCAGGATGATTAACAGTATACTCCTGCAAATAAATGTCGCCGCATTTCTCTTCACATCCGTCATCACAATACAAGAAAGCCCGTATTTGTCTTTCAAATCGAAAAATGTACCGTAAGTTATGACCAGACCCATTACCCATGACGCAACAGAAATGTTTATGATCAGTTTCTTTGTTATGAAAGAGTAATATCGCATTGCTAAGGCGAAAACACAACAACGATCTACATTCATTGTGGTGATGGTAAAAAGAGATACGGTAATGAAAAGGAAACCCGGATACTTCTTGATATCACAGTCATACTTCTCATTAAGAAGGGTTTGTGGTATGCATATGGAAATACCCATCAGAAAATCAGATAATGCCAAATTGAGAGACATTATCCGGATTTGAAAGCTTAAGCGTCTACAGGAATACAGCAACCAAATAGAAATGACGTTCTCCATCACAATAAGCATACCAAACGGCATAACCATATAATGGGGCACAGGCGTGACGGGTAAAGAAAATGTAGTCAATGTATCACTTTCCTGAGAAGAATCTGAGAGGTTTCCAAAAGTGTCCGAGTGATTCATTTTCGTGAATGATATTTAGGTTTCAATGATTTGTAGTTAAGTCACTGTTCAGGTTATAACGAATCAGCAGAAGTATTGGTATTTATGGAGGCATGAGTATTAATATCTTTGTTATCCTAATGATGTTTAATCAATAAATCGTCGCTGCGCTTCCAAAGCCTCATTAGTTAAAAATGAGTATTCGTGTTCTCAGAAAGAATTGTACTCGTTGGCCAACCCGTAGTCTAAAAACTACGCATGTGATAAAACCTCGTACATGTATAATAATTAATAACATGTTCATTCTTCATTTTCTTGTTAGTACACGCGTGTGTCTGCTCGTGAAAAATTTATTCCAGTGTATATTTGTATTGTTAGGAATTATATACAACAAAAACCATAGCTCGTGAAGAGTTTGTCTCGTTAATAAATAGCAAAAAGCAATCTCGCGAAAATAAGGTGTTGCGGAAATTTAGTGATCTACAGTAATTCTGATTACCTTATAATTTATTTAAAGAATTTAGTCTTTTGTAATAATAATAAAAAAAACAGATTGATAATTTTGATATATACATGAATTATTATTTTGCTGCATGTGATTTGAAAAAAAGAGCCCCACCACTACCACAACCCATCCCTAGGAATGAAAAAAAAATTCGGCAAATATGAACATTTACATCTAGCGCAAAAATTACATCGCCGAACTAGGTGACAACCAACTTTATTTATATAAACTCTGTAAGTATTATCACTTCTCAGCAATGTGAAAGCTTAGCAGAACACAAATTTTCTCTAAAGTATTTCCAAACATTGTTAATTTGTACTTAATAATAATTCATATTTTATAAAAGGCAGTGTCATTCTGCTGAATAAATAAGTTCAAATTTGTTTTAAAAGCATTTAAACAGGAAATGGCAAAAAAAAAGCGGGACTAAAATAATGGAGTTTAAGGACTATAAGCAACTCCCCTAAAAAATAATCTAAGTATGTACAGAAATGCTTAGAGATTTCAAATTTAAGACTGATTTACAAGCAGTTTCCTAATGTATCCAAATACATCGCAAAAATATACAATTTAACACACCAGGAGTAAATTTTTATAAATGAAAAATCTACTCATGTAATTAGATCGTTAAGTATGAACTGGGCTATAAACCTTTCACCCGCACTCTATAACAATATGTTTTAGAAGATCAATGTTTTAGGAATCAATATAGGTAATTTTTATGAACACTATTTATTAGAGAATTTTTTTGCAACCATATTAGTAATTGTAGATCAAGTAGAGAAAACAGACGTCTGCACTGATTACTGTACCAAGAACTTTAAATGAAAAATAATGTTTCATGTCTTTATCGGGGCACACAGCGGTCATGGCCGGTCGGCAGGGTATGCTCACCCCTCCAAGACATCTGATCTCACCTCTGATATATTTGGAGGATCGTTTTTCCTCTGCTCCCGTTTTGTATTTTAAAATGAACTTTGAGCTTGAATACTGTTTTTCTCCATATTTCATCTGTTACCAAAGTAATTCCTGAAGCTGTTGATATTCAACGATAAATTTACATTTAACAATTGATGGCAATTCATCATACAGCACATAACTTGGAAAGCATAAAATATCAATGGACTTAATTTTCCTCCAAACAATGAATAGTTACCAGGATGGTTGCTATATGTATCAAGGTCTTTAAATGTTAGAAGACTTGCATTCCTATTTTCATGGCAATTATCCCCGAGGAGCCTATTTCGGTGGTAAGAAGCATTCAATTACAAAATTTTCCTGACAAGTACAATTGAATAGGAGATTAATGCATTTTTACTTTAAAGGTCCTACAATTTAATTAAATATTAACAAAATTTTGGTCAGATAATATCCAATAGAATTTTTTTTCTCAAAATATATGACATTTTGTTTTTAGGCACATGCAAATAGATGAGGTACCTAAATTAGTGGTATGATGCTTTTAAAAAGTTTCTACCTTTACAAGTTCAGCACCAAACAAACAAATAATTTAGAACTTATGGAAATGAACTCAGTTATATATGTTTATATTGAAAGTGATGAATGAAATGTTCATCATATCTGAAAATTCTTTTTGAAGTAAAATTGCCATGGGTCCAGTGGCTACCCTGTTCAGACAGCTTAACTGAATTTGCATGACAACACCAACTTTGGGTAAAAATCATGGTTACAGTTAAAACAGCTCTTATTTTATTATTTTACACTGATAAAACAATTAATGTTAATTTTACAAGAAAGCAGCGACTTCTTCCAGACATTCATTTTGGAGAAAATGGGAACATTATTGAACAATCCAGTAGCCATATACATCTAGGGCTTAACCTTCAGTCCGATGGTACTTGGAATAACCATATATCTGTTATTTACGAAAAAGCTTGTAACAGATTAAATATTTAGAGATTATTAAAGCACACACTTGATAGAAATTCCTTAATAAAGATATATCTTGCTTTCATTAGACCTGTCCTAAAATAGGCAGATGTGGTATTGGATAGCTGCTCTCAGGAAAATACAGAATTGCTAGAAAAGGTCCAAATAGAAGCCACAAGAATTATTACTGAGGGTAAATTCTTCAAGATCTATTCTATACGACGAACTAGATTGGGAGCCGTTACATCAGAGAAGAATAAATCATAAACTTATATTATTTTATAAAAGTGTCCATGGTATTTCCCCATATTATCTTTGCGAATTATTACAGCCTCTCCAACCAGTGCAACATTCTTATAGTTTGAGATCAGACAGAAGTAATCGTTCTCTTCCAAAACGTAAAACTATATCTTACTGTAATACTTTTATTCCTTCAACTATAAAACTGTAGAATAACCCTAGTTCTGATGTAAAAATGTCACCTTCTTTATCAATTTTTAAGTCAACAACAAAAATTGAATAACCATTTAGCAGTTGTAAATATTTTAACTATGGTAACAGAAAATAGAATATACTTCACTGTCAATTACACAATAAAGCTGGTAACCTTAATGCACACTTAAAAAATCATTATATAATAGCTGACGCATTTTGTCCTAGGAGTGACTACCATAATGGTGATAATAAGCACTATTTTATAAATTGTCCAGCATATAAAATACAAGGAAATAAACTAAAAAAAAAATTTACATGAGCTAGGTGTACCGCATGAGCTAAAGATTTTTTTACATGGGTGTTCGGAGTTTTTTTTACATGGGTGTTCGGAGTTTTTTTTACATGGGTGTTCGGAGTTTTTTTACATGGGTGTTCGGAGTTTTTTTTACATGGGTGTTCGGAGTTTTTTTTTACATGGGTGTTCGGAGTTTTTTTTACATGAGTGTTCGGAGTTTTTTTTACATGGGTGTTCGGAGTTTTTTTTACATGGGTGTTCGGAGATTTTTTTACATGGGTGTTCGGAGTTTTCGTATCAAAAGAACATCAACATAACAAATTATGTACAAGAATTTATCAGGTTAACAAAACGTTTTTGAATACATTTCATTTTGATGTATATTATGTTACTATATGTCATTAATTCAAATATGAGTTATGCGTAATTGATCTTGATTTGTGTGTGTGAGGGTGTGTTTGTGTGTGTGTGTGTGTGTGTTTACCCGTATTGTAATATATACATGTATATTCACCCAGACCATTGTATTATGTAGCTTTCATTCTTGTATAGCTAGGGTATTTATAGGCATTGCCTGTTGCCAAACCTGTTCAATATTCTGAATAAATATTGGTTAAATCATCATTTTCCAGCTGATTTAATACATTCAACAGTTTATTTCAGTATTGATTGTAATTTCGTTTACTATCTTAATGCATCTAGCCTTTAAAAAATACACATAGATCATACATGTATGACGGACATTACGTTTTTGGAGTCCCTTAAAATTTTATATGTCTTTGATAATCAAATGACAGTTGCTTAACTTTTCTGTACAGCTGTTAAACTTTTGTTAAAATTTGTTTTTGATTGCATACTCTCAATAAATTCAAATTTATTTTTTAATCTCAATCTTAACTTTTTTTACCTTTCAAAAATCGACTATGTTTCAAAGTTTATCAAATTTTAACTAATTTTTTTCTCAGGGATATTTTTGCTTTTATATCACGTACTATAAGGTACTGTGTTACCTAACATTGTTCATATATTGATTAAGTCAGATCTAACAAAAAAAAAAAGAAAAAAGTAAAATCACCATTTCAAAAGGTGATGCCTCTGATTAAGGTACCCCACTGATTTAGGTACCCCACTGATTTAGGACCCTCCACGATAAATTATGAATTAAACATTCTTTCCAGTCTTTTTTCTTGGCTTCCATTTGAATCACATACATAACTTTTTTCTTGGCTTCCATTTGAATCACATACATAACTTTTTTCTTGTCTTCCAGTTGAATCACATACATAACTTTTTTCTTGGCTTCCAGTTGAATCACATAAATATTTTTCTTGAACAAAATTTTGTATGGCAAAAGACACTTTGTGACTTAACCAATGTAAACGAGGGCGTCATAAAGAACTCAAATTTCTTTATTTGTCAGTGAAAATATCTTTAAGTTAACAAATATTTACATGAACATGATCCTGTTAAAATTAAGTCATTAATCCTTGATAATCAATCAGCTTATCCTAATCTCAAAGTAGCCTTGAGTATGATAGATTTTCACAAAATACAATATTGTAATTATTATACAATGTATTTGTTGATTTTATATTATTCACTATTTTTAGAAAAAATGTTCAAATGTATTATATCTCATGAAAAAAAAAACAAAATCTTTTTTATGGAATTGGCATATAATTGTAAAATTTATAATGATATTTTCAATATCTGCAATACTTATCTGTGAAAAAATTACATGTGAAATCTTTCCTTGAGAAAAATGTTCTGATATGTACCTTTTTAGGAAATGTGAACTGACACTCTTCTTCAATCCATTATATGTAACAATATTTGTTTTCATCGCAGGTTTGCATTATAGTTTTCTAATTATGTGACGATTAATGCAAAACGTATAAAAATAAAATTTGAAGTGGAGGGGTTTAGTTAAACATATGAAAAAGGTAACTTCTTGTAGATGTAGATATGTGAAGATGGAAACTCCTATTGATTTTTACATTGAAATAAAAAGTTAAAAAAAAAAAAAAAAAAAAAAAAAAAAAAAAAAAAAAACTGATATAGTAATTTAACAAATTTGTTGACAAGGCCGTTGAGAACATAAAGGGGCACGAGATTTGGTCTAGAGATAAACTTGGGGAAAATTCAAAATTTCTATACCGTCTTTCAAAACATCATATGTAGATAAAAAAAAAATATTGCCCCTCATGACAAATGAAGATGTATTATCTCTTCTAAATTTAATAAGCAAAAAATAAATAAATAAATAAATAAATAAATAAAAAAAAATAAAAAAAAGAAATAAAAAAATAAAAAAAATAAAAAAAATAAAAATCAAACCTTAAAAATAAAACAGAAAAAAAGAAAAAAAAATACAAAACCAAAAACTCTTCTGAAAAAAAAATACAAGGGATCATCAGGATTTATCAATCTTTTTTTCTTTCAAGAAAATGATAGTGAATGAACAAAAAATAACAAAAAAAAAAAAAAAAACAAAAAAAAAAAACAAACAAACAAACAAACAAAAAAACCACCTTTATATCACGTTGATATTTTATTCCTGTCTATACAATACTCTTAAAGCACAGTTTTTAAGTTGACTGCTCTTTTTTCTGTTATTTGTTATGTCGTGGTGCCACAAATTACCATTCAAGAGTGGCAAGTGTACGTCTATACACGGCACTTAAGTAGGTTGGGGTATATTTGCGGGCTAGTAGCTACTGTTATCTTGTATATAAAGCATAATATCCTTACACTACAACGATGTTTTTTACATGATTTTCTCCCTATAAGCAATTGAATGGATTTTCCTGAAATACTCTTGAATTACTGCGCACACAAAAGATGGGGGAAGGGGTCTCACAGCCTATTACTCATAAAAGCGCAGTACTGGACTTTCTGAACACATTCGGGTGTTTACATGATCATGTTATATAAAGTTATTTGATACGTTCAATAATATATCGATTTTCATTCTATATATCCCAACAGTTATCTCCATGAGAAGTTTTGAAACTATAAACACTATTATAATAATTTTTAATTCTTTTACCAAATAACTTTTACAAAGTACATACTATACATAAATTAACATTAATTTATAACGTCGATTAAACATTTAAAGAATAAACGTTACGGAGTATGTCAATTTAAATTCTAAACATCAAGAATCATTAAAAAAAAATGAAATACAGTTATTAAGAGGATGGAACACCTTTCCAAGCTATTCGATTGGATTGTTTTCATAACTGTGATCAGTATTAAAATAGTCCAGATATTCTTCAATCCGTTGCTTTTCAGTCTTTCATCTGTTTAGAATATAAAAGAAAATTAAAGTTCTAGCACTCAAAAATATTTCATAAATCTACATCACAAATACATTTATTGCAAATCACATCTGTAATAGATTTTTAAGAAAATGGTTGTATCAAAAAGTAAATAATTAAGGTATCTTTAGGCCACTTTCTACAAACAAGGATTTTCCAATAATCTTTAAAAAGATACTCTTTATTAGAGAAATATCTTTATATAAAATATCAGGGGAGGATCTAGTGGGGGTCGGGGAAGAGGGGGATCGATGGGTCCTGACAACCAACCCCCTGGAATTGCAAGAATTTCTATGTACGAGTAACGAAAAAGTGACCTTAAAACAGTAAGGAGAGTCATGTATTTGAAGAAAATTGACCTAGAGTGTTTTCTCCTATCAGGGGCCTAGCTACTATGTATGCCTGTATGCCACAGCATCCACATCATTTTTCAACAATAACCAAAACTGATTAAATACGTAAATAAATGAAAAATTCTTTGTTGAAAAAAATATTTATAGATTTATTTCGTTATTCAAAGATGATTTGTTTTGTGTAATTTTGACGCTGCGAATTCTGAGACTCCTTTTAGCCCTCCTAAATATTCTCATCTGCAGAGTTTTCGAATGCTTTTCCATCCCCACCCCCAGCCCCGGGAGGTAGAGACAATCAAACCAAACATAATGCACATTATTTTTTTTCTCCACTGCCTACATGTAGCTCATTTAATTAGTGGCAAGAGTCTTGACTGTAAGCAAGGATATGAATATGCATAAGAATGTATGACGTACTTAGTGACGTTTGATTAACATCATCGTCTTCCTCACTAATGTTCCATATCTAACCGGGGGATTCCAAGGGTTGGTCCAGTTTGCTGGGGGCCAGGGTCCATTGAGGAAGGCGTGGTGACATCTGTTGAACCACCATCCTCCCCTGAACACAGTAGCACAACTTCCTTCTTCCCACGCGTCATTATCGTTGTCCGGAGTACTGAAGGACATCCCAGACTGGTCAAGGTTACCGTGACCGGCTTGTAACATATTGTCACCTGTAGTGTTAAAGAAAGCAAAGATATGACAGGGGTGGCAAAAAGGATGACGAAGAAGGGTGCATGAATTAACCGATTCTGTCGTTTTTTTCTGTCTATGGTACTGAAGTAGATCCAACAAGTGCAAGTTATAAATAAACATGTAGGTGGTGTTTAGCACACTTTCTATAGTTGCCGAAAAGCAAGAAATTACCAAAACGTTATCCAAATCTTGTCGGCTTCATGTACAAAGTATAATATAGGAATATGCAGTCAATTTTGTATTTCTATTATCACTTATTTTATGCATTTCAGCATTTTTTACTTAACAGTTGTAACCCGTAAAGTGGTATGTATTTGCATGTGCATTTCTCTCTCTCTCTCTCTCTCTCTCTCTCTCTCTCTCTTGCAAAGTAAATTTTCTGTTACGTACCTAAGGTCCCTCTTGCATTCCCTGCCAGAAAAAGTTTAAACTTCTGTGCTTCATTGGAAACAAGAAATCGATCATATAACTCATACAGTCTCCTACCGTCCCCAAGAGTGATGGAAACATAAAGATACGAGTTGTTTCCCTTTGTTAACTGATGGATTACGTCACTCCCTGTATTGAGATATATTTGAAATCAATGGTTTATCATAATTCATTTGGTTGTTTAGATGTTGTTCTATTTTTTTATTAACAGAAAGAAAAAAAAGAAAACATGCATTTCAGTTACCTTTTTATATGAATGTTTATGTGTTTTTTTTTTCTCTCTCTCATGATTGTTCTCTTTTTTCTTTGATTAATTCTATGTTGTTGTTTTTTTTCTTTTGTTTTTGTTTTTTTGTTTTTTTTAATATATAAATTTTTTGGAACAAACTAAATAAAAAAATCGTGAAACATAAAGTTACCAATATTAGATTCGTTTTTAAATTAATATTTCTGAATAAATATCAATCGCATGACGGGAGAACGAATAAAAGATCCAATTTTAATACGATTTATACTAACCGATCCAGATATTCCGTTTCGGGTCACCAAAACCATTCTTATATTCCTCCCATGTCCTGTCAAAGCTTAGGGATCCATCTACACGTTTTTGGATTGCCTTTAAAAGATAAACAATTGTTTGCTTATTGCTCAGGCAAACATTTCAAAGATAAGCAGATATAAAGGTAAACTCAAAATGAATCTATCCTTAATTCCTACAAATTTATTGAAGAAATAGAAATATAAGAAGATCATTTACAAATTTTGAAGCTTAATTAAGAAAAGAGATAATTAATAATAAAACTGTGTAACATTACTGGATCTTAACCTGCCTTGTGCCTTTTAAATGCCCAATTTAATACAAATATAAGTAAAGGCGATTTTTAAACCATTTTCATGTTGTAAATTTTGAAAAGAGATACCGTCCATCCTCCGTTCATTGTGTCCATATCACAGTACACTCTGACGGGACGAGAGCTGGTGCCAAAGGGATAAATATAGTACACACCGGAAACAAAGTGGCCATTTTCAACAAGGTCTTTACAATCTCCAGGAAGAACTGAAACAGAAATTTCACTCTAACGAAAAGAAAAAAAAATGTGCAACATTCTTTCTTTTCTATGGTCAGATATTATGGTCATATTGAGAACATCAATGAAGTGCTACCTTGCAAGCTTATTTTTTAAATATCCATTATTTGGAGATTATATAACTGATTCAGTTTTTTTTTAATCATTTGGCAAGAGGCATTTAATGATTATATAAACAAATGTTTCAGTGCTCGTTGATACAAGGAACATCTAAGGAACATCACCTGTATTGACAATGTTTAAATAATGTCAGAATATATTTCCTTGATCAGAAAAAGTTCTTTTAAGACGTTGAAATAAAGGTAACGTTACTAATAAAATAGTAATTAACAATATATTCATGAATTTCATCAGTTACTACGAATGATGAAATGAACAACAGAAATTCTCATAACATACACAAGGGATTGATTTCAAACACTTAATTCCATTCCAATTTTACTTTTTGCTTAAAACTTATAATGTATTTAATATTTAAACCTTCTCTGAAACCCAAGAGGTTTTGAGGGAAAAAATGAAAAAAATGTAAATTGAGAACTTAATATTGACAAAATATTTAATACATACTTTATATTCTTTTGGATTTTACAAAATATCTCTAACTAATCCCACTGAACATATCTTTTTCAGACTCTGCATATCATGTATGAAAAAAAAATAAAAGCATTACCTGCTAAAAACAAATTGAAGATAGAAGAGACCACAACATATAGGAAGAAACATCATTAAATTTTCCCAAAAAAGGCAATTAAGAATCAGTATGCGAGACAAGATAGTGCATCCGAAGTCAATCCGAGAAATAATCTTTCCGAAAAGAAGGAAAAAGATCATGAACCTTGTCCATCTCGAGGACTCAATATAAGATTTTTTGTCCATTCAGACAGCTGACTATGAAACAGTTTAAATATCCGAAAATAATTTTTACTTGACCGACAATTTTTTCAAGAAATGACTTATAAGCAACATGAATTATATTATAATTAAGTGTGTTATACTTACTGAGTATGTTTAGGAATTAATAAACACACATTTAAAATTTTAAAACAAAATTAAATCATCATGTCTTGGTTTATACAAATATAAATATGACAAAAATATAATAACAAGTAGTAACTTAAACTTTAAAAAAAAAACCCATTACATTCTTAGCTTTCTTAACGAATACTCAATGCGAAAACTTCATCAGATACAATTATGTTCAAAATCACAATGTAATTAGGGAATTCTGAACTTGGATCTCGACTGACTTTAACGATCGGGATTGAAATTAATTACGACAATTGGGATGAAATTTAACTTTTTACGCCAAACTTTCAATTTGAAATTCCGAAATGAAGTTGACAGGATTTACTTTTTGTTTAAGTTTTTAAAAGCGTTTTCTTCACGTAAAAATCCCTTGCTCGGTCGGAAAAATCCCCAACTGGTACCAGACAAATTGACAAACAATAATGTCGATGTAGGGTCATCTACTAAAAACTAAATTAGATTGAAATTTACCAGCTTGATTAAATCATCTTTAGCATAATTTGTGTTAACAGAGAGAATTTAAGTAACAGTTAGGCATACAATCGTGTGAATAGTATCTCCAACCAGCTTCAATTGCTGTATCAGATGTGAAGTTCCTTTTGTGGGTACGGCATCTCATCAATTTAGGGTTATATCCGAAAAGACTGCAGTTTATTTGACAAAAAGCAGCACACAGGCACAACGATTGAGCGCTATATTCTCCTAAAAGTTCGATCTTTGACTTTACATTATCAAATTCCAGTTCTGCGTTATATTTTAACGTAACATCAGTGGCCAAGGACACAGTAAAGGTGATATCAATGAAATAGAGAAGCCATATTTTCCGCATGTTGTACTATGTATGCAAGAACAAACGTTTACAATCCGTCAACAAAAGACAACTCTATGCTTCAACTGAAAAAGTGTTATTAAATACCAAGGCTTTAATCTATAATTGAGAATTGATTTGCTACGTGTGTATGTTAATGCAGCACCCTATGCATTATTCAGGGAATTTCTACTTTAGCGAAATGTAAGCAGCTTTGTTATGGCTTCTAAAAATGCGTTCAAACATAAGATTGCATTGCGAGGTCAGTTCTGGTTTTAATTTGCAGGTTATGTACTTAAGCCAATCTATATCAAGGGTTCTCCCGGCTATTTATCAACATGTTTGTTAAAATATCACATGAATACCTTGATCACATGACGATCATTTATACTGTATGAAGAAATCGCTTCGACTTAGCCGATTATTATTATATTTTTGTAATATAAATAAACTCATCGTATCCTTGTGTACACATAATACACAATATATTCAATTTCTAAGAATAATTACACATTGTTTCCACTTCATTTCTCAACTTCTTAAATAGGAGAAAATTACGTTATCAGGGAATCTGAATAGAAAAAAATTATATCAACTCAGATAGTGCTTTGTATGTATTTTATTGATAACCATACTTGAAAATAATTTATGCACACCTGCTTTTAAAATGTAGAATCTTATTTATTATGAAAAAGGCAGGCAACGTCAGGAATCATTTCGCTGCAATTAAAGATATGATTAATTATTGATTCAATTCTCAGAATATGACATACATATGTAAACATATATAACGTAAGTGCTCAGGGAATGCATGGTGGGCTTAATTATTATAATTGTACTCAAATAAAGAGCACGATAAATGTTAGACGGTGCGACCGTTGGTGAGTCCGGAGTTATCAAGTGAACATTTCTACATTTTATTGTTTAATGATAAATCAATGTTAAAATCAAATTGAAAATAAATTCTACCATGGATAAAACTTTTAGAGTATGAAAAACCCGAAGGACAATTTTTAGTATTCTTTGATTCATATTGATAATTTGAGTCGGATTCATTAAGTTAAAAAAAATCTTTGTATATCAATTAATCAAAGCGTAGTTACCAGTTTTTATTTTCAGCTAGAGAATGTAATATTCCGAACAACTGCGAGAAAAATGTCAAACCAGGATTTTTTTTTTGATTTTAATAAAATTCATAGACTTAAAAAAAATGGAATGAAATGTCGTTACCAATACTTAAATTATAAATACATCAATTAAGTCTTTAATAATTGAACAAGAAGAAAAAATGAAAATACTCAGCAAAATAGATTGAAAGTCCAAACGAACACCAACCACCGTGTGAACTTTAATTCTTACAGTGCAAAGTTATCTGATCTCATTTCTTACCGAGTTTCAAAATAAGGGACTGCATTCACGGTTGGTGATCAAATAAAGAGTTGAGCTATATATTAAATTGAGGAAGCTTTTAACTCCGGAAAAAAATAGTGGTATTTAATTTTAAATTTCCTTTCCATTTTAAAAATTCGTTTTTAATCTGATCCCATCTCTCCCAGGTTTCACAGCATTTGTTTGCTTGACCAAACAAGCTCATTTCTCATTAAACTTTTTTAACATCGTTATTCGATTTTTAACTAATGTATTTATTGTTCACATTCCAAAATAGTCATAATCGTATTCATAGACTCGGGATAATTAAATTATATCCTGAATTCAATTTCATGCTCCTATGTTGTATTTATAAAACATGCACATATCCTTGTATATATGTAAGGAAAAAAAATGTTAATCACACGAAACTGTACCTCGTTCTCACTTCTTATCATCTCGTTTGCAAAAGAAAGTGCGTCTTTGGCAGAACTTACAACATACACTGTTTAGGTTATTTGAATTAGATGTAATTTCATTCGCATGAATGGGTATCTTAATTGTTCGTTTGATTTTATAGCTCACTTCCACAATGTAATTTTCTCAAAAAGAAAGCACATTTAACACATTAACATGTCGCTAAAATGTACAACAAGTAAGAATCAGGTAGTAGTCCATACATGTTGGAGAAAATAAAAATTAAAATTTAAAAGGAAAGGTCAGGAAGGGCATGTCCTATTTGGGAAGGTTGAAACAAATAAATAATAGGGAATAAGTACTTTTTGAATGAAACATTTTCTGATGTGAATTTTACCATGGATAAAACTTTTAGAGATTGAAAGACCCGAAAGATGATTCTAGTATTCATTGATTCATATCGATAATTTCTGTCGAATTTACCAAGTAAAAAAAAAATCAAATCAATAAATCAAAGCGTAGTTACCATTTTTTATTTCCACCTAGAGAATTTAATATTCCGAAAAATTGCAAGAAAAATAATGTCAACCCTCCCCCCCCCCCCCCCGAGAAATTTTTTTTCAATAAAATTCATATTATTAAAAAAGATATTGGAATGGAATTTTGTTACCAATACCCTAAATTGAATATGCGGCAATTAATTCTTTGGTTATTGACGAGAAGAAAAAAGGAAAATCCTCCGCAAAATATATTGAAAGTCAAAACGAACACAAAACGCCGTTTGAAATTTAACTCTTCGAGTGTAACATTATCATATCTAAATTCTTACCGAGTTTCTATAGCAGAGAACAGTGGATTCCGAGTTTGTGCAAGTGACATATCAAAAAATTAAACCAATTAGATTGTTTGATAAAGAAGAATGGAGATAACGAATAGTATTCAAGCTGAAAGTCCATTAAAACAATACAAATCTGGAGCAGAGCAAACACAGATCTCCAAAAACAGAGGTGTGATCAGGTGCCATGGAGGAGTGAGCATCCCCTCCAGACCGGTCAAGAATCAGTTTCCGTCTGCATTGCCTTTGATTTGTATTTGTGTGTCTCTTGTTGCCCTTCTGCTAACCATCCTAACATACTGCTTATTCCCAAGTATAAGAAACCTTTCCGGAATTAACAATATGATCTTTTAAATTTTTTTTCCCACAAATGATTTTGATCTCTCGTTTATTGTCTCGTTCATCAGATCTGGAAATGGTTTTTTTTTTTCATTTCTCATACCTGTTTGAATTTTCCTCACATCAAATATGCTCCTTTCAAATACTTTCTGTTTTCACTGCCAAAGAAATCTTTATTGTTGTTTTGAGTATTTACGTTATTAACAAACAACTGTTACATGTGCACTACTTTTATAATAATTGTTATACATTGAACATTACCGAGACAAAATACCTTAAATTCGGTAAATCAAACAAATGCATGCTTTTACTTGTTGTTAGTATGGATTTTAAAATAAAATTTTTAGCAGATTTGCAACGTTAATTCCTGTACTAACAAACAAAAGTGCATTTTTGTGTTTATTTCTGTATAAATGATCATATAAAGAAGGAGAAGGTAGACATCTTTTTTTATACTAAATATGAATGATGATGTTAGTCATAATAGGCACCTGATCCCAGCTCTCAAATTTTCAGAGATCCCTATGCGTATTTTATGCCCTGTTCTGCGATTTTATTGTGTGTAGGTTTTTAAGGGATCGAACACTGTTTGGTATCTTCAACAGTTTAATGTACATCTACGATTCAATGCAAGGTCATGATGCATGTTTCAATTCAAACGAACAGAAACACTTCTAGAAAATTAAAAGTCCACATAAATATCAACAAAAGTCAGAAAACAAGATCATGAAGCAAGCGGTTCGGGGTGTCTTTTAAAGTGATGCAATAGTTTATCAGTTAAAAACCTGTTGTCACTCCTGCAACAAAATGAGTATTTTTTCTAAGTTATGGGATACACAGATGTCAATTTCCGAATTTTCTCATTTTTATGCAAATTTTTATCATTTTTACAGCACATTTTAGTTCAGGAGACGTAGAGCACAAGCTTGCCTATCTATCAAATTTATACAGTATATATATATATATATATATATATATATATATATATATATATATATATATATATATATATATATATATATATATATATATATATATATATATATATATACTAGTATCAGATGGATCTTATGTATAAAAATCTCAGATAGGCAAGCTTGTGCTCTATGTTTCCCGAAGTGAAAAGTATCTCAAATTTCACGAAATTAGATCAGAATTAAGGAAATTTGGGAAAATGTCCTACTTCTGCACCCTCTTGTCTCCTTCGAATCAAAATTAGTGCTGGTTTTAAAACAAGCATCATTTTAAGTTCTTAACTATAAACTATCACAATTTTAACTGTGTTCTGATTTTTACATCAAATAGGGGACCAGATTCAGCCGTTACCATACCTTGTCCTTTGCTATTCATACGTTATTATCTGTAAAACACCTTTTATTTTTATTTCACACATCTGAGGAGGTTTTAATATTTCATCGGTTATTATCTCAATTAAGTGTTAAGCATTGGATGGAAAAGCAATCATGATTCAGACATTTTACATAAAGAAAGTGAATATATAATTGTTCTCCTAATTCCTGGCTAGAAAAAAAGATAATATAAAACCAAAATGTATTTTAAATCCACTGCCATTGTTTTTTTTTTCAATATAAATGAAGTTCTCTTGCTGTGTTTTTTTCCATCACATGTTAATATATCAAGGTTTTTCCTACCATTGAAGTAGAAAAAAAATAATCGTAAAAAAATTAGAAGATGAGGTCTCTTATCCTAAAAGTCGATCGGATTTGTTTTTCTTTTAGTCTTAATCAGGATTCTTAAAAAAATAAAATACAGTAAAACTCGGTTATAGTGAAGTCCTGGGGACATACGAATTTACTTCACCATATCCGTAATTCGTTATATCCCTTTAACAAATTCGTTTAATTATATATTGCGAATTCGCAATACATATTTTCCATTAAGAAGAGGTGCCGACTATGTTCAGAGAAGTATTAAAAACTTTAAAAAAACATAATTATCTTGGAGAAATAAAAACTTGAAAATTAGATTACAATCATAAATACTCATGAAAAAATAATTTCAATTCATTAAGTTTTGTAATCTTTAAAATTCTTTACAAAAGATGTACAGTCCGTTATTTTTTTTTTACTTCAATGGGTCACAAATCAATTCTCTATATCCTAAGATTTGTTATTTTTCGAGTTTATAAAATAAATTTTACAAGAAATGGTTATAAATTTTGCTGGGGGGGGGGGATCGTTATATTCGTAAATTTCCTATTTCCATGTTCGTACTAAAGCTTTTCTGTATATTTTTTGTGATTTATATATTCTTTTTATAAGATTTTCCCGACAAGTTTGTTATGAATACCATTTTGTTTTCATTTGAAAGAAATATAGTTCCTTCGGGGTCTTTGAAATGTGAACATTATATATATATATATTTGTCTATCACGAAAAGTTTACAGCAGATTATTCATCTCCTAAGTCAGAAATACTTAATTACATTTGTGAATATTACACTGTACCAAAAACTCAAATATGAAAATGAACGAAACTTTTCTATGGGAATACCTCAAAATAATTGAGGAATTATTTTACCATGAAATTGATCTCGAAAACGTTATTTCATTCAGGGATTGATACGGCGAATCAATGTCCATTATTAGGCTTATCCCGTTTCTGTGGCTGGTTCCATTTCTACTCACTGCTGTACTTCTGGTTGTCTTCAAGAGAGCAAAGCTATTCGGATACACACAAAAATACTTAGTCGCCATAATGTTGTTGGACCTTATTTACACACTTTTAACTGGAATTCGAGATGGCGTTCTCACATGGCTAAAAATGGATCATGGGTTTATAGAATATAAAATCTGTCGATTCATATTAACATCTTTTAACCTGCAAAATAATCTTCACGGAACGTCGATTTGGATCAAGTGCTTGATGTCTTTTACACAATATATATTTGTGGCATTTCCTTTAAAGTGTAGGATTTGGAACTAAAAGAGATTATTTGTGGTTTTCGCTGTAATACATATGATTTTCATGTTTTTTGTTTAATTAAAACTTCTGTCATGCCTTTGAAGGGGGTTTGGACGTTTCAAATTCCTGGCAAAAATTATAAGACAAAAATTATAGAAGCTTGTTCGATGAATCTTGATTCTGATTTTTATAAACTCAAGGTGTTCTCTTTTCCTTCTTTCAAACGTATGGAATTTTTATAAAATCTATTTATTACTTGGCTCTGCCAATAATTATCGAAATCATTTTGATTATTTTTTTTAATACAAAAACATTTAAAGAGTTTGTCTGTTTTGGCGCCAGAGACTGGAAAGAAAAATAAGATAAAATACCTCATTTTAATTAAGTTGAATATAATTCTTTGCATTTCATTTATCCTCCAAGAAGTGCCACTATTAACATGCGCAACCGTTATTTTGACATCCACGGAATCATTTCTTTTTAAAGCTCAAGGAACATACAATACTATAATGACATTTCATTTGTTATTGGAAAACCACTAGATCTAGTTATCTATGCAAGCTTTAGCGAGGCCTTTTGAAGGGAATTTTTTTAATATTTTACCAAGGGTAAAATTATCTCAGAAATGTAAGAGCTTGAAAGACAATAATTTATCCCATTCTAAAGTAACTGCTTGATAAACTGTATTGACAGAAGAAAAAGATTGATGACTAAAGATAATTTATATATAAATAGTGAACATATGAAATTATAGTAGAGATTTTTTTTTTTTTTGTATTCAAATCTTTTGAAAATTTGATGAAAAGAAATGCTACAGCTTAAACTTTGCTGCATTAAAAAAAAAAAAAAAATCCCTGACTTTTTATATCAAAATGATATTCTGTAATTATTGATATCTATAATTGAGAAACATTGATTTAATTGTACATACATTGATATATGTGTGTAAAATGAAAGAAATCTCTTGAATATCATCCGAGATACAATCGTCTGTTTCCTGATTCAAATCAAAGACAAATAAACGTTTTTAAATATTAAATAAAAATACATTCATAATAATGTATTCATAAAAAGTACCTGAATCACTAAGTCCGTACAAAATATACATAGCAGCATAACATGTATAACATCGAGTATATTTAAGTGTAGAATTCTAAATGTCGTAGCTCTCAAAATAACATTTATGGTGTACAGGTACGTTTAATATATCAGTGATTGGGTTATTTAATGAATTTCTATATTTTTTAACGATTTGATATACTTTAATGAATTTTTTTTGGTGAATTATTGTGTTTTGTTCATGCATTTTCGTATTGTTCTGCTCAAGACTGGTTATTTAATTACTATAATTATATCTAAAAAGAGATGTCTTCACTGCATTTTTAAACAGTTTATATACTACAATTGAAATTCTTAACATCATTACAAAACAAAGATAAAAAAATGTATTCTACTAATATGTGAAGACTTTGAATTTTTTTTTTTATAAAAGGGAAAAGCTCTGGAAAACAATTAAGAGATTCTTTTCATGATTGTTATACAGTAATTCTTTAGAAAAGTTTAATTTCATTGTGTATTTAATTTTTTTTTAAATATATTTTCCTTTAAATCATTTTTTTTAATTTATATGGTAAATCTTCAATATATTTTTTTTTTATTAAGAGGCAGTCCACCGAAAAACCAGGCAGTATTGTATTAATAGGCGGCACATCGAATGTGAGGAATATTTGATATTTTATTAAAAACAATATCAATGTAGCCCAAAAGGAATAATGTAATTGAAGATTTGTTTGATAATTGCTTATTTAGTAAAATATCCGTGTGTTTTGTGTTTTTGAATGCCCCTATATAAACCATTGAATGTAGGTCAGAAACAAAGAACTGTAATTTCTAATACATTATTAACAGGACTATATTTCACACTTAACTAAATCTAGAAATATTTCAACTTTTTGTTTAAAAAATAAAATCGGTGGGAAAAACACTTTTGATAGTAGTTTTCTGGCAAAATATAAGGACGTTTTTATGAAATTTTGCGATGCAAGAGTTATCTCCCGTGGCATCGGTAAATCTGCTCAACACCTTTTTATCGGAATCCTAGTGAAATATTTAGAATCGATACACTAAAGAAAATAATTAAACAAAAAACTAAATAATTTATTTTCAAAATATAATTCATTTTCGCCTCCAGACGTATTATTTAGATTAAAATTGGCTCTATTATTCAGGTTGAATCCACATTTCCATGATGTATCAGTGACGTCATATACCTGACTAATATTGCGTCACAATGAAATAGTTACAAGTTTCCAGAGAAGTTTGTAAATTCTTTGCGTATAAGTGTAAAGAAAAAGATTTTTGAAAAAATTATTTCTCTTTTTCTGTTTAATTACTCTTCAGAGTGCATTATTCTAAATGTTAAATAATATTTTAATATCAAAATGTATATTTTATACACGGGCAGCGTCTCAGCTAGATGACGTTTAGATAAGTAATTTTATACATGTTTGAGAACTAATTTTTTTAACTGATTTTTAACTGATTTACTAGGATATGCGTAAAAATAATTAATGAAGTGTTTATCATGAACATTTCTTATAGAATTGGGAATCAATGATGAATGTTTTAGATTTATGCAACACTTAATTCAACGAAGTTGAGATGTTTACTTCATGATATTTGTAAAAACTTAAATATATTTATCTATGCAATCAAATCAAAATAAACAATCCGAAGTACGATTAAAAATGAAAAAAAAAACCCTGAAAAATAAGTTATAAAAATATATTTATTGAGTTAAACTACTGCTGAACTCCCCACTATAATTTGGCTCTAAAACGGAAGATGGTTTAGTGAAACATTTCGTTTTTTTTTTTTTACTTATTTATTTTTTTAATTTGGCGATTGAAACAATCACACACTCACATTGAATATGGAGTTTAAACATGTGACTATGTTGGCCAATTCTAAAATATTTTCACGTTCATGAAACCGATTTTTAAAAGTAATGATGTCATGACCCCCCCCCCCCCCCCCCCCGCTTTTTGCTTGCGATTTATCGGCTCTTGAATAATGATACTATATATAAAAGAACTTATTTTCTTATTTATATAAAATCAAATTTTGTAAAAGAGGAAAAGGCTTTTTCCTGTATTTAGGCAAGTTTAATTTCGCCACTTATAGAATTTACTCTTTAATTCCTGAGGAAATAAAAAAAAGAAATTTTACTTGGAAATAAGATAAATAATAAAGCTAGAAAGCTGCCTGCTCTCATTTGTTGCATATGCATGTACAAATACTTTTTTTTAAATACCGAGTATCTATTAAGAATTCAATCAGATGTTTTACATGTAATCTTCATGTACGTAAAAGACATTAGTAATTTAAATAATATATAAATTTGAATCTATGGTTACACTCATTTAAAAACAGTTAACTGACTGAAAAGAAATAAAAGACAAGCATATTTTTCTGATTAATTAAAATGAAGAGCCAAATTTAGGAAATGTTTCTAAATTTACAGTAAAAACCGATCCCGATCCCATCGAAAATAATGCAAAGTTAACAAATTTATCAAACTAAAGGCACCTGCCACCTATATAACATGTTAAAAAATAAATCAAGTAAGTTTTTACTCATATTACAACAAAAGAGCCAAATTTAACATTACAATTATAGTATTTTTTTCTTTATATAATTCCTGTCGGGATCGGTTTCATTTGGGAAAATTATATTAAAAAAAAAAAGAAGGTAAATTTGATTCCTTTTATATCTTTCAATATACCTTTCCCACTGATTTTATTGAGTGATTCAAAAGTTTGTACTTTGTATTCATAATAACATGAGAAAATAAATCTGTCCTTGTAATGTATCGGGTTTTATAACGTAATGAAAATTGGATACTTAATTCAAAAAGTTACTTGCTTAACTCAAATTTGGACCAAATGTTTTTTTCTAAAGAAGTATAAATTGGAGTCTTATTCATTAATAAAATAAAAGATAAGAGTCTATGCTATAAATAATATTCATCGACACATCCAGCTTTTGAGTATCTGTTACATATAAAACAAAATATAAACGTAGTAATTTTTTTCACCCTTATGTTGACCTTTTTGCACTTAGAATTAGGCATTTACCAAAAACAGGACTAGAGGAGCACTAAAAATCTTTTAATGTTGTCATGTGTAAACACTTGCTTTAATAAGTCTACATGCAAAAAATAATTAAAATCCATGACATGCGATGTGCCGCCCATTGCCTGGTTTTTCGGTGGACTGCCTCTTAATTCATTCCATTATGGTTCATTTATTCATTAGTACATGTATTTATTGATTTATTTTCATATATTTTATATTTCAAAAAAGGTCATCCCTTTAAATTAGGTGCATATTTAAGTTGCTTTAAATTTCCCCCTTTCTTGATATATTTATTACAAATATTGTCATTAAATTTATAAAATTGTTTATCTTATTTGATGTTGATTATGTTCTTAGATTGTATTTAGAATAATTCCATATCAATATACTGCTAACTTTGCCATGTAAATTTCCTATATGGTAGCACAGTAGCACATACAATACGCAAAATCACATATAAATCATACCCAATACCCAACCGTACGTTTTCGTTTGTTGAAAAACGTATGACTAACATGTATGTCACACATACGTCACACATACGTTTCACATCAATTAATGGTAAACTTATGTTACTTTTCACGTACATTAAACGCCTATGAAACTTCCGTAAAAAATATAAAATATATTGTTATTGATTGGACAATGATCTACTTAAATTGATGACAATTTAGATACAGAGAATCGTCACATTAAAAGACGTCTAAAGCAGACCAAGCGACCTTTTTCTTTTTAAAAATCTCATTATATGCAATTTGAATTTATGGAACTTATGAAGATAATTTTCAACAACAATACATTGAATACGTTAAAAAGTTATTCAGTGGATAAAGTCTTATGAAAATTTTGTTGTAAGTACAGAGTCCTTGGATAAAAGGGTTATAGATTATCTAAGTTTTTAACTACATAAAAGTGTATAATTAATTGAAAATAAACACACATTTGTGTATTATTAAAACCCAAGCAACTTTACGGCTGGTGTGTGGTTCATTATGTGTGTTTTGCGATTTTTTACTGTTTCAATTTATTTCACTTTTTTTTTATGGCCTCTTGATTTTCTCTTATTAATGATGAAGAATATAAAGAATGGTTGACTCAGTTAATAAAGAAACCCTAGATGGAAAAGTCTCACAATAACCCATCTATCTATATATTATATATAGAAAAATATGATCCCCGCGGATGAAATATAGAGATAACGAAGAGTTATAAGTTCAAAAGTCCATGGAAACAATACGAACGAATCTTGAGCAGAGCAAGTTCAAAAGTCCATGGCCATGGAAACAATACGAACGAATCTTGAGCAGAGCACACAAAGACCTCTAAAATACATCAGAGGTGGGATCAGATGCCATGGTGGAGTAAGCTTCCTCTGTTGACCGGTATGCTTAATGTCATGAACGGGGGAACTGAAAAATTTGTAGATAATTTAGGATGTGACATGAATTTTTTCTGGTGTCATTGCCTTTTCTATCCTAATGAACAAATGTAGCTAGCTACTTAAAAACAATATATTTTGAAATATGGTATACTTGTATTTTAAAAGCATAAATGAACACTCAGCTTGGTGCTTGAAGCTAATCTTCTAGTACATCTATATGAGACTGGACTTTACTTGCAGACTGAAAGTTCACCTGCATTTAGGTAATAACTATGAAATCAGATACACTACTCCTCTGATTTTTAAAACTTACATTTACCTATTATTATGTATAGGAACATTTCATTCACAAGTTGAAAATTGTAATGTGTTTTTAGTAAAATTACTTATAATCTTGTTACTATGTTTTGTTTTGTTGAAATACAAGTTTTTAAGAATAATATTATACCGCAAAGATAATAAGTAACTATACACTTGGAAGAGACAGGCAGGTCAGGACCATGAAAGATTTATGCAAAAAGTAGAGTTTACTTGTAGAAATAACATTTCCAGAATAGAGTTATCAATCACTTGATTACTGAGTAAAATTTATTGTTTTACTTGTCATACTTAATACTAATCAAACTGTTTATTTGTTAGTTTGACCTGTAAGATAAAGGGCTCTTTTTTGTTCCAGTTGTCCGGGGTCTGTCTATCAGTCCGTCTGTACACTTGATGCCTTCTTCTCAAGAACCACTGAGAAAATTTTAACATAACTTGGCAGAAAAGATTCCGAGTTATAAAAAAAGGGTAAGATAATTAACAGTGATGATAGAAAGTGAAGATAACGAACAGTGGTTGATCTCATGAAAACCTCAAACAATACAGATCTATTAATAGGGCATACAATCGGACCCATGGAAATTCCAGAGGTGGGATCGGATGCTTAGTAGGAGAAAGCATCCTCTGTTGACCGGTCACATTAAAAGTTAACCCTATGTATTGATCAAGTAGACAGAACATTTCGTAATTACATTTAGTATGAAACCAAACGTCTCCCAATTGGTACGGGGAAAATTTCAGCCAAAAAAGACCAGTGATAGGTTAAATTTGCTTATTATAAGGTCATTATAACTACCATAAAATTTACGGAATGCTGACTTTAAACGAGGTTGTTGAAATCACTGTAACATCAACTTGTGTGTGAGAAACCTGTCTCGGTTTAAAAACAGGTCGTATCCAGAGCATCCTCCTGAGTAGCGAATAAGTTGGGAGACATAAACACCATATGCAGGTGATAGAGGAATCTATCTACATAAATAAGGAAAGTTGACGATGGGAAAGCTGAAGTCATCTCGTTTGTCATACAATTTGGTTAGTAGAAGACCCTTGTCGTCCATTGTCAGTAGAACATCTAATTATGAAGCAGATGTGGGACACACTATGGTGTCTTTTATTGTAAGTTCACTGGGATAAATCGAGTCGATGTATAAATTGAAATAACTATGGTTAATTGATAATACGTCGTCGATATCTCTAAATATAGATTTGAAGGCCACGGCAAGTGAATATTTCTTCACATGTAGAAGATTTTGAATACATTCTGCTTCACACGAATATAAAAGGTCGGCTAATAAAGAAGCACAATTAGTGCCCAGTGGAAGACTTGGTCTTCGAAGACTACATAAATTTTGTTTAATGAGGAACGTCTGCATTTTTTAAATATCAACTTCAGAGTGCTTGTGTGCAGAATCAGAGCGATTTGTAACAAAGTTATTTTGTTCATGACAAATCAAAAGGTGTGAAAATTTCCGAGTTCATTCAAATAGGGTGCTACAACAGATTTAAATTAAAAAGGTTTCCATTGTAGCCTTCTGTATTCCTTTGAATTCTTCACAGTACGCTTCAACAGTGCTTCGTTGCATGTCCTTCATAAATGGATTCATACTGGTGAAACATTTGTCAATAAATTTGAATTATTATTGATAATACCTTTTAGAATAACTTTTGTGTTTTAGGTGATATCACAGTCAGTAATTTTGTGTAAAAAAAAATCTTCAATTTTCAAACTTCAAACTCCTCATTGTTTTTATATTCTATTGTGAAATGTTAATATAATGAGGACTGCTGTTTTCGTTAATATAAATGGGGAAAGAAAATTGTGAATAACCTCGAATGCAATTATGGTTCAACTCAAAAATAATAAAATTTGAAAAAAAATGAAAATCAAATAAACAACGATATCAGATAGAGACTTAAATATAAATATCCAATTGTAAAATGTTTAACATCGTCGAAATATTGTATTAAAAATATCATTTTATGTAGAAGGATACGGTACAAAACATTCTTTATTCGTTTTCATCTTAACAAACAGAATACTTATACGTACTTCATCAAAATCGATATTAATTAAAAAAAAAAATAAAGATTATCAAATTTCTTATTCACACATTATATTGAAGTTATCGGTTATCGTCTTAATTAAGCTTTAGTTCTTAATTGATATACATTCGTGATTCCCAAATTCACACAGGAAAAAAAGGAGTCTATAAACATTTTCTTCACACCTGATATACGGAAAAAAATATAACGTAAAACGCAAAATAAAAATTACTACTCGAGTTTTCTAGTGTAAATGTATTCCTTTTATGGTGTTTTTATTCCGCACCTTTTAAAATCCAAATTAGGTCTATAAACCCTCTATAAAAAATATAATCTGTAGTTTCATCGGATTTGCAATTCTTTTTCCCTTGATCCACTTTTCCCAAAAACTGGTTTTCATTCAGTGTGATCTTTTTTTTTTTTTAATTTTCCCCAGGTTTTGTCCCAAGATATTATAAATACATTGCATATCATTTTTTCTCATTTGAAAGAAAAGAAATTAGTTTCGTCTAAGTTATAGGATATCTTTTTATATGAATCTGGGAAAAACATTATAATTGAATAAACGAAAGAGAAATCATTATTCAAACTGTGCACAAGAGACTACAACATCACCTAGACATGAACGAAACACATCTGTTGAGTTACTTCAAAATATTTGAAAAGAAAATATATCATGAAATTGAGCTTGGACACGTTATTTTCTTCAGGGATTGGTACGGCGAATCAACGCACTTTATAAAGTTTACCCCGTATCTGTGGTTGATACCATTTATTGTCACCTTAATAATCCTGATTGTCTTCAAGCGAGCTAAGCTATACGGATATACACAGAAGTATTTAGTCGCCATTATGCTTCTGGACCTTATTTACACAATTTTAACTGGAATTCGAGATGGGACCCTTACATGGCTGGACATGGATTATGGGTATATAGAATATAAAATCTGTAGGTTCGTACTCACATCTTTTAATTTGCAAACAAGTCTTCATGGAGCTTCGATTTGGATCAAGTGCTTGATGTCTTTCACACAATACATATTTATTGCATTTCCTCTGAAATGTAAACTTTTCAAGATTAAGAGATTTTATGTGTTTTTTGCTGTACTAAACTTGACTATTATTTCTTTAGTTTTGGTTCAATCTTTCGTCTTGCCATTGAAAGGGGTGTGGACGTTTCAAATTCCTGGCAAAAATCACAGGTCAAAAATTATCCAAGCTTGTTCGATGGATTATAAATCTGGTTTTTATAAAAGTTTTATTTTTTCCTTCATTCAAACGTATGGAATGTATTTTTTAATCATTTACAATTTGGCTCTACCAACCATTTTGGATGTCATTTTGATTTTCTTGCTTCTATTTTTAATCAAAAAACATTTAAAGAGTCTAACTGTACTTGCACCAAAGACAGGGGACCGAAATAAAATTAAATACCTTATTTTAATTAAATTGAACATAATTCTTTGTATATCATTTATTTTACAGGAAGTCCCGTTGTTCACTTATGCCATTGTTTTATTAACATCTAATGATATGGCCGTCTTTCCTGAAGCTCAAGGGATATATAATACTCTACTGACAATTTCGTTTGTTATTGGGAAACCTCTAGATCTTGTAATTTATGCAAGTTTTAGTAATTCATTTCGAACTGAATTCTGCAATCTCTTTCGAAATATTAAATCACCTAAAATATTTAAGAGTTTGAAAGATACTACAGTAACGGTTATTAGTGGAACTGTTACTAGCGAAGAACAAAGAAATTAAAAAGATTAAGGGCTAAAAGAAAAAAGTTAATGTATATAAAATCGAGAAGGCTCGATATTGATGTGGAAGGATCTTCATATCATTATTATTATTATTATTATCCTTTGGTTATTGCTGTTATTTTCAATCTTTAGTGTCATCTATTTAAAGGAAAATATTACAAAGTCTAAATGCTATCAATGTAAACTCATACATTTCTTTATAATTCTGTTTCGCTTGAACCTTCAATATGCTATTGTTATTTGATGTTTATTCATTGTTGTTTAATCGGTTGAAGGTAGATTGCTTCGTTTGATACATATGTTGTATTTACGAATAAATTTAAATTGATTTATTGTAGTCTTAACTTTATAACGTTTTGGTGTTGGCAATAAATTGAGCTCTGAAATAAAATATATAGATTTGGCAGAAGATCAAAGCTTGTCTTCTATAAACGGATGCATATCAGTAGTGCAATTGAATTAGACTTTTTTTTAAAAAGTTTCTATCAGTATTTATATGTGTGTTTTTTTTAATTAGATCATGTCTATTGTAAATAAGAAAGGTCTGTTGCCTTATCATTTAATTTCAAGTTAAAAATTTTTATTCACATCAATGTCAAGTGGATAAAACATCTATAAAATTGATATCCGAGAATGTAGCGGCTTTTTTTGTAATTGATGTGAAAATGATCGCAAATAAAACGTTTATTTCATTGTTTACTTCATCGAATGCATTTTCAGGGGCAAAAAATGAAAATAAAAATATGTTACAAACCGGAAAAGTCTATATATTATGAAAAAAAAATCAATAAAGTTCATTTATATATGGGCGCCTAAAACATGTACAACCTTTATTTATCAAATTAGCATGCATGATAAGCCGGGCACAGTCTAGTTCAATGAATCACGTATCACTGCCACATCCCTAGACACGCAAATTGGTACACTGAATATCCGAATATCCATAACTGTTAACATGACAACTCTGCATGTCGCTTTTACAAACTCTCGCTGGTACAAAATCTTTCGAGTTGGAAACTTAAGGCTAAAGGAAACTAAGGCTTCCCTTAACTGTTCATAAAGCCCGTACTCTAATGTCAAAGTCCTATGTGTTGAAATACTATAAACGATTAGACTTGTCATATTTAGATGATCTTTGCAATGAGTCTTCATCTGAAAATACAATAAACAAGAAAAACCGTATCTATTCTAAATGGGTGTGGTGGGTTGGTGTTTCAAGTAAATTATACACAATAACAAGACAACGAAATTTACCGACCTATGTTGATGCTGCAGAATTGAGAAAGAAAGTTGCAACTAAAGCGCCCTCAAAGCATTTCCTAAAGGGACAATAATCAATTGACAAATTTTACAAGTACGATTACCATTAAGGATTGATTTTGATATTTAGGTAAACCATTTAATATCATGCACTTTCTTCGATAACATCATCTAATTAAGAGTTAATTGCATTGGAATAGTATTTGATACAGAAGACCGTATTCAAAAAAAAAATTAAACGTATTAAGCACGATTTTTTTTTACAGCTTTAGTTATATTTGAACAATATCACGTTCATTTATTAACATTTTCATTTATCATGTAAGCATGTTTACTCCGAAATACAAACTATACCCCGGATTCGTTTTCATGATGCCCTTAGTGGCAAATGCACATTTTACTGATAATTACATTAACGCAGCCTTTTAAGAATCTTTCGATATATAAATATTTTCACAACTTATAGTGTTATCACTTGCTTTACCATCATTTCCATGCCCATTCACATCAAAACTTTTTTGAAATAATTGTCTCTGTTTTTTTATCATCGGACTATATGCCATGTGATGTTCTCACTCGGAGCTCCTCGGATGGCATGGAGCGTATATGAATCAGAAGAGGATTGCCGATTGTGATGTGCTCTAGAAATTTCCGTCAAGATTTTAGATCGGTGATTTACGAAAACGATTTGCATATTTTGCTTTTGAATTAGTTATCACAACTTATTTCTTTTATGTAACTTAAATGAAGTATTGATTGAATAATTCAGTGAAGACATTTCATGAAATGAATAAACGATTGCTTGTTGTCAGTTTAATTAAAAATTGCCAGTAACTTGGATCCACCAAAAATAACCACCACCTTACTCTTTTTTTTTTTTTTTTTTGCTATTTCAAGGCCTTTTATCGAAAATGAAAGTAAACTATGGTAATTACTATGCGAGTGAAACGAAATTCAAGCTCATTTATTCACTCAAAATCATGTAAATATATGGTACATGAGGACAATGAAAAATATTTACAGCATATAAAATTCAGGTAAGATGTACAAGTATATGATATAATTATACATAATTACACAGAGAATGAAAGTGAAAGAGGACGAAAAAGAAGAAAAAAGATAAATACATATAATAATGGTGTAAATGAGAAGAAAATGCTTGCACTTCTGTTAATAATGGTGTAATTGAGGTTTCCTAGGAAATGTAAGCGTCGCTGTCGACCGGTCACTCATTATGTGCGTCCTATATAATGATCAGATATACGGTATATTCCGTAGTCAAATGAAGTATAACTTTGGTCTAACAATTTCTTATGAAATAGTGATATGAAATCTGACGGTCAAAATACGACCTAAATGATAGGTTATATTTACTAACAAGGTCAATAAAACGACCAAAGAATTTAGGAAAATTGACCTTAAACGAGGTTGTTGAAATCTTTGTAACATCAACTCACATATCAGTAGCCAGTCTCCGTTTAAAAATTTATACTCAGCAAATGTCATTAAGTATCGAAAAGGTTGTAAGAATAAATACCATTTGGAGGTAGTAGCGGAATATTACTACAGACATAAGGAAAATTGACGATGAAAAAGTCTCTTTTATATAACAGTTTTGCTGTTTGCTGGCCCTTGGTCGTCTATAGTCAGTGGAACATCCAAACATGCATCTTAAGATGTGGCAGTGGCGGTGGTGTCTTCTATTCCGAACTCACTGGGATATATCGAATGGACATATGTATAGAAGTTGATATATCTGAATGTGGAGCTGAAGGCTACAACATGTTTTTGTTTTCTTCATCTCATGTAAAAGTTTGTATGAAATCAGATTTGCAAGGTAAAAGTACGGGTATGATGGAATTGACCTGTTACGGTTATCATTTTGTAAATTGTAACCAGTTATCCAAATAGAAATAATTATTTCATTCAAAGAATCAGAGAAAATGGTTTTATTTTTTGATAATCTGATATTGTTTATGAATGGGTAAACTTTTAACAACACTAATTGCGTAGAAAAATTAACGAATACAATCGTATGTACATCTACAATTCAATTCAACACTCACGATACATGAAGCTTTTCAAATGAGCAAAACGATATCTAGAAAATTAAATGTTTGCATAAACATGATATAAATTCAGAAATAGAAATATAAATCAAACACTCAAAGAAAGTTGGTTACTAAATTTTATGTCTATTTCATTTCAATTGCCAATAAGTGGTTATTTCTAAAATATCAATGCATTTGTAAGCATTCCTCAAAAACACTCTTATTGAATTTTTTTCTGTCTGAAATATTTTTTCATAACATTTTTATCTGTTTTTCACACTTTCAGGGATATCAAAGTTCTGTTTTCACACATTCAGAAGTGGTGTCAATATTTCGTCGATTATCATCTTAATTAAGACTTAAAACTATTCATGAGTCATTCATTTTTCACAGATGACATAATCATCTTTAATATTTTCTTAAATTCTGGATAGTATAAAAAAAAGGTAAAACAATCAGAGGTGCCAAAAATTAATTCCCATTATTTATTTGTTCTTATTTTAAGTAAATTCCTAATGCTATGCTTTTTGCATTTATTAGATATCGAAATCTTTTCTATAAAAAAAACCCATGTACTTTATATGTGTATTTTTATATACGTCAATCGCTGATTTAGCATCATTGCAGTGTAGAATCAAATAGAAAAAAAAATATCAAATGTTGGTAATAATAAAAGTTTTGTTTTTTTTTTGCCAGTTTAAAAATAAAATCAGAAAATGATTTTTAATCCGTGTATGTAACGTAAATCAAACTAAACAATTTATTTAATTAATTAAAGTTGATAACCTATGTACTCAAAGTTTACAGTACGAGGTTTGTCCCAGAAATACGCGAACTTTTTGAATATTTCAAAACCTATTCAACCAAAATAAATAATTTTTTTGCACCTTGTTAGGAAATGAAATTTTTGCTATTTTGACAAATATTTTAATGTTATAATGTCATATTCATGCAAAAATAGCATTTAAAGGGTGTCAAACATCGGTACTCGGCGCATGGCATTTTTTGAGTTTTAGAAATAGAATTGTCAGTGAAGTTTTCTTTATTACCAGATTGTACGGAAATATAATGTGAAAAAAAATACCTCCATAAAAACTCTATGATCTGGAGTACTCACGTGTAAAAATTCATTAATTTGGCACCACAAGTGACAAAAAAATGACGATAAATGCCAAAACACTTTTACTTAGATATTTTCAAAAATGGTGACGTCAGGCGATAATGCGGAGCACCAAATTAGCAAGCAGTACTTTTGAGCGGGATATGACTCCTGTCCATACGGGGAAAGAGATGTAAACGATGGAACGACACAAATATATATCTCGGACACAGATTTATACCTAGTTCAAGAGGTTCGAGGACGGCCTGAGTGGTTTTTCGATGGAAGAAGCTTTTGGTAGACCAACAGACTGAAAAATCAAAAGCTGGACGTCAAACGTGGCGACCGCCGTTTAACTATGCGAGCAGTAAGGTAAACTTATGACCGGGGTTTGGAAACTGTCTATTAAAAGAATTAATTGATGAAAATTTTCGATCTTTTGGAAACGCTAATAAGATGGACAACTTGGTATCTAAAAGAAAATTAAATACAATGTCGAATTTATGATTCAAACGAATTTTATCAGACGCACGATTCCAAAATAAATTCACAAACGCCAAGAGCTACGTTTTGACGTCGTCAGTGTTGCACTGACAGCTATTTTGTGAGATTCGTTTACCCGAAAGAAAAAAATATTTATAGAGATATTTTATTGAAATTTTTATGCATTATTCACAAAATGCTGGTTATGGTATTCGCCAATTTTTAGCTTTATAGCATTGGTGAAACAAAAGATATTGAAAATGTTTGCGTATTTCTGGGAAAACCCTCGTATTTAATGTCCTGAGAAAAAAAAAAAACAATCACGTCATTTAAGTTTTAAAAAATATTCAAATCTACATGCTGCACTGGAAATTGATTATTTTTAAACTGTAAAGGCCGGGGGAAAATCAATAGTGTTTTTTTTTTTTTATTTCTGGTTCAAAATAAATCCTAATAATCAATTCAAATAAGTTGTATAAAAATGGTTGAAAATATCAAAATGTTTCTTTTATATCTTAATTCCATTTGTACGTTTGAGGAGAGTCTGATACAGTAAATACTACATTGTCTGGCCAATTAAAAGTCACACACAATGTATAAAACACCTGGATAAGGTTTCAGTCAACTTTGGGCATCAATAGCAGAAGTGAACGCATGTTATTCGGGTTTATTATACTTTCATGTTAAATACTAAAATCTGATTGGTTTAGAAGCATTTAACAATCCGTAATGTTACCCTCAGCGTTAGCAACACACTTGACAACGGGTAACATTACGAAAATATCACATGCGTTCAAATCATGCGCGTACGGTTCACCGTAGAATTCTCAAAACGTCGGTTGTGCGTTTGAAAGAAGCCAAATAAACGACGTCAGTTAAAGCTTGCGTCCGATGTAGCTTACTTGAAAACAACAAACGACAGACGAAAAATCCTTGCGAGTGCAAACTTTAGATGATAAAGGACTTTTTGAGTAGCAAACAAACGATAAAGAGGTTGGTAAATCTTTTCCGAAGCTTTCTTATTGACAAAAATAGAAGCGGGGATTTTGAAAGCTTTCTAAGCGTGAACTTAACGACGATCTCCGAATTTTTTTTATGACACCCGAAATCAATAAGACATTCAGTATAATAAAATAAATAGTGCACGTTTTTGAGGGTAACAGTTGAAATTGACACCCCTCGGAAAACCATTGTCAACCTCCGCTGACGCGTCGGTTGACAATGGTTTTCCTTGGGGTGTCATTTTCAACTGTTACCCTCAAAAACGTGCACTATTTATATAATGTTACACATCACTGACCATGCTGGTCAACAATGGAATTCATTTTGTTCTTCAGACTGCAAAACCCTTATCTTAATAAATGTGGTATAAATGGATTCCAGGTTTATTTGATTTTTAAAAAAAAATATCTGAGGTAGTCAAGCGCATGATTTACTTGTACATGCTCACTGATGTAAGGGCTCAGGAAACATATAAATGAATTGTTTTACATTGCGTAAAGATTCTTACAATAATTAAATCGGCAATTCAATAAAATTGATATCCCCAATATACATGTATATTATAAGCAAAATTTGATAAAGAATTAACTGTCATTACTTTTTGCTGTTGTTGTTTATATACTGTTATTTTGTTTATTTTTCAGAAATGATTGTCACATAAGAATTGTAAATAGGCTGTACATGTAACACGTCAACTATTGCATTTTTTCTCCTAAATAATTAATTTCAACTGCTTTTATGTAACTGACATTGCTCTTCTTACAATGTGTTATCTCAGTTATGACTAAGGTCCGCCCATTAAAATTATTAACCCCGCTTACTGGGAATGCTGGGACTGCTTTCTGGTACTGCTGGAGCTTCATTTGTTTTCTTTAAACATTTTTTTATTCAGATCGATCAGGGTTCATTCTCTTCACCTTTTGGCTTTATTTATACCTTCCATAACATGATTTTTTTGTTATACTTAACATTTAGCAGTTGATATTTTTAATATTCTACATCAAATGCATATCAGTGTCATTGTATGTGTGATATAAACATTTTGTATCAGTAAAATTATATAGTTGGTAGGATAAAGGTTCTCAAATTAATTCTAGAGACAATCATGAAGCTCCAAAATCCAAAGCCTTTTGTGAGGAAATAAGGCGTGTAGCATTTTTAAAAATTATTTCGGTTTAATGATTGGATATTAAGGTATATTTAACTTTACGCTCAGGCAATAGCCGGCCACCTGCATCTCCTGGAGAAAGAAAGTGAAATAAAATATAAAACACACACAATAAAAGAAATTTAATTGAAGTCAGTTATTAGTGATGCTGTTTTGTTAGAATTCAATAAGAATACGAGCAATGGAATCAAAATTGTATGTAACACCTTAGAAATTTATCTTAGCGTAACACGCCACTTTTTGTTGACCTACTACACACACACACACACCCTCACACACACACACACACACACACACACAAAGCTCAAATTTTTCCTTCATTTTCTTTAAGTGACGATTTGAATACGTTTGCTCTTTGAATGTTCCGTAGAGATAAAGAAGATGAACACATAATTTCTTAACGAACTTTTTTCCCAATGAAATCATTAATGTAGATAATGCTATTATAATTATGTAAAGGAAAATAGTAAATGCTGTGAAATCACTAATTTTTATTGTTCAAGGTATGGAGAGACCCACAAATTTATGACACCACAAAATAAAAGTTTCTATGTATTTCATCCTCTGCATCATCCAACTATGATATCAAGTCCATACAAACCAATATTTTTTTCTCTTACCTCGAAAATTTGATCCCACGAAAATAAATGATTTTACAGTAACCTACTTCATACCTATTAAACCTGACTTTGGGATGGACATCCTAATTTATCATAAAAAGCACACTTTATTTAGGGCAGTTTAACATGGGTATATGCATCTCAAACTTCGATGTATCGATTACATTGATATGTAAAATCATTTGGTAATCTCAAATCGCTAATTTTAATAACGTATTATAACCTTCAAATCTCGAACTCTCTGATAATATCTCGATCCCATGGAGTTGGACTGTCTTCAATACTACCCTAAATATGAAATTAAGGGGATGAAGGACACATGACTTAGTTTAACTACGTCATAGTCTCTGATAATATAAGTGTAAAACCTAATTCAAACAATCCGTACTTGTTCAATTTTTATGAGAATTCGTTTACTTGACCATCTTATATAAAAATATTAACTTTCTTGTAAATATTAACAAATTACGAAATAGATTGATCCCCTCGTCTATTTCCCTAAAATGTGCGACCAACAAGTCGGTGATGTCACAGATCATACTTGATGAATACACGGGGAGTATTATTTCATAAAAAAAAGTCATGACCAGCACATTGTAGATTGATTTTTCCTTTTTTTGTAAATTAGGGAACACCATTTTTTTTACATTGTTGTTGACAGAAATCGTTTGGAAGTATATCTTAATTCATATTTTTTGTTTAATTAGCTTATGCATGACGTCTTAGTTGGTTTTTCCCGTGCTCGTGAAATGAAAACATGACACGTTTTTACCGTGCTTATGTCTTCTTTACATATATCTAAGTCCCTTGCAATATTAAAGGAAACTCCACTTTTCGATATTTCTTCAGTTAATAAACGAAATGGAGGACTTCATTTTCAATGTAAATTTTCAAATATTGAATGATTTTTTTTTAAAGAAAATTGTTATTTTCCTTTTTACGCTATCTAAAGAAATATGCAAATTCCATATCCAAATGAGTATGTATTTAACAAAAACCTAGCTTTTTTGAATTGTAAACTTAAACATAAATATTTTAAGAGATGCATTTTTATTCCAGAGTACAAAGGTTAACCATTATTGATCTATAGATACAGCGGGTTTGACCTGTCGGAAGGGATTCTCTCTCCTCCATGGCACCTGATCCTATCTCTGTCGTTTTAGAGGTCTGTGTTTGCTCTGCTCCTGATTTGTATTGATTAACTGTACATTTAAGCTTGAAAACTGTTCGTTATCTCCTTATCTCCACATATTTCACTTAATGTGACAAACAACTTTTCAGGATATCCGATCCTCGGTCAGGAAGGATAACTCTTAAATTTATTATTTTATTTAAAAAAGCTCAAAATGAAGCTTGAAATTGAGATCTTTTCGTGCAACAATTTTCATTTTATGCATCTTCATATGATTTAAGGTTCTTTGAAATCTTAGAAACGGTCTTGTAAAAAGTTGATATTTGTAACCCATAAAAGAAAAAAAATGAATTCATTTTTAGAGAAATCGAATATCCTTTAGCCTAGCATTAGATACCACTGCTTATTAGCATGATATGAAATTAGATGTGATATGTGATGTCTAGCAATGATAGCACAAGCTTTGTACACTATGTATTATATGGCAATTGAAGTAGAAAGAAGACCTAAAATACTGTACAAGCATAAAAAGATGCAATTTTCTCCAAATGCCTGGGTACCTATATTTTTCCATCCTAAATTATATTTGTTGGTCAGTTTTCAATTAGAAAATGCATAACAGGTGTTTTTATTCGCATTTCCTGAAAATATATTTGAGATTTGATAATTTTCCCTATATAATATGATTAACTGTAATGATGAACTTTGAAGAAATTCCATGGGTAAATTCAAGTTACTATGTGAAATCAGAGACATTTTTGAGAGCATTTTCAATTACTGAAAAGCTGATTTTCAGAACCTGAGGATCGGACTACCTTAATTTATTATACCAATCTGCTACAGAACTTTGTAAACAGTATTTTTTTTTCATTGCGTATAGTAGTCTAATTTTCTCCTATTAGCTGCTATATCATAACTCATTCTTTGTAGTATTCCTTCTTTACATTATCATAAATTTCATCAAAGTTTCACAAAAATTATATGCAACACCATAAAGGTTTAGTTTTTAATGCAAGGTACACTTCAAAAGCATATACACATTTACTGTTTTAACTTTCAATGTCTTTAAAGAGTAAGGTTTTCAAGAGTTCATTCTACATCGATGCTTTGCAATATCTCAATTAACTGTAATTCTCCTTCATCTCTTTGTAACCAGCTTTCGTGTTTGACACCCCTCCCCCAACTCGAGGAGATCACGTTATTCAGTGTTTAGCAATTCTTCCTACTGTCACTCTTGAGTCGGATAGTCACAAGGTGGGAGTACTGTCTATACTCGGAAACTATATTTTGAACACGTTTAGCAAGGCCATATCAAAAGCCTAAAATATCATATGTCGGTCCTTTCGATTCTTATTATTGCTTGTTTGATCCATTCTATAGTAACTAATAAATAGCATTCATAAAAGGGAAACATGTTGTAAAACTTCCTGAAATAAAATGCATTTGTTTGTAAAAAAAAAAAAAAAAGAAATAGATCAATTTTTTTTTATGAACGCTTAGATTACTTGCTTGCGGACTTAGATTGTATGTCATGAAAATTTTAACAAATACCTTACTAAACCAAAAGCTTTTGGGTTCAAAAGAATTATTCATAAATTGAAAAAATAAAGTAATACTATAAATCTCTTATAATGGAGAAAATTAAGGTAGTCCGATCCTTAGGTTCTGAAAATCAGCTTTTAAGCAATTGAAAATACTCATAAAATGTCTCTGATTTCACATAGCAACGTGAAATTACCCATGGGATTTCTTCAAAGTTCATCATTATTGTTAATCATATTATACAGAGAAAATTATCAAATTTCAAATACATTTCCAAGAAATGCGAATTAAAACACCAGCTATGCATTTTCTAATTGAAAATTGATGAACAAATATAATTTAGGATAGAAAAATATAGGTATCCAGACATTTGGAGAAAAGTGTACCTGTTTTTGCTTATACGGTATTTTAGTTCCTCTTTTTACTTCAATTGTCATATAATACATAGCGTAAAGAGCTTATGCCATCAATACATATCACATCTAATTTCATATCATGCTGATAAGCAGTCGTATCTAATGCTAGACTAAAGGAAATTTAATTTCGAATTCTCTAAAAATGAATTGATTTTTTTTCTTTTATGGAGTACAAATGTCAACTTTTACAAGACCTTTTCTAAGACTTCAGAGAACCTTGAATTCATAATATTATGATGCATAAAATGAAAATTGTTGCACGAAAAGATCTCAATTTCAAGCTTCATTTTGAAATAAATAAATTTAAGAGTTATCCTTGCTGGCTGAGGATCGGATATCCTTATACTTATTGTATGCTTTATGTCCACATAATATTAATTTAATATTTTTTTTTCTTTTTTGGTTTCCTTTTGTTATCTTTTATTATTATGATCGAAGGAGGTAACACTCAAATTTGTAGGATTTTTACGAAAAAAAAACCGACATGATTTTCAACTTTCTGTGCAGATACATATACATCTTGAAGATGTGGGTACACAAGATTGTCATTGTGAACTCCACAGGTTCCGGAAAGTTACCAGCAAAGTAATAAAAAGGATGACTAAGGATGATGATCTGTCAGTGTGGAGATGTTTTGTGGACAATGAACTGTTAACATTTATAGACAGAGACAAACCTTACTTAGAGTCTAAGAAATACTTTTGAGCTATATTAAATTATTTTGCTTCTACTGAGGGTATTTCTAAAAACAGACAAAGGAAGAGTATTAAATAAGGAGATCAAATACAATTTTTTTGCCTCTTTTGAATTCGTAACCATCTGAAGCTCCGTCGAATCATAGTGTGTCGGGCTCAGCTTAGTAGCGCATGACGTAGTAAAGACGCCAGGTGCTCTCTAGACTCCTGTAGTATGACATAATAGGGATTCATTCGGCGCCCTGGCACTGGAAGAGGTCTAAATTGGACCCTTTTTTGCATCGGAACCAATTAGGGGCGCTCTCAAGCGCTAAAGACCAGGGCTCGCATAAATGGAACAAGTCCTAGTTTAGGCACCAGACGCTCTCTAGACCCCTATAATATAAACATAATAGGGTTCATTTGTCGCGCTGGCGCCAGGAAACGGTGTCAATTGGGCCCTTTTAACATCAAAACCTATCAAGGGCTCCTTTGAGCTCTAGTGTTCCGGGTTAATAAAAGTGGCTCAAATCTTAGTTTGGAAGCCAGGCGCTCTCACTAGACCATTATAGTATCACATAATAGGGTTTGATTTGGCGCCTTGGCGCCCTGAAACGGTGCTTATATTGCCCTTTTGAGACCGGAGCCTATCAGGGGGGCCTTTGAAGTCTAGCGTTCTCCTAAGTGGCACAAGTCTTAGCTTGGGCGCTAGGCGCTCTTGAAAATAATAGTATCACATAATAGGGTATGATTTGTGGCACTGGCATCAAGAAATGGTGCTTATATTTTTCCTTTTGAGACCGGAACCCATTAGGGGCATCTTTGAGTCCTAGTGTCCCAGATTCATTTAAGTGGCACACGTCTAGTTTGGGCGCCAGGCGCTCTCAGCAAACCCCTATAGTATGACATAATAGGGTTTGATTCTGCGCCCTGGCGCCATGAAACAGTCTGAATTGGGTCAATTTTGATTTCGGAACTCTTCAGAAGGGCCTTTGAGCCTAAGTGTAAATGGCTCATCAAAGTGGCACAAAACCTAGTTTGGGCGCTATGCGCTCTCTCAAGACCATTATGGTATCATAAACAAGGGTTTGATCTGGAGTCATGGGGCCAGGAAACGGTACTTATACTGCTCCTTTTGAGACCAGAACGCATCAGGGCGCCATCGAATTATAATGTTCTGAGATTTCCTTAGTTTCACTAGTTTTACTTTGGGCGGCAGGTGCTCTCTCTAGACCCTATAGTATGACATATCAGGGTTTGATTTGGCACCCTGGTGCCATGAAACAGTGTCAATAGGGCCCCTTTGGACATCGGAACCCATCAGGGGCACCTTCGAGCCTTAGTGTCCAGGGCTCATCTAAGTGGCAAAAGTCCTAGTTTGGGCACCAAACGATCTCTCTAGACCATTATAGTATCACTTTATATGGTTTGATGGCTCCCTGTCCCCATTAAAGGGTGTCAATTGCATCCCTTTTAATTTTGGAACCCATCTGAGGCGCCTTTGAACCCTAGTGTCAATGGCTCATGTAAGTGACACAAGTCCTAGTTTGGGCGCCAGCCGCTCTCTCTAGACCATTATAATTATGGTATCACATAATAGGGTTTCATTTGGAGCCCTGGTTCCCAGACACGCTTCATATATTGACCCTTTTGAGACCAGGACGCATCAGGGGCGCCCTCGTGTTATAGTATCCCGGGATGTTCTTAGTGGTACAAGTCTTACATGTAGTTTGGGCGCCAGGCGCTCTCTCTAGACTAGTGTCACATAATAGGGTTTGATTTGGCGCTCTTGCACCGTGAAACGGTGTCAATTGAACCCTTTTTGACACCAGAACCCATCAGGAGCGCCTACGAGCCCTAGTGTCTAGGGCTCATTTAAGTGGCACAAGTCCTAGTGTGACTGCAATGCGCTCTCTCTAGACCCCAATAGTATCATATAATATGCTTTTAATTGAATCCCTAACGCTCAGAAACGGTGCTTATATTGTTCCATTTGAGGCCGGAAGCCATAATGGGCACCCTCTGGCCCCAATGTCCCTGGCTCACTTAATTGACACAATTCCTAGTTTGGGCGCAATCCTTTAATTAATTAGTCCTGGTATTTGCGTCGGGTTCGATATTACCCGTTTTTCTAGCCGATAAACACAAATAAATTCTCTTATTGGCCGCAAGCTTATTGGCTTGACTTTAGTAAATCGTGCATCATGAACACTGACTATGATGACTGAAAGAATGATGTTAAATATTATTCCCGTCAATAATGTGTAAGTTGAAGTTATATTTAATATTTATTGTAATGGTATTAATATATTGTCCAGAGTTTCGAATATTTAGATTTATATTTTTAGGTCACTGTGTCACGCAAGTGACCTATTGCTGTCTGTTTTCGTCCGTCGTCGTACGTCGTTTAACGCTCGTCGTCCGTTAACATTTGAAATTTTCAACTTTTTCTCTGAAACCACTTAACCAATTTCAACCAATTTTGCACATAGCTTTTATGGGTGAAAGGGAACAAAAATTGTGATTTTCATGGTCCCCCCCCCCGGGCTCTGAGGAGTGGGTTAAAAACCACTAAAATTAATGCAGTCTTTAAAAATCTTCTTCTTTACTCCTTAACATCAAGCAGTCAAACTGTTTGCATAATTGTAATAAGCACTAAGCCTTCTGCCCAAATTGTAAAATTCATGGCCCCAGCCTCGGGGGTTCTGGTGCTAGGGTGGGGCTCTGTTGAAAATGCATTATTTATACAGAGAAAATGACACAAAACTCAGTATAGAATTTATACTTATTTATTGTGGCGAGTATTGGCCGTGGCACAAGAAAATACAAACATTGTGGGATGCCATTTCAACTGGGCAATCCCACCAAATTCAAACTTCATGTGTGTTTCAAAGTCTAACCGTCCCGGGTTTACCACGGAGGGTCAGCACACATACAAACTGTTCAAAATCAACATACAAACTGTTCAAAATCAAAGTCATATCTCAAACTTCAAATATCAAGCATATCAACTTCATATATCAAATCTTGTACATAATATATCAAACATCTCAAACTTGATAGATCAAACATCTCAAACTTCAAATATCAAACTTTTTCATATTTCAAAGTTGTACTATATATTACAGCTCTAAAGTATATATCACTGTCACCAAGAGTAAGCTTATTAGCTTAGTTTACACTAGCATTAGCATATCAACAAGGTGACAGTTCAGTACAAGTTTCACACAAATATTCAGTTATCAGTTGATTTGGTGTGCGCAGACGCCACATGGCTGCAAGCTGGCACAGATTGCAGTCACCCCACACATTGGGGGAAGCAAAAACAAGTCAACTGTTCCACGACCAATACTGCCCAAGACCCACCTTCCCGCTGGGTACTTACACACGTGTTAATCCTTCAGCAGACTGGGAATAAATTTTGAATATTCCTCTATTAAGAAAGGTGCTATAACACATTAAGTAATCAAAACTTGCCAATGAAATGTGCACAGACCTCTAAAACACAGAGGTGGGATCAGGTGCCATGGAGGAGTGAGCATCCTCTGCCGACCGGTCACACCCGCCGTGTGCTTCTTGTCATGACCGGGAAATAACAGGAAAATCTATTCCCTATATGCTTAATAAAGCTTTGGTCTTGTAGAAAGAAACTTCCCTACTATATCCTGCTTCACATATGTATATGCCACCTTGCAATGCATTTACATAAAGTTTACCATTGCTTGTTAATTTTGTTTTGAATTGTCTATTAGCCAAGACAAGTTTTATACACATGGTTGTAACTAATCAAAACAAATATCTGGAGATTTATAACCAAACTGGGGGAGTTTCATTCATTATCATTACATATAGCATAATTCTCAACCCATGAAAATTGCTAGGAAAGCCAATGCATATGCTGCTATTTGATGAACAAAGTTTCATGTCACTGAGGGTGACACATTCACTCTCTAATTAGCAATTTTAAGCAGAGCTATTTGAAATCCTTAATCACATTTCAAAAACTCCAGTTTCAAGGTTGAATCTCACTATATTCCTATTGATACCTAAATATGCAAGTTTCTCGGGAGATTCCCAACCCAAATATAGATTACACAATTACATGTATAAGAATATATCACACTACTCAGTTATGGTTACCAATGGTTGTAGAACTGTTAATTATAATGATATTTTGAAAATATATACTGGTCTTAATGATATTCCTAGAAAAAGATACATTACCTGATACATGTAACAAGTTTATTCAAATTTATACTTACCAATAACCAGTTTAGCTGCAATGAAGATATCTGGCACTTTGACGGTGCCAATATGAACCTGTGATTTTTAGGCTGCAATTTTATTACAGATGCTTGTCATACTAGTATACTCAAGTAATCTTATTTATGTGTTAATTCCTTTACCTCTGATAAAGAGTCTTTCAATAAACATTATTAATGCCTGTGACACATGTATGTGCATCAGAACTCTATACAACTCTGCATGACCATATTGTTCCAGTGTAGTACAAAATGCATAGCAAAGTATAAAATTCTTTTAGGTATAGATATTTGACTATTAATGACACCAACTGGAGATATATTTTCATATGCAATGAGCCTGAATATAACTAGTACTGCTATCAGTATGGACTTGATCCAAAAAGGAAATTATATTTTTCTGGTGTTCTGAATAAAAACAAAACCAAACTCATTAAAATGTAAACCAAATGTACATCCTGAAGTCTTAGAATCAGCATTATATACATGTACATAATTACAAAATATAAGCACCCTGTTAGGAGTTTTCAGATCCAAACACCTTAAAATGTAAGCCCAATGCCCGAAGTCAAAAAATCGGCATTATCTGTATAAAATTACAAAATATAAGCATCCTTCTAGGACTCTTCTGAGAAATAATTGCTACATTATGAAGAATTTAAGGTACATGAACTTGACAGTTTTTCTTTGGGTCATTTCTGATGTCTAAAGACAACTAAATATAGTTAAAATAAGACCATATATTCATTTTGCAACATACAAATCTGATGAATGTTCTATAAGTTTTAATTGCTTTACAGAAGTAATTGTAATATTAACTTTGGTATTTGGAACACTGATATCTTAAATAAAATGGTTACTTCAGATTGACACCTACTCCTCAAGCATTCTAATATTGACATCTCAAATATCCGACATCTCAATTGAAAGTTATTTCTTGTCCAATAAGTTCAATACAATGAGGTTTGACTGTATTTACTTTTTTGATTTAATAATTGGTCATTAAGAGATACATGTATTCATTAATAAGTGATCACAAAACATTCTTGTACAAGATGTTGCAATTTCCAACCTTTCATTTGAACTCTACAGGATCATAACAAAGATATCCTAATTCCAGTAATAGAAAATGGATGTTAATATAAAAATATTTGCATATTCCTTTTCATTCAAACTTAATCAATATGAGATTGATAATTTATGTGGTTTAACAATGATAAATCTCCCCTTTTTGTATTACAAGATCATTTCATTTCAACTTAATAGCTAGCAAATAGAATCCTCGACGAGAGCACCTAAAGATACGAGACTTGAGAAAGGCCTTTTCTAGAGGTTTACTGCTCCCAGACCCCACACAATTAAGATCCCCCTGTTTCAAGTCATATATATTGAGTTGGAAGCTCAACTCGAGTGTAAATCTGTAACAACTTATGATATGCAACTGATCTTATGACTTACCTATATATCAGAGCCTCCTTTTCACAACATTAGTCTAAAATTTCATGAATACAAAGCACTGAACTCCAGGAAAGCTCTGGAGCATTTAAATGAATATAACAATACTCTTCTCTGGGCAAGATAGGTGGTTTCATTCTCCCTTTTATTTAAATGAATTCATCACACACTAGAGATATGATAAGGTGGTTTGCTTACAGATTTTATTTATTATTTATTTTTATAATCTAGTGCTCTAACTTTAATTACAAATTCTTTCATGAAACAAGAATTTTAGGGCTTTCTTTGGTTCTGATGCTTTCATAAATTTATTGTTTCTCCAAACAAATCATTGTTGACTGGTCGATCGACAGGGGATGCTTTCTCCTACCTGGAACCTGATCCTACCTCTGATGTTTTAGAGGTTCGTTTTGTCCTGATTTGTATTGTTTTACAGGACGTTTAAGCTTAAATACTGTCCGTTATCTCTATATTTCATTATTTAGTAGAGGAAATATATTGTAGCATTAATATGTACATCACTGTTGTTGATAGAAAAGACACTGGTTATGAAATACAGGTTGCCTAATTGGTTATAGATTTGATAAATAGCTGCTGTGTTGATACTAAAAGAAATAAAGGAAATAATACCTCGTGGATTTGATATCTTTATTAAAACATGATAAGTAAAAAAAATGATAAAATAATGCTACAAACATGATACAGGTCTTTCAAACATGAATTATTCAAACAAGCATGATATATGACAAATGAGATTTTAATCAAACATGATTTGCTACAAACATGATATCTAATACATGATTTTAACAAACATGATATGTCAAACATTAAGTATATCAGGATAAGTAACAAACATGAAAAAAAAACAGGCTACAAACATGATCAGGTAAAATGAATATCAAACATGAAATGTGATTTGTAAGATTTTAATCAAACATTATGTCCTACAAACATGGTAAGTATCAAACTTGATATAAAGTCGAACATGTTTTAATGAAAGATGATGAATAACATGATTAGTAACAGATATGAAAAAAGAAAGCTTAAAACGTGATCAAATGAAATGAAATTAAACATGACATGTGATTTACAAGATTTTAATCAAACATGCTTTGTTTAAAAAATGATATTTATCAATCTTGATATTAGTCGAACATGTTTTTAACGAAACATGATGCATAAAATGAATAGTAACAAATGATGTAAGACTATAAAGCATATTTTAAACTTGATATAATCAAACAACATATAATCAAGCAGGAACTGTAGCAAAATTTATTTTATTCAAATGCTATTTGCTACAAATATCATACTCAAAAATCATGATATTTGCCAAACACTCTTTAAAGAAACATGATGAAAGACATACATAGTACAAATCAAATGTTGACCTTCATTAAATATGAGTCGAACCTCATATGTAAGTATATGGTACGAAAGAATCAGGCTTTATCACCATCATACATAGGGAACATACTATGTGAAAAAACACGAATTAAACCAAATATATAGAAATTTATCAAACTTGAATCAACAATCATGATACATGTTTACTATAAAGTATATCAAACATGAAAATAGCAATCACCATAAACATTAAACATGAAAGGTATGAATCTGATATGTCAAATCACCATAAACATTAAACATGAAAGGTATGAATCTGATATGTCAAATCACCATAAACATTAAAAATGAAAGATATGAATCTGATATGTCAAATCACCATAAACATTAAACATGAAAGGTATGAATCTGATATGTCAAATCACCATAAACATTAAACATGAAAGGTATGAATCTGATATGTCAAATCACCATAAACATTAAACATGAAAGGTATGAATCTGATATGTCAAATCGTGGCATCTAATCAAGATGCTCGAATGAACCAGTAAAAGGGAGAGAAAGGGGGGGGGGGACAATAATAGGGCTTACTTCCTTAAACAAGCAATAGTTTAGTCAACATATTTAATTGTTAATATATTTAAAGGTTGATTCTACTAGTAGCTTTTGTATTTGAAAATAAAATGTTCAAAGAGTAAGAAGACAACATAAAAATTTGATAATATATTTCAGATTTAGTTTGACCGTCTTATGTAAGAGAAAAAGTCAAGTCAAGTTCATAATCATTGTTATTAACATTAAGCGTCATATGATGCATGCTTCAACTAATTTTTTATCTAATAAACATGTATTCCTATTTAAAATTTTGATCGCCTTTAGCCCCAGCCATACACAGATTCTTTGTTTTGAAGAAAAAAAAAAGATCTGTATTACAAGAAGACGCTTCCACATAACTACCATTCATCATGGCTTGTGAAAAGTTTTAATTTTTTTCCTTTATAGGGTGATTTCACGATGAATCGGACACCATCGAGCTTCAACAAGTTCTAGTGATATTGTTACTGACCGAATATTATCAAAATAGAGATTAACATGTAGCATGTATTTAAAATAATTTTTTTTAGACAATTAAATGCTGTTTATTGAGAAAATATCAATAAAAACCGACTTTTTAAAATTAGTCCGAATTGACCAAGGATAGCACAATATTTACCTTGCATCAGACAAAAGGTATTTGAACCACAAAAATGTCATATCTTTATATCGCTATTTTAAAATTAGTGAATTTGAAAATTGTTTATCTTTTATGTAAAAAATTAACCTTCCAGTTAAACTTGGTTGACTACATCAGTCCACAAATGTGGATGGATTTTAGTTGCATCACGTCCCATTAGAAAGGATTTACAATGCTGTTTAGATATCACTACGCGCCTTTGTCTTAAATATAAGTTGAGTCCAATTTTAGACGTCATATATCGATAACTTGTACTTTCACTGAAAATTTATTTTCTATTTTCTATTTCCACAAAAAAAAAAGTCAGTTGGGTTCTGTATAAAAATGGACGTGATTACCATTGCATCGGAAAGTGTCCGATGCATGGTTAATTTGTGTCCGATGTACGGTGAAATAAACACACTAGTAAAAACAACTCTAAAAAATTATACAAACATTAATTAAATTTTAAAAGTTCTGGAAAATTATCAATCATTGACAAATTTCACCTAGGTTCGATTCGTTTCGTTGAAGTCTAATTAAAAGAACGACAACTCGAAAGATCGTAAAATTCTGGTTACTCCTATTTGATGATGAAAAAATAAGACAAAATTTCAAGTCGTTCTTTGTCCAGTCGTTCTTGAAAAGAAGATATTTCAAAAGATGATTCCTATATATCTCAATGTAAAACTCCGATTACCTACCGTGGCCCCATGCTTCCCACAGCGACCATGATTTGAACCAACTACGTATATGCACTTTTGCTAACAAGATCATCAAAAACCGTTTAAGAAACAAAAATCACAAATTACATGTAAAATCCTGTATGCCGTCGTGTTTGTGTTTTTTAGTACATTACGTAAATGAAAAAAAAAAATTATATTAAATTATAAGCATTCAAAGGGAATATAAAATTCCCGCACCAGACTCCAGTTAAGATTTTTTTTTTTACATTGAAGTTTGTGATTAGGGGTTTAATATTGACCGAGGTTTCCTAGTATTATTTCCTTTTACTCAAAGCTTCTTTGTACAAATTTCCCACTCTATTATTACAAACACAACTGAAAAAGATTACCAATCCTTGCAAACCGTTTAAAATTGCAACAAAGTACGAAAATATTGAAATATCTATGAAAGCGTCTATGATTTGAAGGAGCCATGATAAGCCTATCAACGAAAACAGCTTTATGTAAAGAGGAAAATGAACCCTATTTTCGAATGTTCTTTCATTATCAGGGGAAAAGAATATTTTATACGCCGTCAAAATATAAGAAATTACATTCGTCGAGCAGACAAAAATAAACGGAACCATGATAGTGGCAACGAAAGCTGATTTGTGTGTCGTCAAAGCTGCACCATAACCCATGTTTTTGCCATCGGACAGTAAAAGGGAGATAGAAATAGTTAAAATAACAATAACCGACGCGCTACCAAAAGCATACAAAATATATTTGGTCGCCGTTTTTCTGCAAAATATTAGAGAATCATCCAATCTTTGTTCAGATGTGAAGGTACGAAACGTGTGAAAAGAGCATACTTGAATCCAGAAAATTACCAACAACCAAGAAAAATGTGACAAAGCGGATATAAGTTCCATCCTTAAGATGTGAGGAAATTGACGCAAGAATAAACATATTTGTGCTAAAAATAAAAATGAAACCAGGATCATGTTGATAATTCCGGGAAAAGTTCTTATGCTTGGGAAAAGACAGTACGTTAGGAAGGTCACCAGAAGAGCAACAAGAGAAACACATACACAGATCAAAGTTAAAGTAGACATAAGTGAACTCCTAACATTTAAGCTAATGAGTTTAATTTTTGATATGTCACTTGCACAAATTCGGAATCTATTATGCTCAGCTTTAGAATGATAAATAGACAATTTTGAAAAGGTGTAACCAGTACTCACATTGATTGACGTCTTACTGAAATCAAAATCTTTGATTTGAATTTGTGGGCATGTCAATAATGGGCTAATAAGAACATTTCTAAAGATACCGGATCTACAAAAGTTGCTGTTCTGAAAGATAAAGCACTGCCTTTTTCTATTATACTTCATATAAAGATAGGGCACCATGAATGCGTTTTCACTAAGAGACATTTCAACTTCAATTGTGGTTGTATTTGAAATGGTCCAGTAAGCAGCCATTTTTGTCAATAGTATCAGTTTTTCTTCCACTGCATCTCTCTTAACTATTTCATCTTCAATGAGAAATGTTGCATATAAATAAAAATACCCATCTGTTATATGCAATGTGTTGCAACTCGTAGAGATCATTAAAATAAAATTTTCAAATTTAGTAGAAGCTAGTTTAGATACGATTGCTTGTCTTATTTTCTCATCAACAAATATCTCAAAATGTTCTAGCATTTCCTTTATTGTTCCATTGAAGTTTGTAAGGACGGAAAACTTGACTTTCACTGCAATAGTGTATCGCAGGTTGGTTGTGGTTACTAGTACCGATACACAGGTACCATTCCGTAGTGTTTTTCCGGGTAAACAGATCAGATCCCTACATGTTTCCTGCAAATGATAGGAAAATTTAGATTAATTTTACGTACATGTAACAGAAGAGATTAATGGCTTGAAACAAGCTTTAAACAACTATTCTTCTTCTGGACAAACCTTATTTAGAAAAAAATAATACAGACACCTGATCCCACCTATGTAATTTCAGGAGGTCAGTGTTCATGCCCTTTTCCCATGTAGTTTTTATGAGAACGATTACTGTTCATTATATGCACCTATTTCAATATGAATTCTAGCCATTATGTAAAGTTCATAACTTAACAATATATATAACAGTATTATGACATTTAATGTTAAATTTGAAATGCAGCTTTTTATTATCTAATAGCACTTTTAGCACTATTTAAGACATAACATTTCTATCCATAATCTCAACCTTACCTCGGAGTCTATTAGGTAAGGAAAATTGGGTCTATGCTATAAATGAATGTTTGCATTTCAGCCAACATGGATCATTTTGTTCTCGAAAAAAAAAAACTTAAAAGAGGGATGTCAACGAATATTCCAGTTCTCGACTATCGTTCAATTATACTGACTATCCACTAATTTTTGTCCTCCGCTTTCACTGAAAGTGGGGGATATTAATTTGGGTCTGTCTGTCCATCCGTCCGTCCGTCTAGCTGTATTTCTGTCTGTCTGTAACACTTTCGTTTCCGCGCGATATCTCAAGAACCCTTTGAGCTTTCGCAGTGAAATTTTGCACAGCAACTCCCTATGGACTAAAAAATAACCTTATTAATTTTGAGGTCAAAAGATCAAAGGTCAAGGTCATAAATTAATAAATTCTGTCATTTTTAACACTTTCGTTTCCGAAATCTCGCGAATTCTTTAAGCTTTTGTAATGAAATTTTACATAACAAATCCCTGTGGCCTAAGGAAGACCTCTATTGATTTTGAGGTCAAAAGGCCAAAGTTCAAGATCGTAAATTCACAAATTCCGTCTGTGTGTAACACTTTCGTTTCCAGGCGATATCTCAAAAAGCTTTTGAGCTTTTGCAAAGAAATTTTATACCATAAATCCCTATGGCATCTCTCGCCCCTCTCAAAGTGTCCCGCCCCGTTTTTTTTTTTTTTATTTATTGTATATTTAAAAGTCGCTTGGCAATATTTTTAGCACAGGAGCATGTGGAGAGTTATTACGTATAATACAGGTTGTCGACCGACTTTATATTCTAATTACATCTATTATAACTGTTTAGTAAATGCTAAATTAAACAATATGTAATGTGTAAAATTTTGACAATATTGAATGTGAATATTAACATTATGTGTGACCTAATGTTTGCATTTAATCAGACTTAACTCAATATGAGTTATATTATGGAAATTAGATCAACTTCTTGTTACATAGTCAAAGAAGCATAACTCTTACGAAATTATCATTACTGACTTTTGTGTGTGACCTAATGCTTGCCTTTAATTTCCTGTATAATCAAGTCCTCCGTGGTCTAGGGGTATGTTGCTCGCTTATCAAGCGAGAGGCCCGGGTTCAATCCCCGATCGATTCTATTTTTCTTTTTTTAATGTTTTTTTTTTTTTAACTAAATGATACTATTCAACATGTGAAATGAAAAAGTTATGATGTCTGGCGAGTACAAACTCATAAAATCATTATTACAGTGTGATAAATATTCTGTATATTAAAAAGAATCTTCTATACACGTATTAAAGAATAAGCAATCAAATCTTTATATCCATATTGGCATTTTTTAAAAAATTTGCTTCAATATACATGTATACATTTAATAATTCTACAAATACAGGGGGGCAGTGTGACACCCCCCCCCCCCCGAACTGCACATGGTCTTCTTTTTTCCCTAAGCGGGGGGACATAAATTCTCTGGATTAGCTTGTTTTTTCGGTTATCTGTTAAAAAATTGTGACTTCATATCAATGTAAAATTCAAGACAATTAAATTTATTTTGAAAACGCATCACTGTTCTCTTGTTAAAAACTCAGGGTAAGGCTTGAGCGGTCTTAGTTAATTGATCAAAGAAAATAATTTGCCTGTCGATTTTTGGTTATGCAGCAAACAAAGTCTAGAGTTGGAAATACTTAAAAAATGTAATGATGGAAAAACTTAAACTTAAATGTAAGTTATGTGAAACTGAACTTGAATTTTTGCGGTGGAACAGAGAGGAAACACTGACATCCGTCAAAACACTGAACTTTCCTAATAAGTCCTCCGCAAAAACACCAAAGTGCAGAGCAGAAACTGTTGTTATCACAAATCTGGTTGAAAGAGATTATCTACCTTTTAGTGCTAAATATAGACGTGACTTGCAAGAACTATTTGGTTTGTTAGTCCCAAATTATTTAGTTCGAATCCGCAATACCATAAGGTAACGCGTAATCCAATTAATAATTAATTAACCATAATTAAACAGCTGTTGCATATTTGTACATATACATACATGTAAATAGGGGAATAGATATGAGCGTGGCATAATGGTTTTTCTTTTTGATGTTTATTCCAGTCATTTCATGATTGTATTGATTGTTTGCACGAAATCTCATAATTAAATTTATTATTAACACAAGCTTTCTATGTTTTATAAGATGTACACTTTAACTGTTTATCAGTCACGGATTACTGACTTAGATGGGACTAGACCCTTTCAAATGGCTCCAGGTGAAAGATACATGCACTGGCGTCATGAAAAGAATGGATAAATGCTACCGTTTTATATCTTGTATTTAGAGAAAATATTTGCAGTTAACATTATATTGAAATTCAAATATGTATTTGTTTACGATTCAGAAAAATGATATATAGTGGCGATAGCTTAGAGTAATTATTGTACAAGCAGTCTGAAAGAATATGAGTGAAAAGACAGGAGAATATTAATTTCAACGATTACTTGACTATCGTTTAACTAGAACTTCCGACCATTCGACTAAGCCGTCCGACTAAAATTGACATCTCTATATAGTTTAAAGATATATACAATAAACCACGCTGATAACGAAGTGCCAGGGACGAAAGATTTTGCTCCGTTGTAAAAGTAATTCATTATATCCGTTAAGATCACAAGATGTTTTAAAGCTAAAGGGAATGAAAATCAATTCGCTATAAGCGAAGTATTATTTAACTTAACGTGTTTTACTCTGAAGTCATACTTCTCCTCTAGTTAAAGTGACCCCCCCACCCTGTCCCCTCCCCAACCCCATAAATATATTGAGGCAGGGACATTACTCATTAAATTTTAAGAAAATTTGAGCGTCAAAATATAATGATCGTTTTACCGCAATCTTTGGTACTTCCGGAAGAAAACTCGAAATCCTAGTTAATTCTTTCCTTGTGTGAAAAAACTTCAACTCTTTCTTTTGTCCTATTTTTGTAAATATAAATGGCGTAAATAAAGTAAATGGTCATTATTTTTTAGAAATTGTGCCAAGATTGTCTAAGTCATCTGCGAGAACTTCTGTGTTAAATTAAGTAATGTATACAAGTACCCTTCCGCTGAAGTTGTTTGAGTTGTTTTCACGTACATCATTGCACATTTCACAAAAAATATTTTTGTACTTGGAGCAAACATGATATTTTTCTTTAATGAAGTTTTAAAAAGCACTGAAGTGAAGAAATGCTGTCATATAATGTGTCCTGGCTAAAATATATCTTAGATATAATGTATGATATGTATAAAATAATATAGAAAAAAATGGATTCAACCTATACAAACCTTCATGTATTTAAATTAGCTTATTCACTTAGAAATATAAATACTTAAACTTAACTTATTTGAGAGAGAGAGAGAGAGGGAGAGAGAGAGAGAGAGAAAGAATTTTGTTTTTAGGTAGGCAATTATACTCTGACAGTATTTTTTATACTATCTTGTGTGTCAATTTTTTACTGCATCTAAATAACTTCCTAACAATATCTTACGGAAAAAAATTTAGCCAAAAAAGCTATATAAAGATTAATCGATACTCTGATAAGAGAGATAACTCTGAATTACATAAATTTCTATTATTCCTTTATAAATTTGCCTAGTTGAAGTGTATTTTCTGTCCAATTTTGCCCTGCAAGCTTTGCTAAAATTGTTTTTATTTTATTAGCAAAGCACATTTCTTTTGGAAAATCATTGGAGTTAAAGCAGCATTTTATATGAGTGAGCAGAAGGTTTATGAACCTTAAGGTAAATAAAGCTTACCGAGCTTCCGTCGTTCATTTGATCAGGCAAACAGATAGAAGTTTTCTCTTGAGATAAATCACCATCGTCTTTATCATGAGATGCTACAGAAAATGGTGCCTCAAAACTATGCATGTAAGTGCTGGGGAACAACCAACTGGTTGTGGTGTATGTCTGTAAAATGTAAGATCTTTCACAGTCTGAAACGTTCACATCATTGCACATTTCACAAAAAATATTTTTGTACTTGGAGCATACATGAATGTTTTGAAATTGATGACATGCGCTGACTAGTTGCGGATCTTTATCTGGCTTACAAGTTTGAATTATTTGAGATGAATTCACCTCAGTTGGGTTGCATATTAAACAGAATTTATTTTTATATACTATTGAACCCGATCGTACTGGAGAAAATGTCAGTACTTCTGCATGTTCACACGCTTTTAATACATCTTCATTGTATGTTTTCCATGTCCCAGATACGTTACAGGATGATATTTCTACATCACATATATCCCCACATCTCTTTGTGGTAGACGGTGGTTCAAATCTTATCTCACATGAACTCCTTTTCAGGCTGTCAATCATATGTTGTAATGATTGAAAATTGAGGTGATTTACGTATGATTTGCAGCTAACCTTCATCGGCCATGGACTTACATTTGTTATGCTGTAAGACAGAGCACTTTGAAATTTGGAGTCTTGGATTTTTTCACACAGGTAACAAAACAAGTTGACATATGTTTCCATATTTGTACTAGTTGACTGAATTGGGATCGAATGGTAAAAATGAGAAGCATTGGTACCTTTGCAGAAATTTTCAAAATAGTTTGTTTCAAGACATCCATTTATTGCACGGAGGTTCTTAGGCGTATCATTTCCTTTGCTTCCCGGGTACACATCACTTATACAAGTCCATTTTTGCCTTATAGAAAAATCGTCACAGCAGTCGAATATGCACCCCACAGTACAAGAACAATTTCTTTGTATGGACATTGTATAGTTCGGCAATAACCCTGATGTGCAGACACCTTTTCCTGATAAAGAGAAGCCGGCATAAACTAGATTTGTCAAGTTGACAGAATAACGAAAACCTGAAGGACTTACAGTTTTTGGAATAGAGGAAAAATCAACATTTTCTGTTCTCGGTGAACAAATGAAATTTGCTTCTGGTAGGAAAATACTGTCCGCAGCTGTCCAAATTTCAGTTTTCTCTGAGCGGACTGTTTGTTTGATTCCCTCGATGCTTGAATTAATTACATCTGTTTGTGAATTGTCTAGAATTCGAAGTTGTTGTACATATTTGTCGACATGCTCTTTGAGATATGCATATGTAATATCAAAGATGAACTCATTTCCGAAATAGGATTCCTTGGAATCAAGTAATTTTACATCGCTGTAGTATTCTTGACTGCTATCGGCGTTGTTGCAAGCAAAGCAAAAGTGGTTTTTGTAAGGAAATGAAGCATATAATGCCGGCAGATTGGAACAAGCATTCTTAAATGTGCTTGAAAATTTACAAGTTTCAATTAAAAATTGTTTTTCAAATTTAGGAGGGTTGCAAATTTTGCAAAATATGTTTTTAAATATGCCATGTGGTGCTTCATAGCCGCTCAAACATGCCTTTTCTATTTGTTTGTCATAAAGCATCCAAGTACCTGTTACATTACAGGTAGCAATTTTAGTCGAGTAACTTATAGAACAAGTTTTCCTTCTCATTTCGCCTCGGTACTGAAAATGAATGCCACAGGATTTTGACTTTGCAAATGCAATTACTTCTTCGTAAGATGAAAGGTAGTTGAAATCTGTGGAAGATGGACATTTAAATTGTAATTGCCATTCGGTGTAATTTGTCTTATTGTGACAGAAGGCGCAAAATTTGTTCCTGTAGGATACCCAGCCTGTTGATGCAGCAACAGGTGGGAGATGAAAAAGATCAATTCCCCCTCGTTCCTTTGTGCAGTTTCTGGATAAATTTACGTTAGTGCCATCAGGACAGTATGAAATCAATAATTCTGGCTCTGCTTTTCTGTAAGGCAAAACGTGTGTATTAATGCATTCCACAAGTCCATGTCGAAAGAATATATCAGGACAGCATTGCCGATAAGTGTATAAATAAGAACAGTGGCTTTCATCGCAGGAACATGACGGACATTTCGTTGAAGGCATTGGGTCATTTGGAATCCCTAGTGAAGTCAGGATCGACTTATCGCATATGATATTAGTTCCACAGAGAAGAATACTTTGAACGATTGCATGGGTCGCATTAAAGTCCACTTTGATATTAACATCGTCTTGTGTTTGATCAGTAATTGCACCATTCATCAGAATTGCAAATTGTAAACCTATGAGCCATGTGATAATATCCAGCATCTCAAATGAGATATATTCTGAGATATGTCAAGGTATCAAAACAAGAGACTTTCTGGAGACTGTTCTTTTTTTCTAATTATCTTGAGATATCGGACGTTTCAATTCACTTATATAGGATTGTGAATTCAATTAGTTTTAATTTATTTTTTTCAAAAGTTCATAAGTTGTTTATTAGAATTTATAATTGGGTGTGAAAAGCACACTTACTGAAAAAATAATTGGTTATTATATCCTTGGTTTAGCTTCCAATATTACAACTTTGTTAATATATTTTCAGAAGGATTAATAGAAGGCAAATTATAAAACCGTGTACTTTCTCTATTGAAGTATTTAGCAAACGTTGTTTCATTAATATGTTTGTTTGGTTGTTTGTTGTTTAAGGTCCTGCTCGAGAATTTTTCAATCATATGAAGACGCCACCACTTGCCGGTGGAAAGCTGCGAACTCTGACATATATTCGGTACTCAGAGCCATTAAGCACTGAGAGATATTTTTCGTGCTAGCCTCTTCTGCGACACGGGAACTAGGTTAATACGGTCTCAACCGAAGGACCGGTCGTCACGTCTCACAGCGGGATTCGAACCAACGACGTAATGATCAACTTCTTACTCCGCGATTTTAGAGCAGACGCCCTGCATGTACCTCTACGCCACGCGGGCGACGTAATGGGTTTAAATTGTGTGAAGTATGAGTCCATTAAATATGTTGTTAAATTAAATATGTTATTACAAGAATTACAAGAATTTAATTACCTCTTTATTTCAAATTCAGTATAAATCATCTCTAGCGCTGTTTAAAGAAGTGTATGTTCATTGATATTTTTCATACAAATTGTTCCAATATTTTCACATTGAATATTCTATGGATGTGATCGTTAACCTGATCACATCATAGAGCACACGGCGGGAAACAGCGATCGACAGGGGATGCTTACTCGTCCATGGCACCTGACCCCACCCCTGATGTTTTAGAGGTCCTTCTTTACTCTGCTCTTGATTTGTATTGTTTCAATAAACTTTTGAGCATGACTAAATTCCATTGAAGCCAACACGTGCCAGTTATATAACGCAAAACACATGCCAGCAGACTAAAATATTCAGGTCAGTGTCTGTCTCTGTTCTGATTTCTAATGACCTACTATTTATAGAAAGGATTACCTCACATATAAAATACTGAGATATAAGTAGGTAACATAAATTATGTAAATAATTCTAAATTTCATAATCAGAATCTTTGAGTATCTATAGTGGAAGATATTCCTGATAGCCTTAAGTAAAAAAGGAGAAGATATTGCCTTGATTATAGAATCAGAAAGCATCTAACTTATATCATTTTAGGGATTGCTGATTAAGAGATAGGAACATTTGTAAATAAGTCAGCCTTTTTTAATTAAAAAAAATAAAGAACTTAAGGATATTTGAGAATTTTCCTATCTTTTCCTTTTTAAAGGTTTTTTTTTTAAAAAAAGAAAACAAATTGAGCAGCAACATTTTTTTGTCCTTACGGAGGGTTGTGTGGTTCACAAAATATTATTTAAATACTCTAAATTTTAAATTGCGACTTTTCATATGAAAACACTATTATTAAATAATGAAGGAAAGAAAAAGGCATGTCTAGACTAGGATATTAAAGGTTTTCTGTAATCTATACGCAGAGCTCTTCTTTGCAGGAGATCTAAACAGTCTAAAATGGCCATAGATTTCCCTTTGAAATCTTTTTTTTTCTTCTCTTAAAGACACGTTGGTGTAAGTAAGCTACATATCACAGTCAATTACATTTATAAATGTATTTATCTTTAGTATGCTATTCATCGCAACTTCAACGAGTATATATTTACACATAAAATGTGACCGTGTTTTACATGCGTCTGTGCAAAATACCATAAATGAAAATACTGCAACGAATTATATATCAGAATGAAGTTATGGATGGTTTATCATTATTATCCCCTTGCTACGGAGTTGGAGGGACTATAGTTACGCAGTTGTGTGTGTTCGTTTGTGAGTGAGTTAGTGATGTACTAAACGGAAGTGATGTAATTTGCATCGGAATGCTGCCTTGATTTATAAATTATGCTCTTTGCGAGGGTATGATCTGCCTTGTTGTGCCCTTGTTATTATTTTGATTTTAAATCTATATTTTCCACATAACTTTAATGACATATGTCTTTTATTATTGAAAGATCTTTCATAATTTCACATGCTTTTTCCGAAACTTTGCAGAATGAAAAATATTAAGTAGCTATTTTTGTAATGCATTTAGAGTGATCTGCCATTAAATCTAAGAAATAAATAGAAATATACAGTGAATGGCACAATTTCTTATTTTTAGCTCTACTGGTCAGAGACCAGAAGAGCTTCTGCGATAGTAAGGTGTCCGTCGTCCGTCCGTCTGTCTGTCTGTCTGTCTGTCTGTCCGTCTCTCTGTTAACAATTTTTCAAAATGCTACTCCTCCTACAGTTTTGGTCTGATTTCAATATAACTTGGCACACAAGTAGACAACACTAAGATACATAATTTAATGCATGGGTTTTTGATTTCGATGAACGGTGTTGCCATGGTTACTAAAAATAGAAATTCCAGTGAAATTCCTTTAAAACGCTACTCCTCCACCAGTTTTGGTCTGATTACAATATAAATTGGCACACAAGTAGACTACACTAAGATACATACCGGTAATTTAGTGCATCGGTTTCTGATTTCGATGAACAGTATTCCATGGTTACTAAAAATAGAAATTTCTGTGAAATTCCTTTAAAACGCTACTCCTCCTACAGTTTTGGTCTGATTTTAATATAACTTGGCACACAAGTGGACTTCACTTTGATACATAATTTGGCGCATCCTTTTTCTGATTTCGATGAACAGTGTTGCCATGGTTACTAAAAATAGAAATTTGTGAAATTCCTCTAAACACTTCTCCTCCTACAGTTTTGGTCTGATTTTAATATAACTTGGCATACAAGTAGACTACACACACTAAGATACATAATTTAGTGCATCAGGTTTTGATTTCGATGAACCGTAGTGCCATGGTTACTAAGAATAGAAAGTTCTGGGAAATTACTTTTAAACGTTACTCCTCCTACAGTTTTGGTCTGATTTCAATCTAATTTGGCACACAATTAGAATACACTACGATACATAATATGCATTTCGGTTTTTGATGTGGTTACTAAAAATAGAAATTTCTGCGAAATACTTTCAAAACGCTACTCCTCCTACAGTTTTCGTTTGATTTCAATATAACTTGGCACAGAAGTAGACTACATTAAGATACATGATTCCTATTTATTAATGCATGTTGCAAATCAAAGTGCTACTTTGTTATACGTACAGAACAGTAGAACTACAGTCTCATCAGAGACTTCTGGTTAAATTAAAGCATTTTTATGGTCAATTAGACCAAAGCACTGGTAAACTCACCGCACTTTTGTATGCATGCATTTCCAAATATATACGTAAAAGAGTGATTCTCGATAATTTATATATGCAAGTAAATGTCTTTGAATTTCTTTTTTTTCTGGAGAAATACCGTAAGAACCCTAACATTTAAAATTAACCAGAAAAAAATCAGCAGGTACATAGATACATCCTTATGTTATATATCTTATTCAAAGTTTAAAAAGAAAAAAAAAATAAATCGTTGTTTGCCGTCTTGGTATTTAAAGATGACGTTTACTCAGGGTTTTGGATGAGAGAAACGGAATGCTATAAAGTACAATATGTTTATTAACCAGAAGTCTCTGATGAGACTGAAGCTCTTCTGGTCTGTACGTATAACAAAAGAAAAGTAGCACTTGGATTTGAAACTTTGCAACATGCAACAATAAATAGAATTATGTATTTTAATGTAGTCTACTTCTGTGCCAAGTTATATTGAAATCAAACGAAAACTGTAGGAGGAGTAGCGTTTTGAAAGTATTTCACGGAAATTTCTAGTTTTAGTAACTATGACAACATCATTCACCGAAATGAAAAAAACGGAAATACATATTATTTATCGTAGTGTTTTCTAATTGTATGCCAGATTAGATTGAAATCAAACCAAAACTGTAGGAGGAGTAATGTTTTAAGGGAATTTCAGAAAAATTTCTATTTTAAGTAACTATGGTAACACTAGCTGATCATCAAATTCAAAAACCGATGCATTAAATTATGTATCCTAGTACAGTCTTCTTGTGTGCCTAATTATATTAAAAGCAGACTTAAACTGTAGCAAGAGTAGCATTTTAAAGTACCGGTAATTTAACAGAAATTTCTATTTTGAGTAACCATGGCAACATCGTTCATCGAAATCAAAAACCGATGCACTAAATTATGTATCTTAGTGTAGTCTACTTGTATGCCAAGTTAAACTGAAATCAGACCAAAACTGTAGGAGGAGTAGCATTTTAAAGGAATTTCACAGAAATTTCTATTTTTAGTAACCATGGCAACACCGTCCATCATAATCAAAAACCAATGCACCAAATCATGTATGATAGTGCAGTCTACTTATGTGCCAAGTTATATTGAAATCGAATTAAAACTGTAGGATGAGTAGCGTTTTAAAGGAATTTCACAGACATTTCTATTTTTAGTAACCATGGCTACACCATCCATCGAAATCAAAACCTGATGCACTAAATTATGTATCTTAGTGTAGTCTACTTGTGTGCCAAGTTATATTGAAATCGGACTAAAACTGTAGGAGGAGAAGCATATTAAAGGAATTTCACAGAAATTTCTATTTTGAGTAACCATGGCAATATAGTCCATCGAAATCAAAAACCGATGCACTAAGTTTTGTATCTTAGTGTAGTCTACTTGTGTGCCAAGTTATATTGCAATCAGACCAAAACTGCAGGAGAAGTAGCGTTTTAAAGGAATTTCACAGAATTTTCTATTTTTAGTAACCATGGCAACACCGTCCATCGAAATCAAATACCAATGCATTAAATTATGTATCTTAGTGTAGTCTACTTGTGTGCCAAGTTATATTGAAATCGGACCAAAACTGTAGGAGGAGTAGCGTTTTAATGGAATTTCACTGGAATTTCTATTTTTAGTAACCATGGCAACACCGTTCATTGAAATCAAAAACCGATGCTCTAAATTATGTATCTTAGTGTATTTTACTTGTGTGCCAAGTTTTATTGAAATCGGACCAAAACTGTAGGAGGAGTAGCGTTTTGAAAAATTGTTTACAGACAGACGGACAGACAGACAGACAGACAGACGGACGGACGACACCTTACTATCGCATAAGCTCTTCTGGTCTCTGACCAGTAGAGCTAAAAATGTTCTATATAAACAAAATAACCAAGTTAAAACTCAATATTAAATTAAAAATTAATATTTAATTATTTGTAGAAAATATGCAAGAACAAAAATAAATTTTTGTTCGGAAATTCGGACTAAATTTATAATTTTTTTCATTTTTATCAATTTTTTTTTCTTGCAATATCATACACAAAGTTAAGGTTCTATGTGTTTTTAAACAGTTTTGCAAATATTATCAGTGTTAAATTTCATGTATTATTTAAAATAATGAGATGACATGCAATGAAGAATTTCAAAAATATGGACGAACTTTTGTTTACGAAAAAATGTATATTATTTTGTCTCCTCTCGTGTCCCTACCCTTCAGCTCAAAGACACTAAAGAATTAGGATTACTTTTGAAAGAGTCACAAGATTTTTTTATTAAAATTCAGATCTTGTCTTAGAAGCTTTACAATATTTTTTCTTGATTTGTTCAAGTCATATTTGTCTGTGACATCCAAAAAAAAAAAAAAATTGACGGTTTCTCCCACTGATAATATAAACTTGGTGAGAAAAAAAAAACACTTTTGAATGCTAGAGTCTTCCAGGAAATGGATCCTTACCTGCTTAATAACATCAATAGAGATTATAATAAATGAAAGGGTGTATAGTCAGCTATTTATTTGCTACTAGCATAACAACTGGGGCATTTGCCGGCAAAGGAAAAAAATCCACGGATAGTAAGAAGGACACATGATAGCATTTACTTGCAACAAATAAAATGTAACATTCAAATATAGGAACATGTATGATTTCCCAATTCTCAAGGCTAAGATGAACAAGAAAACATTGATGTTGCCCTCAATTGTCGCCCGGGAAATAAATGAAGTAAACGATGGAAATTAGTCTTGATCATCAAATCGTTTTGATTAATATATAATCTTTTTATTGTAAAGTTAACCTTTAATTCTGAATAACCTTTCACATCTCAATTCCATACACCAAAACAAACTTATATGCAAAGAGCAGCCTGGTTCTCCGGGCTGCAATAATGGAATCTACGTAACAGTTATTTTTTTTCAATTTCATTAAATGCATGTTTAAATTATTTTTAGCTTTCAGGGTTCACGAGGTCGGTAACTATGGTAGGTTGCAAAAGTCAAAGTGTCAAGCAATGGGAGAGCTGCAAATTTTAACCTATGCTCGCACTGAGTACCATTGAGCAGTGAGGGATCTTTTTCGTGCTAGTACTTATGAGACACGAGAGAACGGTTTATACGACCTCATCCTAAGGACCTGTCTCCACGCCCCACAGTGGGATTCAAAACCGCGACGTAAAGATCAACTTATTGCACTTGTTATCAAATTTAGGTACTGGTACGCAAAAGAAACGCAACCTAATGGTGTGATTAAAACTGTCCATTTCCTCTGTAGATCCACCCCATGTCGACTTTTTTTAAGTAATACAATAAAATACGAAAATTTAACGATACCTTAATGAAAAAATTAGGTAAGGTGGAGGGGAAACAGGTCTGTCGACGAAACTGTCCAAATATAATAAAAATCAAAGCATTGCTCTCGGCAGTCCCACCCCCACTCCCCAGTCCAGATAACATATTCGATGTTGACATAATGATATGCAGAGCAAACCGAGTGGCGCAAAATTTTACATGTTTTGTAGTCAAAAAATAAGTAAAGATTTGTTTATTTTGAGAGCAGTTAAAATTGATCACAGGGTTATCTTTTTATGATATCCTTGTTTGAACTTTTGAACTTTGAATTGGCAATTCACAATGAGGCAAACTCCACCTTAGTCAAGGCTTCTACATGCTGTTTCTGGCAAATGGATGGATAAATGAACTTTTTTGAACTACATAAATCAAATATAAACAAGAACATTGAACATTTACTTTACCTCTGAAGAAAAGAGAAACATGCACAGGGATGATAATAAAAATTGTCAACTCAAAACTACAGACAAAAGGCAATTTTGGCCAAATTCAATTCCTAATTATATTATTAGCACATCGATTTAAGATGAATGATGTAATAGTTATTTATAGAATGGCATGTTATCTAACAGATTATTGTTTACTTGCTTTTCATTCCCGAGACTAAAGAGTCGATGTATCCCAAAACACAGGTATTGTCATTTAAAAAAAAAAAACAATTTCTGATTGGTCGAAGGATATCAATCAACTCCAATCACAACTCGAGAAAAAACCACTTTTTGAGCAACGTCGGCCAAGGGTTCAAGGAGAATAGCAGATCAGAATCCTTTGATTAGCCATGATGGATATGAGGATGCCCTCTTGACTATACTAAACCTTAAAATTTCTCATAAAATGTAATAATTACAATACCGATCAAAATTTATTATTATATGACTGATTAATTCCTGTCTCTCTGATTGGCTGAGATCCAATGGTGGAGCATCTTTGCTAGCCAAGTAAATTTTTGATTTTAATTTAAACAAATGAGCTGGTCCCCAACTAATGGACCTTAATCCCCCACCCCTAAGCTCACCCATACCTCAAAACAAAATTTGAAGTAAAGAAAATTCTCTTTTCCTGTTGTGTCAAAGATTTTAAAGCTGTCATTTTTCCCTGATAATGTCCCACTTTCAAAATCGATCCAATATATTCCTTTTTTTCGTAGCAACTAAAGTAGATATAAACAAGATGTGTTTGTGAAACACTATTGTCCCCGTATGGCAGCATTTCGCGAAGGTGCCCAAGGGAATCCTTGTCATAAGAAATACACATATAAAAAACGAAAACCCTAGCACCAACTGTTCAAAAGTTGTGACCAAGGTTAAAGTTTTTCAGAAGTAGGTCAAACTTCAAGGTTGAGGTCAAAATTGTTGGAATCAAAAGGAAAGTCTTGTTACAAGGAATACACATGTGAGATCTAAAGGCCCTATAGTGCAAACTGTTCAAAAGTTAAGTCCAAGGATAAAGATTATTTTAGAGTGGGTCATACCCAAAGGTCAAGGTCAACAGGTCAAAAAATCTTATATCCATGGAAAGGTCTTGTCACAAGGTATACACATGTTAAGTACGAAAGCCCTAGCTCTCCAATGTTCTTCATTAAATACAGGAAGTTTTGGAGCTTTAGGCGTAACTCGACCTTGACTGTGATCAGATTGCTAATCTTTGCTAGTATTAACTACCTGTGATTCATACACTTTCTCAACTTCCATCTGCTCAATCACATACCTATGTCTCTCCTTCTCTAACTCTAATGACACCTTCTCTTTCTCTGCATCACAATCTAGTCTTTTCTTTTCTTTTTCTCTCTCCGCATTTCTCTCGTCTCTCTGAATAGATTGTTGTTCTCTAATGAAAGTTGTAAGCTCCTCATCTTTCAACCTTAATGCCTCTCCACCTTCTTTTAATTGATTTAAAATATCCATTCTCTTATATTGATATGAAAATGAGTTAAATGACAGAAACCTCGCATCACACAGGACCTAATAGATAGTTAATTTTGAACTTACTATGAAATAGCCATGGCATAGAATTTGACAACTGTAGTGGTTTAACTTACTGAGACAATGCCAGCTTTTAGAAAAGCTTCTCTGAGGTATCAAACATCCAGTACCAGACAGTTCCTCTACAAAATATGCAAACAGTTAAACACACAACAGAAACATTTTAACAAACAAAAAATGAACATGTAGATTACAAAAATGTCCAAAATCGTCAAACTCTAATTTACAAGAAAAAAATGGAACAAAACTGTTTTTTTTAAATTGTTGGGTCATAGATTGAACCACCCATCCCTCTGTAAATTCCACTTCTGACACCATTTTGTCACATTAATGACCAAACGTACAGGATGTTGATCCAAACTGTCCTTTTAATTGGTTATTTACAACAAATGTTCTTTCAAATTTTAAAACATTTACATTTAATAAACCAAAATGTACGACATAAACTGGATTGAGTTGGGTACCTGTCAGTGTTCAACTTGACGATGACGGTTGTCCTCAATAACGATACAATTGGTCTCCAGACTGGTATTGAAATATCTCCTCCTGTCCTACTGCCGTGGAGGCCTACACAGACGCAAATGTATACATTTTGGACCAAAGACTCTAGATTTGACCGTGCCTGGTGCCGGGACATCTACCACACACAGAATGAGGACCTGTTAATTTCCCATGCACAATATACTGAACGTGTACATAAATTGGCGTATTCAAAATTTAGCGCGATCACTAGATATGGAGTTATTGGCGTTATCATGAGTTAGCGCTACACATGTCCATGCCGTGTATTGTATTAGTAAATGATTTATTAGCGCTCTTCATCAATTAGCGAATCGTTGTCTGCGCCAAAGTCGCTAAAATATGAAGCCTGCTTTTTTTAAGTACACATAAAGTAATGTCAACAGAACGTCCTTCTCTAGGAGGACTGCCGTGTCCAACTGCCGCACGGACTCAACATTACTTTTGGTACATTTGAGGCATAAAAGGGGTTAAATATGTACATAATGGAAAAATGGGGCTCACCACAGGGGAATAGAATTTTGCTTGCGTGTTTGAATATAGACCATTCATTTAGATGTAGATTTTAATGTGACACATTCAAAAATTAAGAAGAAAATCACATTTATTGAATTCCTTTTGGGAGGAAAATATCTTTTCTAATAAAAATAATATTGAATATTATGAAGTATTATTATATTGCTTAGATATCTGATGATGATATCCATCACTTGACACTGAGATTTCTGCAATACTATCAACCAGAAACTTGAAATAGAACATTTAACCAAAATCAGAAAAAAAAAGAATAAAAAATCTTTTTAAAAATCTTTATCGTATCATAAGCTTCATTTGAATAATGGAAATATTCATAATAAGTGGTGCTGTAATGCAATCTAAAATAAACTGTGGGTGTAATAAGCCTCCTTTAAATCAATTGTATATTGAAATTACTATAAAAAGTTAACGATACCAGATTTGTGGACATTTTTTCGTTAAAGTTCACTATGTCCTTTAGAGAATTATGGTGTTCATTTTGCTATTTGAAACAATTTTTTTTTCATGTTTAATACCTTGAACTGGTTTATTAATCGTAGAATGACGTGTTGGCCTCATCTGAAACCTCGTGGTGAAAGCTGTTTGGACGTATACGAACTTTGTTAATTTTCACGATTTATGCTAATAAGGTATGCTTCCCCCCGTTTTTACCGGCAATGTTTTTTATTGTACATGTAAGTGTCACATAATACTCGCGTGTTTTGATGACTTTGTTAGTCCATTCTTAGGCACATTCGATCTGTAAGGTTTGAGTTTATCATACGATAATAAAAATAACTAGAAACTCATTGCGAGCAATGAGAGGTCTTCCGTCCGATTTTTAAAATAAAATCGTAAATTCAAGCTGAAAAAGTGATTTTAAAACATCAGACACTCTGGAGATTTAACCCTGGTCGTCAGCGTGAAAATCCAACGCGCTAACAATTGCGCCATTTGGACTTTCGCTTCAAAGTGAAAATGACGAATATCTACAGTTTGGATTTATGAATTCGAAAACAAATTATATATTTAGTATTTTGAAAAGAGGCCCTCTTAACCCTACAAATATTAAAGAAAGATATTGAAGTTGAAAAAATCGATCTTTTAAATTCGCTTCCGGAAGTAACGACGACGCACAAAAATGCCACTTCGCCAATCTAGAAACCATGTTCTATTATCTCTTACAAGTCTCCAGCTCATATCGTTAGCCATTCTTGAAAACACTCACGGAAAATGTTACATTTTAAAATCTCCGTTATTGGAGAAGTTGATTCCCCACTCATAACACTATATGTATTACGTTGTGCATTCCTTTTAACTCCTTCATACATTAAATACTATAAAACGTAAATTGTTTGTAAAAATATATTGCGTAATTTGAACAGAAAATTATACCAGATATCATTTCAAAGATACAGTATTATACTTCAGCTGAAAAATGGTACAAAAAATCCAGACATTTTGGGGACTTAGTTCAGGTCGCCCGCATGAAAATTAAAAACGCTAACCATTATGCTAGTGGGACCATTTGTATAAGAGTCTCTATTATCCCTAGTAATATCATCAAAAAAGATATTGAGAGACAAAAAAGTTGAAATAATCGACTTTTTTAATTCGCTTCCGGTAGCAACCGGAACTATTGACGACGCACAAAAAGGCAATTCCGCAAATCTAGAAGTCATGTTCTATGCTCTCCAATACGTCTCCAGTTCATATCCTTAGCCGTTCTATAGATCTGCCGCGGAAAAAATTCCATTTTAAAATCAGGAAATTGCCCGTAGCATGGAATCGGAAGTGAATTTTTCCAAAATTCTGTCAAATGTAACAATGACTTTTTAAAACGCACTATCCCTGAAAGTTTGACGAAAAACCACTGAAGCGATCTCGAGATAACGCGTGCATAATATTTGTCTAAAAAATATTAAAAATAATTCTAATATTTATCATCAATTTTCAAACAAATTATATATTATACATTCCGAACAGAGTCTCTATTAACCCAACTAAAATCATCGAAATATATTGAAAAAGAAAAATGTTGAAAAATTCGACTTTTAAAATTCGCTTCCGGTAGCGACCGGAAGTAGTGACGACGCACGAAAATGCCATTTTGGTAGTTCAAAAGGCATGTTCTATAATCTCTTATAAGTCTCCAGTTCATACCTTTAGTCGTTCTTTAGATACGCCGCGGACAAAATTCCATTTGAAAATCAGGAAATTGCCCGTAACATAAAAACGGAAGTGAATTTTTCCAAAATTCTTTCAAATGTAACAATGGCATTTTAAAACGCATTATCCCTTAAAGATTGACGAAAAACCACTGAATAGTTCTCGAGATATCGCGTGTATAATATTTGTCTAAAAAATATTTAAAATACTTATAATATTTATAATCAATTTTCAAACATATTATATATTATGCATTTTGAAAAGAGTCTGATACTAGTATCATCGAAATATATTGAAAAACAAAAAAGTTGAAAAATGCGACTTTTTCAATTCGCTTCCGGTAGCAACCGGAAGTACTGACGACAAACAAAAAGGCGATTCTGGTAATCATAAAGACATGTTCTATAATCTCTAATAAGTCTCCAGTTCATAACTTTAGTCGTTCTTTAGGTGCGCCGCGGACAAAATTCCATTTAAAATCAGGAATTTGCCCGTAATTTGGAACTTTCCAAATTTTACTTGTGATGAACAAAGTTCATATGATATCTCATTTTTTGTGAAAGTTTCATTGAAAACTACTGAATAGTTTTCGAGAAATCGCGTGCACAAAATTTGGTCAAAAAAAAAGAATAATAATAATAATAACTAGAGCAAAGCTCGTTGCAAAGCAACGAGTAGGTCTTCGTCCGATTTTCAGAAGCACTGCTTGTAAGATGGGTAAATGAAAATAAACCATTCGTTAAAAAGACGGCATCCAGGCCAAAAATGATGTCGATCTGTATTTTGTATTTTTATGATTCAAATCTATGCTGATTTTTGTGAATAAAGCAAATTAAGACTACTCCCGGTTTGATCGGAAGTGACCTCAATCGACAGAAAATTCGGCCGGAAGTCTTAGGTTAAGTAAATCATTTGATTTTATTTTTATATCTGCAGAATTAGTCTTTTATGGTTACTTCCGGTTTAACCGGAAGTTGTCAAAAGTGACGATACTCGGCAGGAAATACGGTCAGACGTCCTCTGTAACATGTATAGTTCAATTCAATGCCGATATCTATGAATACAAGCAAATTTGAACTAGTTCCTGTTTGGCCGGAAGTGACGTCATTGGACGGATTTTGACGATCTCATAAGCTGCTACTTGTCATTTTGAACAACTTTGCTTCTTTAATGTATAACAAATTCTTAATACTTTTTGAGATATCGGGGAAAGACTTTCGGCCACTCTAGATCCCTTATTTTAGGGGCCAGCCCCTTTTCCTAGATATCTTTTAAAAGATCTTGTTATTCCGCATTTCTTTTGTTCTATATGTTTTAACAAAATATTTTAAGGAAAAAAGATATTGTAAAAAAGGTGTTAGAAATTTAGAAATTCTCGATATTACTATTCTCGGCCCATAGCGAGCGTCGGCGCTTCCTACTTTCGGCGATAATGATATACAATATTCACTTTTCCATAGATTGCTCTATCATCACTGAAAATTTCATACTTCTACGTTTAGTGGATTTTTAGAAAACTGCCGGACAACGTGACCCTCTCAAAGTCACAAAATCGCTGAAATCTCCGAACCGGAAGTGACGTCATCAAAATAAAAAATATACTTCTAGATTTTTTAATGTTCTATCAGACCTGTAAATTTCATGAAAATCCCTTTAGCCGTTTCCGAGAACTTGCGTGCATAAAATCGGTAAGAAAAAAACAATAATAATAAAATGTTTGGAAAAGAAACCTAAGAATAACAAGAAGGTCTTCCGCTGAAGACGAAAGACCTTAATAAGAAACAGTAGAATCACTATAAGGTCTTCCGTGAAGACGGAAGACCTTAATAAGAAACAATAGAATCACTATAAGGTGGAATACCTTAATAATAACAAAAAATAGTTGAAAAGAAACCTAAGAAAAACGAGAAGGTCTTTTGCTGAAGACCGAAGACCTTAGAAAAGTTAAAAAGAAACAACATTATAATAAGAAGGTCTTCCGTTGACACAAGATGAAACACTTCCTTTAAGTTTGGCTTAATGGTGGCTTATATAGGTCCTTAATGATGGTTTAATGGTTGTCTTTAAGTCACCATTAAGCACCTTTAAGCTACATTTAAGTAATAAATACACCACCATTAAGTAACCATGCATTAAGCCATCTCAAAGTCCTTAATGGATGCTTAAAGGTAGCTTAATGGTGGCTTATAGGTGCTTAATGGTAGCTTCTAGACAATCATTAAGTCACCATTAAGCCACCATTAAGCCAGACTTATAGGTGCCTAATGTCCAAACTCCATTAAGCTACCATTAAACCACCTTTAAGCCACCATTAAGTCACCATTACGCAGTCGATAAAACTGCTTTTACGGGTTAAATATTATTTTTATAATTATTTCTTCACAAAAAGTATAAATGTCGAGTTTATACATTTGTTAATTCAGTGAAAATAATGTAAAAGAAAGAAAATTTAAAAAAATAAAAATAAATGAAAAAAAAAGCATTCCCAACAGGTTTCGATGCCACGACCTCTAGATTGGAGGTCGAACGCTTTAACTACTTAGCTATCGAAGCTGTTGAAATTGGTGTGAAATATAAAACCTTTATTTTTAACAAAACTTGTTTGGAATGGTTACAGGTACCGTACATGTATTTTTTTTTCTGATGTTTATATTTATTAATCAATAATACGAATAATTATATTTATATATATGTATATATTTTAAAAAAGAAATTTTGATAAAGTTTTATATTACGTTAATATTTCTTAACCGTGGACCGGAGTTCGGTGTGATGGTGTGAAACAACTTTTTGATTTTAAGTAACTGAATTCCTCGTTCTGTTATTCGCCGATTTAGAAGCATGAAAAGATTGAAATTCCACAGATATAACAAAATTTTGTTATTAAAAAGGAATATATCATCGAAAGAGAACGATTGGGTAAAAAAAAAAAACAGATTATAGTTCTTATAAATATGCTGCGGACATTTACGATTTTTGACAATCTTTGCGTAACAATTAAGTTATAAAATATTTTTGTAACATATCTTCAGTTTTAATTCTTTTTATATCATTATGGGTATCAAAATAATTGTCTTTTTGTGTACAATCATAATTTCTAATTTGTTATATGCTTGCGTAAATTTTAAGTTTTGTAAAAAACAGATCATCAAAATCTATCACTGTACGTTTCCGTGTATAGTTTCCTGTTAATTGACCGGGGACTTTGGGGACACCTAATTAAGGTCTATTGTCTAACTGGTCGATATACTGTACACTGATTATTTTACCCCGCTTCTCAATGTGTATAAATCTGGTCGGATACCCTGTTTAATCTGATCGGCTGTTCTTCTGAAAATTGATTTTGAAATAACAATCATTGAAGACCGACTATATTTTGATCAATTCTTTTAAATAAATTCTTACTTTTGCATTATTTTAAATAAATTCTCACTTCTGCAGTATTTTAAAAGAAAGGAAAAAATAATGGCACTTAACCACGAATTAATTCAAATTATTCATGAATTAATTCAAAGATTGGCAATATATAATGTATACCTATATATTTTTTTTTAATCTTAAACTTTTCTCTACCCAAAGAAAAATTAAGAGACAGAGATATTCCAGAAGAAAATGACTCTAATTACATTTCCTATGAATTCGGCAGTGGAACGTGGCTCTCCAAACACGAAAGAAAAATATGTGATTTTTTTTTTTAAAAATTAATATATATTATGTATTTATGGATAAAAATAATTTTAAAACAAGTATTCAAACAAACTGATTTTAGGGAGCGAAAATTTTAAGGCATTTGATGAAGCTGTTCTCAGTTCCCGAGTTTATACGCATTGACAAAGATGTTAGAAATAGCGAGAAAAAGAATTATGAATTGACTAAGTATTTGCGGAAATGATACTGAAACAACTTCAAACTTAACAAGTTAGTTTAAAGACTTGATACTGGATGCGTTAAGGTGGTTTAATTAAGTTTGGACATTAAGTCACCATTAAGCTGCTGCTTAAAGGTGGCTTAATGGTAGCTTAATGAAGTTTGGACATTAAGCACCTAGAAGATGCAGCTTAATGGTGGCTTAATGGTGGCTTAAAGGAATTAACTTCTATAAGCCACCATTAAGCTACCATTAAGCCACCATTAAGCGATTGCTTAAAGATGGTCTTTCGTCCTGTGTGAGACGGAAGACCTCAATAAGAAGAAGAAGAAGAAGAAACAGTGGAATCACTATAAGGTCTTCCGTGAAGACGAAAGACCTTAAAAATTAACCACATAACCTGGGTTTAGTGTGAGAATGGATCTAAAACTATATAAAATATGAGTCATTAGTATTTTATCTTTCAATTTTTAATAAATAAAAATAGGAGGATCTCTCTCCCTCTCAAGTGATACAGAGTATGACAAATTTTCATTTGATGAGGTTTGCCGAATGACACTTCTGCTGCAGTTGTGACGTCAAACATGATGTACACTTCATCTGATAAAAACCGAAACCGCTCCGGAAATAAAACGTGGAATGATTTTAATTTTACTCATAAAATAAAACCAACCATAACGGTTTTTAAATAAAATACAAATTAATTTATTCTTGATGAATTTTATTCTTGAAGAAAACTAATTTTGAATTTTATGAAAGGATTTTTTTTTTGGGGGGGGGGGGGGAGTACTCATTCTCTTTTTATCTAAGATTCTTAAGGAAATGAACATCTTGATTTTTTTGAATAAATATACGTTTAAATTTACATTTTGATATGTGTTATTGAAATTAATTTTTAATCATACAGTCTACTTCTTTAAATATAACATCAACTTATTCACATTAAGCTTAATATGAAATTATTCAAGTGTTAATCGATTAACATAGAATAAGCGTATTTTCTATCTCATTGAATTAGAATAAAAATGAATTTTACCTGTTAATAACAAGGACAAATTAATAAACATGCACAAATTTGTTTAATATGATCCTCATATGATAATTCTCAAAGTATGCATACGATGCGCATACGCAACTAACCTTTCATATGTGTATCATATGCATATTGTTTCATATGATTTACATATCCGTTATCATATGACCCACATATGATTCGCCACATATGATACTCATATGATTGAATATACATATGATTTTCCTATGATCCTCATATGAAAGCGATGCATATGTGGATCATATGTGGCGAAATTGCCTATGTATTAGTTAAAAGGAAATGAAAACAGCAATTTTTTTATTTATTTATCTGTTCTTTTATTAAAACAATCTTCTTCTTTTTTTAAATGATTTTAACCATGATTTAATGATATTTAAATACGTATTTATAGCAAAGGATTTAACTCATTGCATCATAATGATATTCTCTGTCAAAATTATCAAGTAAATTCTTCAAGACTCTCTTTTTTCTGAATCAAAAAGAAGAGCAAATTTCTTATTAGATGCTACATGTAGCTAATAAATATTCATAATTTATCTCAACATAGGTGGACCAAAGAATCTTCAATGTTAGAAAAAATAGGAGGGATTAAAGGTGAAAATAATTTGCTAACTAGAGGATTTTTTTTTTTTTTTTTGCAATAAAAGTAACTCAATTAAAAACAATATTGAAACGATATTTGCAATATACATAATACCCTTAATTGAAAAACCAGGCAATTAATTCTTCAGTAATTGAAAAAAAACGAATAAAATATTGAAATGAAAATGAACAAACCAACCTTGTCAGTTTTTCAGACAATTAATTCTTTATTTGAAAAAAAAAAAGAAAAAAAGAAAGAAACAAAATGAAATGACTGAGAATAAAATATCAAAATTTAAAAAAATAATAATAATAACAGTCGTTACTGAAAATCGCCTTGTCATCTTTTTCAGAAAAATGAACCCTACCGGAAAGGGATATTTTCGTTTATTTTGGCCAAGATTTACGACCTTTAATTCCACCACAATTATTTCAACATAATTTCTAAATTTCAAAATCAGATAATAAGATGTGAAATTTGTTATGAAAATAGGTGGATAATCAGTGCAAACAAATATTTATACTGAATAAACATTGACAAATCAATTGACTGTAAACTAAGTGTTGACAGTAGATTAGTTAATGGTGACGTCGAACATGCACTATAGTATGTCAATCTGAAAATAACATACTAAGAATGTTAGAATGTTAGAATGTAAGAATTATATATATTTAGGACCTCCCATGTTTTGTAGTTGGATATGATTTTTATCCAACGAGTTGTGTGTTTTCTTTTATCCCCGAGCCTTAGCGAGGGGATAAAAACACACAACGAGTTGGATAAAAGTCATATCCAACTCCAAATCATGGGAGATTCTTTTTAGGGTGAATTCACCATGCATCGGACACCCTCACACTTCAACAAGTTCTAGCGATATCGCTACCGACAGAATATTATCAAAATGGAACTTAACATGTAGTATGTGGTTAAAATATAATTTTTTGACACAATCGTGCCCTATTTATTAAGAGAATATCATTAAAAACCGATTTTTTCGAAATAAGTCATGTTTTACCATGGATCGGACAATATTCACCATGCATCGGGCATACGATATTTAAACCATTAAAATATTATACCTTGATCTCGGTGCTTTAAAATGAGTGATTTTGAAACATTTTTATCTTTTATTTATAAATTAACTCTGATTAAATTTGAATGACTATTTCGATTCACAAATGTGAAGAGATTTGGTTGCATCACATCGCCTTAGAAAGGCTTTTGCAATGCTAGTAATATGGCAACTCGCGCCTTTGTCTCTCGTGGGTTATCATCATCTAGTATAAAGAAATAAATTGAATCCACTTCTAGTCGTCATATATCGATAATTTGTATTTTCACTGAAATTTAGAGTTTGTATTTTCTATTTTCGTAAAAAACAGCTGTCATTTGGGTTTTACATGAAAATAGAAGTGATTACCCACGAATCGGGAAGTGTCCGATGTTCGGTGAAATAAGCATACCAGTTAAAAACAACTCTAAAAAATATTATACAAAAATTGAGGTAAAATTTTTGAAAAATTTCTGTGAAATTATCAATCATTGAAAAATTTTACGCAGGTCCGACACGTTCCGTTGACGTTTATTTAAAAGAACGACAACTCTAAAAATTGCAAAATCGTAAAATTCTGGTTACTCCCTATTGTTGATGCAAAATATGACGTAATTTCAAGGCCATTCTTGTGGTATCTTTATCACAACATGAAAATAAAAATCGGCATCATTTGAAAGTTAAATTCTTCACGTACCTTTTAAGACAGAAACAAGTAAAAACACGGGAGACTCAGGTTCAATGAAAGTTTATTGCTTAAAGTTGTCCAAAGCAAGGTATGTGTCCGATGCATGGTTAACTCACCCTATCCCATGTTTAATACTTCACAACCAATGTTTTACACTGTTTTATATAGGACTCCACTTTATTTTACTTCATCACGCTAACGCAAAAAACATTGTGACGTCACAGCTGCACTTAACTGTGGGATATGAAAAAAATATCCTATGAGTCATATCCACGGAATAGAGGGGGTAAACATGGGATATATATATATATATATATATATATATATATATATATATATATATATATATATATATATATATATATATATATATATATATATATATATATATATATATATATATATATATTCATTTTGTGGATTTTCGTTCAGAAAGTAATATAGGCTGGTTGAAATTAAATGTATGTTTAACGTCACGTATAAACTTCAAAACTTAAGAGGACGGGAGGAAAAATTAAACAACCAAGATTATCAAACAAATGAGTCTTTAATTGAATCTTTAATCATCTACATGAATTAATATACTATACATATTTGTAATCATGTGCAGGCTTTTTGTTAAATAATCATTTCTTTAAACTTGTACCTTTACATGATGGATTGTTTAGACTCAGCTCAAATATACCTCAAAGAAGGCCAAAATATTGTCTAATTCTATGGGATGTAGTTTCCAGAAGTAAAAAGTAAGAGCAAACCGGTAAAGAGACATTAAAAAAATATGTTGTTTTTTTTCAAAGTTCCAATTTCTCCAAAACCTACTCGCGCGGGAGACCTTAATCGTAGAAATAACTTTGGACAGCCATACATGTATTCAGAAATTTGATTAAAAATTATGATGAAATAAATTTTGTGTTTTAACACATATGAACTTTTGATGAAATTTATATAAAAATAATTTACAAAATATTCGAAATCTACGAAATATATAAGACCATTCCAAGTCTTTTATATGTTAAGCGTCCGCGGACGGATTGGTTTTGATGGTAGAAAATTAAAAACAAACACAAATTGAAATGCACATTTTTGAAACTCAATTTACTCTACAGTGTGGGGAGAATTCTCAAATGATGATGAGAAATTCTAGAACTTTGTTTAAAATGTTGGGATTTTTTACCCTTTTGGTTTATTTGTTTTTTTCCAAGTAGAAAGATAGGTTTTCGAATTTAGGGTGGACGCTAAACAAATACAAAACTTGGAATGGCTTAAAAGTAGAAGTTTTTATATCTGGAAATAAATTAAGTAAAGTCACATTAAACAAAGACCATTTTAAAAATGCTCACACACGGACACACACACAAACGTTTTGGTAACTCAAAATAGTCCCGAGTGAATCTGTATTTTATTGATGATGGAATTTCCAGAACATCTAATATTCACGTCCAGGATTGTCCACGGCTGTTCTAAAAAATTGACCCTCCACACAACACCCGGCATTCATCAAACATCAATTAACACATTTACGCAATTATCACACATACGAGTCGGACACTCTTTGAGGTAGAGGATTGACACTAATTCCTTAAATAAATATTGAGTGAAAAATTCCTTAAAGTTCTTACTGTTTAAACATCAAATGATACATTGTAGATAAATAATTTTTAGCATATGTCAAAAATAAGTAACTACATTTGTGTATTTATTTTCCATTTATAAAGTTAAATTTCGTTGCATCGTAAATTAATTTCATAAAATTTACTATGTGAATTTTTTCATACATTGGTATTTTTGTATAAGAAATATACACAGAAATATAGTGCAAACGTTCTAGTTTTTATAATGTGCAAAATATAGATCATTTATACACTTGAAATCTTTTATTTTCGATCATTCAACGGCTGGTAATTTTCAACGTTCTAAATCAATATTTTTGGACACATTAATCCATCTAACGTCATGCAGTCCTAAAGAGAATTCAATTCATAGGCCAAACAGTAGAAAACACAGAGGGAAAAAAATTGTCTGAGGATATTAGGCTAAAAGCAAACAGTCGACAATCGCATTTTGCCCCAGAATACAGTCAATCAATGTTTTTTTATCCCTTCGAAAAGGAGTTGGATGGGATATAGAAACGCTCTGGTGTGGATGGGAGGGTTAGTTTGTCCTTGTGTGCATAAGGAAATTGACGTAATTTGCATTCAGATCGAAGTCGAATGCTGCCTTGATTTATAGATATTCTCTTTTGCGATGCGATACTCCGCTTGCTTTGCCCTTGTTATACATTTTTTTCAAACTCTTTTTTATTTTGATATTTCTAGCGTTCTCTGTTCTGCCAAGCCTCTTTCTTTACTCCGCACTACATTATAAACAACAATGAAGGAGAAACTTCAGGAGTACTGTGCAACAATATGTTTGATAAGTATCGTGACTCAGTTGTAGATACTGGAAAATGTCAAGGAAAAATAAGAAAATTAGAGTTCAAAAGTTTACCAAAATCAAAAAGATCTAAACGTATGACTTTTTAATACATTATACAATCATTCGCCACGAAAATGTAAACTTCCATCTTTTTGACACCATAGGAAGCTGCTTTCACCCCAATAAAAATGAAACTCGTAAATTTACGTACCTTGTCAAAAACATTAAATTTTGTAAAATTATTTTGTCAAAAGGATTCTGATTGTACACATGAGTTCTCCGGATCTGAATTTGAAAAAGACGCTTGATTTTCTGATTAACAATATATGTGTAAATTTTTGAGATAATGTGTCCAACAATCTATACTAATTCCTTTGCGTACCAATTGCGCCCCGTTAAACGAAGAAAATACTTGCCTTGGCCATCAACTGGACATTTTGATATATCGACGGCGTATTAAGAAATAACAATGATTACTTTCATTCGTATGTCCATTCAGTTTATCCCAGTGAACTTGAAATAAAAGATTCCACAGAGACTTACACATCTGTTCACATTTGGATATTTTGCTCGAAAAAGAGGTTAATGGTAATCTAACAACAAAACGTTATGATAAACATGAGGACTTCAATCTTTAATCGACAACTTCCCTGATTTATGTTGCAAAATTCCCTTACTGTCTGTATAGAGTTAATGTCTTCAAGTTGATTCAATATGCAAGAGCATGCTGTACGTACGAACGAACATTTTTTTAAAAGGAGACAAGCTATTGACAAACAAGTTTATAAAACAAGGATATCAATAGTCTCGTTAAGAGTCGACATTTCGCAAGTTGTATGGTCGATACAATGACATTGTCAGCAAATATAGTCTACAAGAATCATTACCTCGAATGGTGACGTTTTTCATACCTATTGTTAGATTATTATTTACACATTGAATTGTCTTCGGATTTTTTCCTGTTTGCCCGATCATGACGAGGAGCAAACGGCGGGTGTGACTGGTCAACAGGTAAAGCTTATTCCTCCATGGTACTTTATGACACCTCTGATGTTTGTAGAGGTCAGTTTTTGCTCTGATTCCGATTTGAATTGTTTCAATGACTTTTGACCTTGATTGATGTTCGTAATCTTTATATTTCAATTTTGCGGTAATTGATGATATAAAGCTGATCTAGTCTACAGTGTGACGTACAAAACATCGTAGCGAACCAAATATCTCAGCGACAGGTCCAACATCAGGTTTTTTCTGTTTTTCGGGGGGTTTTTTTACCTTTCAGTAAAAACTGAAAATGTTAGACATGTTTAGTATAGCAATATATAGAAAGCTATATTTTTTAAGGAACAAAGAGGCTTTTAGAAACAAAGTCACATGTAAAAGACTGAAATTTATAGAAAACTGTAAGAGTTCTCGACGCATGATACATGTAACATGGAATAAAGACATCCCAGAATGGACACCTTTTTCCATATTTTTTATGTTCCAAAGACAAAGAAATTGATGTCAAATAGAAAACTAAACTTTTTCATAAACGCGATAACTTCAACTTTTCTATCTTGAACTACTTTTATTTATGTATCTTCATATACATGTAACTATCTTCTGACTATTATAATTATGTCTCCCACGAACAATTTCTAAAATGAGGCATGTTATTGTGAAATTAGTTGATCATACAAGGATATCAGCAGCAACTTCTTTTGACGTGGAATTTCTTTTGAAGTTAAAATTTCACAAATTGTGCTGTCGATACACTTACAATATTTGCACATGCATTTTTTTGTTTAGTTAACTGTTGAAGGACGTCTTTCACCAGCGAGAACAAATTGGATAACAAAATGTTTGTGCTAAATTGAAAAGCAATTTAATATGCATCCATTTTTAAAAAAAAATAGAAAAAAAAAAAATAAAAGCCACTCGAAAAGAGGTATAATTAAGTAATAGTAATTTTTCACATTTCAAAACTAGCAGAGGATACGTTTCTGCTCACCTAAACCGAATATATTTTGTTTTCAATCATCTGCTTATCCGCTTGGTTCGCTTTCCGTCTACCTGTATTCCTTTTACACAAATATGAAAGAGCAGTAGTGTACTAAATAGTCATAATGTTATGTAGGCACGTATCCGCAGATAGTGTACATTTAAAATTTAAGAGATGAATTGTTTATAAGCCTGAAGTTTCTAATCCAAGATAAGGTACATTTTGTGAACACTAAGGTTCTCGTCAACAGGATTTTTTCTATGCCTTTTTGTATAAAAATAAATTGAGGAAAAAATTCTTTGCAATTTCTTTGTAAAGAATCTTTACTTTTTGCAAAAATGGTTTTTGGCTTCGCAAGATCTAAGGGGAAAAATGCACAGTCAATAAAAACGTTTTTCATACTTTTATCAGCATACATGTACATAGATTTCTCTGTAGCTGGGATAATTACCTTGAGTTATGACATAGCGAAAGAAGGCGTTTTATGGCTTTTGTCTCTGCTTTTTTCATAAATAAAAAAAAAAAACATTAATTTTAAAAGATATAAACAATATATTATTTTTTTTAAGTTTACCCCAGGATATAATATTTACATAACTTTCGGGAAAATGAGTTTTTGGCGTCTCATTAAATGTCCCTTATTGCCAATTAACAAACTTGCTAATGAAATAAAATGAAGCTAATAACCAATGCAACCATATATAAGTAAAAAAAAATCGACGATTACTGGAGACTTTTAGGAAAAGCAAGCTCCTAGAAAAACTTCTCTTTTTGGCCATTTGATAGATGCTATATATATATCATTTGATATGTTTGGATTTATCCAGTGGCTCTTAAGCGTACATCTTGTGATTCTGAATAATGAAGTGATTACTCATCAAACTCAAGACAATGTTAAGATCAAGGAAGACTTTGATTTTAATATAACTCACATAATTATTCAGAGCATCCTTCTTTGTGGACCAGGCATTATATGCGATAAGTCGATCCTGCCTTCTCTTGGGATTCGAATTGACTCAAATGTGTTTCTTCCGAATAGATGCCCACCGTGTTCTTGTGACGAATCTGACTGCTATACCAAGTGGATTTTTTCTGTTCCCTGCTGTCCCGATTTATTCTTTCAAAACGGTTTAGTGGAATGCACCGATACTTATATTGTACCGTTCAGATTTTCCGTTCCAGACTTAATGGTGTCCCACTGCCCAGTTAGTACAGATGCTGTTTTATCCAGTAACTGCACAAAGGAACAAGGAGACAATGATCGACTTCACCAACCGCCTGTGGCTTCATCATCGAGCTGGGTATCATATAAAAACAAATATTGCGCCATATGTCATAATGAAACAAATTACTTGGAATGGATATTAACTTTCAAATGCCTAGCTCCAACGGATTTCAACTATCGTTCATCTTTCGATGACCTTATTGCTTTTGCCAAATCAGAATTTTGTGGCATTCATTTTGAGCATCCAAACCTGGGGCCATATCTGAAAACTTGTTCTACTCGTTACAATAGAAAAATTACCACATGCAATGTGTCAGGTACCTGGATGCATTTTGACAAACAAATACAAAAGGCGTGTCAAAGCGGCTATGAAGCGTCTCATGGCATGTTTAAAAATATATTCTGCAAAATTTGCAACCCCCCTAAATTTGAAGAACAATTTTTGATCACATCTTGTGAACACTCAAGCATCTTTGAGGATGTATGTTTAAATATGCCTTTATTGCAGGCTTCATTCCCCCACAAAAACCATTTTTGTTTCGTTTGCAACCACGGCGACAATAACAATGAATACTATAGTGATGTAATACACTTTGAATCCAACGAGTCATACTGGGGAAACGAATTCAAATTTGACATTGCAGTTCTATATCTTGAAGAGCATGTTAAAGTGTATTTGCAGGAACATTTGGAAAAAACAGAAACAGATGAACTTAACATCAACACAGGGGGTATAAAACCAACAATAGATTCAATGCAGATTAACTTTCCAACAGCAGTGGAAATTTTTGACCTACCTGCAGCAAATACCATCTGTTCAAGGAAATCAGATAATAGTCATGCTCCCAATACCACACCGACTGCAAATTTCTCACTTTTTCGTTATTCTGTCAACGTGACAAATCTTATCTATGCCGGCTTCTCTTTGTCAGGTAGAGGAACCTGCACCCCAGGGATACTGCCGAACTATACAATGTCCTTACAAAGAAATTGTTCATGTTATGTGGGGTGCACTTTCGACTGCTGTGACGATTTTTCTTTGAAGCAAAAATGGACTTGCATCAGTGATGTGTACCCGGGAAGCAGAGAAAATGATACGGTTAAGAACTTCCGAGCAATAAATGGATGTCTTCGAACAAATTATTTAGAAAAACTCTGCACACAGAGAAATGTTTCCTATTTTTACCATTCAATTCCAATAAATAAAGGAATTATAACCTATGTCAACTTATTCTGTTACCTGTGTGATGAAATCAACGACAAACAATTCTTTAATCAAATCGCTTACAGTTTAACGAATTTAGAACCTTGGGTCTTAAAGGTCACCTGCAAATCATACGTTAACTATCTCAATTTTCAGTCATTCCAAGAAGTGATAGAAAGTTTCCAAAGGATATCATGTGATATGAGATTAGGTGTTCCGGATTTCACACAGAGATGCAGTGACGTATGTGACGTAGAAATATCATCTTGTAACGTGTCAGGGACGTGGAAAACATCTAACAAAGATGTACTAATAGCATGTGAACATGCAAATGCCTTGACTTTTCCGCCGGTAAAGTCGGGATCCATAATCTATAAGAACAAATTCTGTTTAATATGCAATCCCACTGAAGTAAATTCATCCCAAATAATCCAGACTTGTAAACCAGATGAAGATTCAAACTTAATCAAAGCTTGCCTTCAATTTCAAAACATTCATGTTTGTTCCAAGTACAAAAATATTTTCTGCGAAATGTGCAATGAAGTGAACGTTTCTTCCTGTGATGGTTATGTCTACTGGAACTACTCCAAGGTTGAAGTAGATTCCAGTACTATAGTATATGATTTTAGCTTCCGGTCTCCATTTTCTCTAGCTGCATATGATAAAAATGATGACCTGACATTTCAGGAGAAATCCATTAGCTGCTTACCAAACCAAATCTATGATGAAAGTCTTGTAAGTTTCATTTTCCATAATTTGTTGCAAAAGTGTTCGGCTTTTTGTAATTCATATATCAAAAATATAAAAAAAAGAAACAAATAACAAAATAAACAAAAAACAAACGCAAGGCAAATTAGGCAGGGGTGTCTTTTTATGAATGAAACATTCTCGAGAAGGAAACAATAAACAAACAAAAAAAAATTTTGCAGGGTAGAGGAAAGCTTTAACTCCCAAAGAGATTAAATGTTTTGAAGTGTGAACTATGAATTAACCGATTAAACCATTTTACCACCAGAATATTATAATGTATCCCTTGATTAAAATGACACTAGAAAAGATATGTTATAGTCAATGGTTGTAAATATTTTTATTCAGAAATCATAAGGAGAGGCGGTAAATAAATGTTGTTAACCATTCAGACTTTCTTTTCAGGATATTTAAAATAATGTCCATGGTATCGTATTCCACCTTTGTTTTCTGAAGTCCGTTTTTTTTTCTACCCTCAAGTATTATCAGATGACTTTCTTTAGCAATGTTAGGGTTGGGGATTACTGCATTATTCTTAAATTTCATACACTTACGTAAACTACTATAAAAAATATAGATTTCTAGAGGAATCTCAGAAAAAAAGATTTTGTAAAACCAATACTTTATATTCTAGGTATTAATAATAACTTTTACGACTAAAATACGGTAAACCATCCTTTAATTGAATGCAAGAAATATCTCTTAATCTCTTAGTTTTACTTTAAAATGAGTTAAATAATATTTTGCGGCATTCATTTTGAGCATCCAAATCTGGGGGCAGACGTGAAGCTTTGCTCCACTCGTTACAATAAAAAAAAAATTCAAATTGATATCTAGAATAAGAGATTTTCTTAATTTACATGTTCATTTCCGATTACATGCCGATAAAAAATTACATCCTACTTTTAAAGATTCATTCAACCTCAATGTTCATTCCCTTGTTTTTTTTTTTCAGAAATCATGCAAAAACTTGACCTGTTTTCCTGGCAAAACCCTCCGGAATGGTACCTGTGTTTCGATCCTTGCAACAACCGTAAACCTGCGTTACACTCTGGCTACTAAAGTTAAATTCACCGTTCTGACAAACAGTAATGGAACAATCATGGGAACATTACTCAACTTCAAAACCTTGATAGAGGAGAAAATATTTCAAATGACTCAAACTGAGACATATAATACTCACATTGAAAATTTTATCCTTATGGTCTCCATGGGCTGCAGTACTTTAAATATTAGAGAGGGAGAATTTTACTTGTATGTTAAATTTTTTGTAAACGAAAAAATTAACCGAGATGCATTGGAAGGAAGACTAGTTCTTTTCATGCAAAAGATGCAAAAGGCTGAAAACTGGACCCTTTCGAACGAATCTGTTGTAGAAATCAAGATGTCTGTTAGTGAAAGAGCATTTATGTTGCCCTATCTATCAACAAGATTTAACAGAAGGCGACAGTGTTTCATCCTCCATGACGATCGTTATTGCGAGCCCAGCATATATAGAAATACCGTGATAAGTCCTTTGCTGACTTGCCCACAAATTCAAATCAAAGACAATGATTTCGGATCAAAATTGGTCGATATTCAGACTGATTACACATTCTCTGGGTTGCCAATTTATCAGTCAAAGGATGCTAACATTGGATACCGAATTTGTGCAAAAGACTTGTCAAAAATTAAATTGACGAGCTTGAAAGATGATGACAGGTTTCTGTCTACATTAACTTTGATTTGTATTTGTGTTTCGCTTGTAGCCCTTCTGCTGACTTTCTTTACGTACTGTCTATTTCCAAGCATTAGAACTCTTCCGGGAATTAACAATATGATTTTGGTTTTGTTTTTATTTTTGGCACAAATGTGTTTGATTTTTCGTCCTCTGTCTTATACATCTGGTCTGGAAATTGTCTCTGCTTTGTCACATTTTTCATGGCTGTTGGTATTTTTTTGGCTGCAAATCTGCTCTTTTCACATGTTTCGTGTTTTCACTGCCAAGCAAAGATGGGATAATTCTCCAACATCTATCAAGAAAACAGTCACAAAGTATTTCTTGTATGCTTTTGGTAGCGCATCGATTATTGTTACTTTAAACATTATTATCTCCCTCATATTATCTAATGGCAAATATACAGGCTATGACAAGGCGTTAACGTTGATGACACATAAGACTGCTTTCATTATTACTCTTCTGGTTCCGTTAATTTTTGTCTGCTTAACTAATATATTTTTTTATATTTTGACGGCGTACAAAATCTGCTCATCTCCTGATATTGAAAGCAAAACAGGAAACAAGGTTCAGTTTTCTGTTTATATAAAGCTGTTTACATTGACCGGCCTTTCTTGGATGCTACAAATAATTGACGCTTTTATAGATGTTTCAGTGTTTTCGTATTTTGTTGCAATTTTGAACGGTTTGCAGGGGTTGTTAATCTTTCTTAGCTGCGTCTGTAATGAAAGGGTTTGGAATTTGTACAAGATAGCATGGTGCAAAAATATAAATTTCCGCAAACATCCTTCCACATTAGGTTCCCAAACACACAGGTCTTCAAATTAAAGATTTTACGAGTGTTAACGTAACCTCTTACCCGAAATTTTTAAGACAAAATCTGTTAAAATGTTAAGTCTAAAATATTGATTTTAAAACCATTTTAATATAATCCTGGATAATGTTTTTTTTAATAGTAATTAGCTTTTTCAATGAAGAATAAATTAAATATTACATGTTTTTTGTAAGGTTATGCTTAAAGTTTCTTCTCTAAAATATAGTAATGAAGGGTAAAGTAGTTTTTATGCATAATTATGAAGAAAAAATTGCTTACAACAGAGTTAAAATAATAGCCTTGTGATCAGTTAAAGATATATTTGTCGTAGGGAGATATTGTGAAATATTTACATACATTGAATATTTTTTCCCTTTATTTCTAATGAAAAATACAGTCGTAATATTGTGTCGCCGCTAAGCAAGCCACTTGTATAGATTTCAGTTACAAACATATTAACGATACAACAATTAATTAAACTTCACGATTTTTTTTTTCGCGAGATTGTTATTTTCACGAGATCTGGTATTTATAAGTAAAACTATATGTTCTATAAAATGAATCTCTTTATAGTGATATATAACACAATATATAGTGATATATATTTTGGAGGTCCAGATCCATGTTTGCTCTGCTCCTATTTTGCATTGTTTAATTGACTTTTGAGCTTGAATAATGTTCGTTATCTCCATATATTTCATATAAGCAGGGATGAAGTATTCTGGAGCAAAGTGTCTAGAGTAATAACATGAATTATTATTGGAGGGGATACAGAAAAGCAAACGTGTGTGATTGTCTATAAGTGAGTTAGTGAGTTAATTCTGTGCAAAAAGGAAATGACATTATTTGCATCGGTATCGATGCCGAACGCTGCCTTGATTTATAGATATGCTCTTTGTGAGGGGATGCTCCGCTTATCGGTGCTCTTGTTATTATTTTATTTATTTATTTTGCAAATTATAAGTGATATGCAGTACTAAATCCTTCTTTATTAAATGATTTATAAACAAAACAAATCATTGTTTTCTTTGTAAATACGGAAATGAAAATATACATAACTCGTTTCAGCATTTTAATAACATAAAGGTTAAAAGCACAAATCATTAATATTTAGTATTATAATTGTAAGGAAAATATCATTTCAATAATTTGTTTCTTCTTTTTTTTTTTTCAAAATCCCACAATGAAGGTTTTCAAACATTTATTAATTCCATTATATTAATAAGTACTCCCTACTCCTACTTCATTAGTGGTGAACATAATTTACAATTTTTATTTTTTTCATTTCTTTTTTTTTTTCCGAACAACATTTTTGCTCTCAAAATTTTTCTTAGGTTCTTGATGATGGGCTACAATCAATCATTTATTTCACAATCGAAAAATGTAAATCTTTATGATAAACTCTTTCTTCACATTTTTTTGTAAACTCTGCTTTGGAAATTGTTCCGGGGGTGAGAGTTGTCAAGTTATCTTGTGGTAATTAAGAGTTTACATGTACTTCAATTGATTTAAAGGCTCAGGTATGATCCCTTTAAAAAAAGTGCTTAGATCCAGTTAGTTCAAATGCATATCAATTGGCGATTAACTCTGACAAAATGTATTTGTGGTTAATAAGCCTTGATTTTCCCTTCAAAATATGAATATAATGATTTCTTAATCGATTTAGAGTGTTGTATTTTTCCTCCATGCTTTATCATATACTATTATTGTTTGTTTGTTTTTTTTTCACGCCCCTTTGTGATCTTTTCACCCATATTGAGACCCACGACTTGCCGGTTGAGGGCTACAAATTTAACCCCTACTCGGAATGAACGCCCTTTGAGCAGTGAGGGATCTTTTTCATGTTAGCACATAGAGCGAGGCAAAGCCCCGATTTATGTGGTCTCAGCCAAAGGACTCGTCTCCACGTTTCACAGTGGATTCAGTCCTCTGACATAAGAATCATCTCCTTAACTTGCGGCTCAAGAGCAAGAGTTATGACCACTGCACCATGCAGGACACTATGTGCTTTTGTATATTATGGATTTTATATCAATTTTTGTTACACATAACGTCAATTTCATCATTTTTTAAACTTTATTATCATTATCGTAGTTTCTTCATCCACTGTTCGCTCACCTGAGCTGAAGCTCAATTGAGCTTTTCTGACCATCGGTTTTCCGGCGTCCGTCCATCCGTCCATCTATCGGTCTGTCTTTCAACTTTTAACATTTCCAACTTCTTCCTTAGAAGCTGAACTTTAATCAAAGTTGGTACATAACATCCATTGGTAAAGTGGATTGTTAATTATTTAAATAAAGGGCCATGTTTCCTCCAATGGGAAGATGGTCAAGGAGAGACAAAAAAGGGATTGGCCATTAAAATTCTTCTTCTCAAGAACCAGTGAACAAGGAAAGCTGAAAAAAAAAACGGAAGCTTCCAGGGATAGTGGGGCCACAATAGTGATTATATAGGAAGAGAATTTTAAGAGCAAACCATGATAAATTATATCAATGTAGAATCATCGACTGGTATAATAGATAAAATTATGTTTAAACCATGGCCCTTGCATTGAGTGTGGAGCCACAGAGGGCAATCAAAAATACAGACGAATACATTTCATTTAGGATAAAAATCTCATGCAGAAAGTCAGAATCAAGATGACCCTGTAGATCTTTGTAGCCCATGGGCCACTTGTTGCTTTTTATGTCGTTTGTTTTACATGTATTGATGCATTGATACTTTAACAATTAATTTATATAATGTTTGATATATCATGAATGTTAAATATCGTGTTCCTCTTAAGGACTGATAATACAAACAAATTTTGAAAATACATCTTCAGCCATGTTCATGTTAGTAAAATAAATAAGTTTATTCGAATAGATTTAATTTTTCATTTAAAGTTTAACAATAATTGGATTTAAGGTGACAGAAACTTGTATAGAGTGTTAAGAATGGTTCAGAACAGTAGAAATTTGAACTCTATAGAAAGTTTACAATTTATAAATAATTTAGAAGTTTAATATTTGCATCATTAACAAACAAAATTGCTGCTTTTTATGTCGTTTGTTTAACATGTATAATTTCATCTCCTGAAATAGTATGCTAGCATTGATATTTTAACTATTAATTCATATATAATGTTAGAGGATGAATGTTTAATGCCATTTCCCTTTTAACACATGATTATTTCTAATTATTATAGTTCGTGTTCTTTGTACATTATGCCATTATTTATCATGCTGAATATGATCAATTTCGTTATATATTATATTTATTACATAATATGTGTGTTTATGTCATTTAAATAAATATCATATTTATTACAAATCGTGTTTGTTATATATCATGTTAGCCAAATACATATATATTTTTGAATGGGTTTTTTTCTGCTTCACATAAAACAGATTGTCACGTACTGTCACCTACATTCCTGTAGAGTTTAACGGCAACATGACAGGAATCAATTACTTAAAATGACAGATCCTAATCAAAGAATTTTATTGAATTAATATAATCCTAAATTCAAACATATAGATTTGAATTTTACATACATATTGAGACGTTTATTTTGATACAAATATAATCAATTAAAAAATGAAATAATTAGATTTAAAGAGTGGTCATAATACACTGCTCCCCCGTTATAATTCCCCCCGTTATAATGCCATCCTGCTTACCGCCAAAAAATACAAAGTCCCGATTTCCTCGCTAATAATCAAGCCACGTTGTTTTTACAAGCTGCATTTAAAGCTTCTACGTTTCCTGGGTGTGATAAATTGCATACTTGAATTGAAAAATTGCGTGCATATCTATATTTCAAGGCATTTTAACAAGTTTTAAATATAAGGAAGATCCCGGGTCAAAATGTGTTTTATTAGGACACCTGACGTGACTTGAAATTGTGATTCGCTTACGATGCGATATTTGGAATCTAGGGATTTTGCATCAGAAAATATCGCAGACTTTTTTTTCATTATCATTATTAAACAATTAAAAAACGGTAAACCCATAAAAAACAATCAACAATAAATAACTATTTTAAAATTAAACGTACCAAAAAATAACCAAGATTTAATAACAATGAGTGTAAATTTCTTCTGCTTTAAAGTGTCCTAATTGCATTCCCCCTTTTTAATGCCGCTCCTATTATAACCCCAAATATACCAAGGTACAAAAGTTGGCGGTAAAACGGGGGAACACTGTACATGCTGTATATGAATTTCCATAAAAGGACCATTTGATTCTGAAAGGGAAGGGGGGGGGGTAAGCTTGCAAACATTTTCGAGTAACACAAGATAATTTATTTTCATATTAGTCAAGGCAGATAGTTTATTTTCAATATGATCAAGGACGGTTTATTTATTTCCAATATTTTTGATGACAGATTATTTATTTCAAAATCTGCCACCACCCCCTCTCACAACAAATGTTTGTCCCAAAATTAGTCATTCAGGGTTCTCCATTATTGCGTGATGTCCACGCAGAAAATATATAAACGAGGTTAAACCGGATTCGATGCAGAAATATAGGACTGCGTGCGTCTCAAAATGCTAAAAAGTTCGTCCCTTGTATAACTTTCCCTAAGGACAAATCGCCCTCCCCCTTTCGAAAAAGAACTCGCACATCATGAAAAAATTCTTAAAAATTCTGCAGATATGAAGCATAATTTATTGAAAAACTTCTGCATGTGAAAAAAGAAACGCTTTCTGTGGCCTTTAACTCGACATTCGTATGTCTACTCGATTTATCCCAGTGAATTTGAAATAGAAAGCACAACAGAATCTGACAGAGTCACATCTGTTGAATATTTAAATATTTTTCCTGACTATAGATATTAAGGGCCAGCTAAATTGAATGACAATTGAGATTTCAATTTTTCCATCGTCAACTTTTTGTTTGTGGAATTATTCCGCTATCACCTGCAGTTGGTGTTTACATCTCCAAACTTATTAGATACTGAACCTGCTAGAGGAAGACGCTCTTATATAAGGTATTTACTGCCACCCGGTAAATTAAAGTTTCCAGCATGAAACTATTTTGCTGATTAGTTTTATACAAATTGCTTGGCCTTTCTTTTTAGTCTTACTTTGACTACGAAATGTTCCGTTTATCTGATCAATGCATAAGGTGTGACCAGTCAATGGGGGGTGGGGGGGGTGGGGGGGGGTTGAGGTGTATTCTTCCTAGGCACCTGATTTCACCTCTGGAAACTCCAGGGGTCCGTGTTTTCCCTTAAAAAATACAATTTTATAGTTTACCATAGTCAACTATAGTGATAACTTTGAGACTTTGAAAACTATAGTAAACGATAGTGATAACTTTGACACTTTGATTAACTATGGTGAAAAATATAAAAATCTGATTTACTTTAGTGTTAACTTTGACAATATGAAAACTTGAATTTACTACAGTGACCTGACACTTTTAGAACTTTGATTTACTATAGAGATCATTATGAGAACTTCGATTCACTATAGTGGTCACTGTGATATCTTTGAAGAACTATAGTTATAACTTTGACACTATGGAAACTTTAAGATACTATAGTGATCACTATGAAACTTTGATTTATTAAAGTTATTTCTAAAGTATATTTTATATTGTTGTATTTAAAAAAGTTAAGTCAAAACGTCTCGTTTATATACATGTACTTAATACCATTAAATGATGTACGTAGTTTACTAATATAAAAAAAAGCCAATTGAAAAAAAGACAATATTCATTTTAGAAATGATATCCAGTAGGAGTCTTTGAAACCATAATTTTTTTCATAAAGAATAAAATTCAAAGGGCTGAATATGAGTCATGCTAATCTTGGAGGGTCAGAAAATATATAGTGGGGTTAAACCGGATGCCATGGGCTTACGTCAGGCTACGCATGCGCGAGAATGCTAGAGAGTTCGCCTCTAAGACAACTTGCCCTTAGAATAATTCGCCCTCTTCGAATTAGAATATGCTTATCACTGGCAAACCTCGCTCTAAAATCTGCACATCGTATTTACATGTATGTATTCTTTGGCGTAACCAAGATCTGAATTTCTCTTTAATACATAAATCCTTATATAATAACTAAATTCTATGGTACAAGCAATTTAAATAAGTAGGAAGAACTTATATAGATAGCTTAACAGCTTGAACATGTTGGATTAAAAACTTAATTCAACTAGATAGTCTATACCATGTTTACTGGCATTAGTTTTGTACATCAAGGTTCGCAAAATAATTTGATAGACATCATTCCAAATATAGCTTGATAAAGGTTTTTCAGGTGAGGGAGAGGGAGAAACATCAAAAAAAGAAAGAAAAATTCTGCGAACTACAGATCTGTGCTATACGTGTACCATCCATCTTTCCAATGATAGAATCTTCCGTATAAATCTATAACTGATGTCAAGTCCAAGCCGTTATGGATGATATGTATCGAAATAGCCCGATTTTCTTAATGACAAAACTATAGGCCAATCGGGGATCAAATTTAACAATTTTGCTATGAAAGTACACAGTCGTAACTGTGAAAGTACAATTACTCAAAGTAGGCAGATCAATGTAGAAAATGTTAACTAAAGGTTAACCTGTGCCACCTTTCAGGTAACCATTGAACTCGTCCATGGATGCATTGACGGTCGTTGTTACAAGAACAGATAATATCATTCTAATAACAGAGTGTCACTTTGCTTGATCAATCATGCTAAAGTTTCACATGTTGATTACCATATTACTCATTGATTGGATGTTTGATTTGAATGAAATCAATGCCACTTTGCATAAGAAACACAGAATCCAACAATACCCCGATAACACTGGCCAATCATATTGAATGATGTTTACCAGTGCGGCAGTCAGCAGCAATACGTGGTCAGTCAAAGACCGTTTTCTATCCTCAAAATAATATGTGTCATATTTGTTTTGATTTGACCGAATGGAGTTAATACATGTACGTATGAGAAAATTTAAAGCATGAAATAAGTAAGGCTATACTCTGCTACTATTGTACTATACAGCGATCAATATCATTATTATAAGGATTAAAACTTGCTTTGCCTGTCTACATGTGATAATTGTTTACTGCATTCTCGTGAACAATTATTCAATACGATTGGTCAGTATTGCTGGGTTCTGTATTTCATATGCAAAGTAGTATTGCCTGCATTGAAATCAAACATCCAATCGATGAGTAATATGGTAATCAACATGTTAAACTTTATCACGCTCGATCAAGCAAAGTGACACGCTGTTGCCGGACTGATAGTATGGGTTACCCCTTATCCAAGATATTCGACTTTTAATTTACTCCAATTTCCATTAGGAATAAAAACTGCACATGTTATGAAACTAGTGTATAATTCTTCATGTCCGTACGGTAGCAAATACCGTCACCAGTCTAAACGTCAATAGCAAACAGTGCACACACCTGTGCTTGTAAGACCAAATAGCCTAGGTCTACACATGTGCGATGAGATTGTCAATCGCATCTCCTCAGACCTTCTGGCGAGCTCGGAAAAAAACACGTTGTTTTTTCCGAGAAGACCATTCCGTTATTTAAAAAGAGACAGGGATAAAAAAATGCACAAAATTAATATTTTTTTGTGTTAATCGATAACCTAGCATCGCTTTAGATAACTCGAGACCCTCTAGTGCACTAGTACAGGGTCGGATCCAGTATGCAGTTTTTGAAAAAAAAGGGGGGGGGGTGTTCTAGGTCGCACGGCAGGTACTTAAATTCAAGTCCGTAGCAACGGTATTCAAAGGGGGCAACCTCTAAAAAAGTTGACAAGCAAAAATGATAAATAAATAAATCAAAATTACAACCTGTGCACCACACTGTAAAATCCTATTTCGGAAAAGGGGGGGGGGGCTTCGTCTAACTTTTCGGTACATTTTGATTTCTTTTAAATGTTTGATTTTCCGTATTTGAACCTTTCCGCAACAAAAAGTGCACGGGAGATTCCAATGCAAATGAGAACTTATATTTTTAAATTATAAAAAGAGATTATTCTTTTTAATAGTAAAAGTGACCCCCACCCCCACCACCACAACATACTACGGGGACATTTTGAACCTTTCTCTTCATTGATTAAAATATCCCCATAATATTAGGAGATAAATATTCTCTTATGGATACTCCCTTTCATAACTTTTTATGCATACTTCTTAAAGTTAGTTACTTTAGAAGATGGTCCAAAAATGGCATAGCTGTAATAGCGCCGGAATCTTCCGATGATATCAAAGTGAAATCTTTCATTTACGTGTGGGTCGTCGAGGCCCGGGGCCGGGGTTGTGAAGGTACACGGAGGAAAGCAATAAGCAAAACTACATATCTAGAAAGCATAAAGGGCAGAGGTTGAAGTACTTATTTTATTGAAAATACTAGACGTAAAAATATCTATATCACAGAAGAAAAATTCTCTCTCTCTTCCTCTTTCTGCAAAATTAAAGGGGGTTCCGACACCGGAACCCCACTCCCTGGATCCGCCAATGGAGTTAAAATTCAACCATTACGATACCTGCACGCTTAAGCCTCTTTTAATTCTGTTGTTAATTTTAAAGGCTACATTACAATTGTGATATATACCTAGCTAGATCAACAGTTCATATTCATATCATTTCAAGGTCATGATTTTTTACCATTACAGCCTAATTAAGCAGACTTAAATAACGATGAAAATTATAAGATACATGTAAAAAAATTTAATAAATTTAATTATACCTTTGTAACAATCACTAAATCTAGAATTTTCGTTGAATTTCGTTTAGAAACACATGCATATGGTCCTAGTATTGAAGTCCTTTTTTAAAGGACAGCAATTTGTCTCAATATATGAGGAGCAAAGAATCTTCAATGTTGGTAAAAATATGAGCTCTGGGTGAAATAACAGTTTCCCGTCATGAGACACCATATGGAAAACACATGGAAAACTGAAGTTTACATCATGTTTCCTAGTGGTTTCCGCAGTTGATGCCAGGTTATTCCGTCAATTTTCCGTGGCACGGAAACTACTACGCTCCGATTCCATTAGGTATCTCGAACCATGGAAACCTCAGGAAACCTGAAGTTTCTTGAGCCTCCATGTAGTTTCCCGTAATGGGAAACCTGAAGATTCCACTGGTTTCCATAAATAGGAAACTGCTTTGAATCGGAGCGTAGTGGTTTCCATGGAATGGGGAAACTGGTTGAAATCCTCAGGTTTTCCATGAACGGAAACTAGAGGAAACTTCATGATTCCTCAAGTTTCCATGACTCAGGAAACTACATGGAATTGGAACGTAGCGGTTTCCGTGTGATGGAAACTTGGTGGAACTATCTGGTGTTCCTTAAAAGGAAATTACAGGGAATCTTTAAGATTCCCTTATTTTTCTAAGAGGGAAGCAATGTTGAATTGTGGTGTAATAGTTCCCATACCATGTAAACTAGAGGGTAGGTTAAGCATTTCAATTTTGGGAAATGATTGACAAGCAACTGGAAGCTCAAGGATCCCTGTATTTTCCATGGTAAATCTTTCTTTTCTAGAATGTGAAAAAAACAGCAGTTTTAAATCAAAATATATATTATTAATTTCGTTGGTAAACTGTGTTCTCTTTTCAAAATCTTTTAAGAAAATGTATAAAAAGAAATAGCATTATCAAATCATATGTTTTATAATCTATTTGATGTACAAAATATTATTTTAAAATTATATCACAATTAATAAAACCATGTAAACAATGTAGTAGTCTTTCACATCTAAGTCCATTCATAAACTTCATTAAATACTCAGTACTTCTTTCAACCTCAGCTTCCTTTGTATTTTCTTCACATCATCTGCAATCTGCAATACGTTTTCATACAAAATTATTATTTGATGTAAGAATTGTATGCTTGAATATTATTTAGAAATCTGACAAGATCACTCAATGTCTTTTAATGTAACAATATTGGTGATTAGTTTCAGTCTTTAGATTTAATGACCATGAAATCAGAATAATGAACGATACATAATATGATTGAGAATATAACCATCTCATAGAACACTGCTTTTAGTTGAGTCAAATAGAGAGAAATGTGCTCCAGACAAGGATATTACAAAGAGTTTTTTTTTAAATTGACATTTGACCTAGAAAATCGGATAAGATCACTATACATCCTTCATCCCATGACACACAAGCCAGATCATACCAAGGGAGAACAATTATGCTCTGGACAAGATATACAGTGTATTCTGATACTGACCTTTGATCTAGATAATTGGTCCAAGGTCACTTTTTACCCTCTATCCACAGGCACTCTTTGAGTTTGGGCTAAGAGGAGAGAAAATATACTCAGGACAAGTGACATCAGATGGAAAGACAGATCATCTCATGGCATCCGCAGAACAGGACCCAAAAACAATGCATATATATGTAAAGCTACATGTATATCTGTATAATTCAATATGAATACATCATATCTTGCATTGCATACACATGCTTTAATCATGTTTAATACCTTATGAATAATTTCATATTGCATGTACACTCAGCTTACATACAAATAATCTAAATTTCATCAACCAACATTACAGCCAATCAAGATTTAGCTAATCAACATTCAGTACAAGTTCTATATGCTATATCATATGTACAGACACATACTAGACAAGTATTATTTACCTACATTCTAAACCTTGTTTTATGTCACTGAAAATTAAGGGGATAGCCATTAACCAATTTTAACCCCTATTCACATACATGCATGTTGTAATGTTTATTCAAAACTTCTCATTTATAAATATCACGCGTACCAAATAGTATCTTTAGTTAACTAAACATATACTTATATCTAAAGCTTCAAAGTGTTTTACTGAATATTTTAAAAATGAAAGTCATCAAAATACTGACCAGCCAGAAATCAGTAAATGTGCATGTCCTTATTTTTAATTTTCATTCTTGGCTTGTTTCTTTTAACATTTTGAAATGTTAGAAAGTTTTAATAAGTTATAATATTTAATACTCGAATACCATAGATATGTCGAATGAAATATATGGAGATAACGAAAAGTTCGAAGTAATTTGGAAGTATTCTTTGAGTATTTTACTCCTGATATCTTGAATCCTCAGATATCTCAAAATATTTTCAATGATTGAACTTTAATTTGAACCATGACAAAAGGACTCTTAATCAAATATTCATCATTCTAAAAATAAAGTCTACAGGATACAAAATTATTTGGTGCTCAACAGTGATCACATCAATAATATCTAATAGAGTTGAACATTTCCCCTTTGTTGAGGGGGTTGGGGGGATGGGCTTCCTCTTTACAATTTAGAATACTCTTACTTTGTGTCAACATTGGTTAAAATTAGATCAAAATGTGCAGCTTTCCTTTCGGCAAGTGGTGGCATCTCCATATGAGTGAAAAAATTCTCGAGAGGGACGTTAAACAACAAACAAACAAACAAACATCCAGCAACAAAAACCATTTTTGCTTCGTTTGTCACCACGGTGACAATAATAATGAATACTACAGTAATATGAGATTCCTTGATTCCAACGAGACATACTGGGGAAACGAATTCAAATTTGACATTGCAGTTCAATATCTTGAAGGGCATGTTACAGTGTATTTGCAGGAAAATTTTGGGAAAAACAGAAACAGATGAACTTAACATCAACACAGAGGGCATACAACCAACAATAGATTCAAGGCAGATTAACTTTCCAACAGCAGTGGACATTTTTGACCTACCAGCAGCAAATACCATCTGTTCACCGAAGTCAGATAATGGTCATTCTCCCGATACCCCACCGACTGCAAATCTCTCACTTTTTCTTTTTTCTGTCAACGTGACAAATCTTTTTCATCATAACAGCACATTGTAGCTTAAGAAACTATCCAGACACTTGCATTAAACAACAACGCAAAAAAACTCTACATGTAATGTGAAAGGAATGTAAAAGTGTTGACACTTTTTCCGTCATGTCAGCTCAAATATGCAGTGATCTGACGTCATGTGCTATTATGACGTCATATTCAAGTAGTTCACAAAAGTGGAAGAGTTTGATATTTTACGGACAGCCTTATTTTAGCTGCGCCCGGAACTTGGTTAGGGTCATAACATTGGATCCACATTTTACAAATAGATATATTTAAAACCTTCTTTTAAAGAACGGCAACACCATGACCAGTCATATTTATATGAAAGCACCCTAAGGAAGTAGTTTGTTCAAATCATGACTCACTGGAGTTAGCTCTAAAAAGATATGCGTTCTACTTAAGGATATGTGGGAATAAGAATCTTCAGATGAAGAACGGAAAGGTCTTTGTTACTCATGTGAGCGTTGTGACCCTTGGCCATCTTGTTACTCTTTTTCTGTAAGATATCGTTTAATACTTCGAACTTATTCCCTCCTCCCATTTGTGGAATCCTTGCATCGCATACATATTATACAAGCGATCGAATTTCAGGGTTGGGGGTATGCTTTTTAAACAATGGAATGCATGTGCCTGAGATTTCAGTGGCACGGAAAATTAAATTTATTTAGACGAACTCAATATACATGTAACGTTATTTACATGTTTCTTAATTCAAAAAAACTTCATTTATAAAGCAGAAACCAGGAATATTGTTTAATTTTAATCCGCTTACAATTAATACACTGAGTATGACATCTTGTGTACAAAAAGTCATACAAACCGTAGAAATTCAACATCTAGTATGCTTTATATGCTTTACTAGAGAATTTCTAATTTGAGTTCACTTAAAATATATGACTTCAACTATTTAAAACAATATATTTTATTCTAATACCACGTCAAGTCCTTTGTCCAAAGAATAAAATTATTAATAAATAGTGTTATATTTATTTTAAAGGAATTTTTATTCATAGACTGATGCCCTTTTCTTTAAAATTCGGGTTGCTTATTGAAGAAAAGTTTTAACAACAAATGGTTATATTCAAGAACACTTTCTATAGCATCAAACGAAACAGAGGCCCCAATATACCACGTGTTATACATCCCTTGCATGTCCAATACATCCCACACTGCACCACCGGTTATAGCTTCCGATGGAAAATTCGGAAAATAATATCCCCATTTCACCTGTTGCACAACATGAGGATTGGCTTTGTTGAAATCTCTAAGGTGTTGAAAAAGTTTTCTTTGAATATCAGCGTCTACATACTTGTTCCAGGGACTTCCCTTTCCTAATTGGAGATAGACGCTTGTTTCGTAAACGCTGCCATCTTTATCGGTGTTTTCTCTGCTTCCTAGCTGATAGTCACGTCCGGTCACATTATTTACAGCTTGATGTGGGATTATCATTCGATAAACTGAATATTCCACATTTTGAAAATCATACGGAAAAATTTCAAGTGGAGAAAGGGCCCTTCTACCAGGAGAAATGGAGTTAACAATTGTTTTCAGAATATATAAATGTCGCAGATGTTTGAAAATTCTCAACTCCTGCTGATTAAAATCCATAATGCCAAATAATGAGTTCATCGATGGGGTGAGAATTAAAAAGTCAAATTTATCCATTAATACCTCAAGATAATTTTTATTCCTGTAAAATATTTGAACAGCTTTTCCTCTTCGAATATGCTTAATGTCGACATTTAACCGAATTTCAACATCAATTCGTTCAGCAATGTTACGACATAAGTTTTGCCAGCCCCCAATCAGGCGATAGGCTCCCCTTTCAGGTTTGAAGAAGGAATTAATCACAACTGGAGGTAAAAATGTGAGGCCGTAAAAAGCTGATGTCTCATTCAGAAAACCATATCCATTTAAGGTTAATGCAATAAAGAAAAGTGGCTGTAGATCTGTAAGGTTATATCTCAAAAGGAAGTCATCCACCGTCCCACGAATCTAAAAGAAAAGGAAAGACAAAACAATCAAACAATCACATTTATCATGGATTTACGGCGCCTGGTTGGCGACTGGATAGAACGTTGTTCCGGAATCACAGAGTCGCGGGTTCGAACCCAAGTGCATAACGTGGAGATCGGTCCTTCGGATAATACCAGGCACCTGGCTCCGGGGCCATAAAACCTAGATGAGCTCACTTTTGATCTCAGTCTCACTTTTCCTCTATCAATTCCTTTTGTAAAAGTGAGACTAAGATCAAAAGTAAAGCTCGTCTAAGTTTTATGGCCCCGGAGTCTGATCCAACCTTTGATGTTTGTTCTACTCCCGTTTTGTATTGTTCTAATGACCCTTCAGCTTCATTAATGTTCGTTATCTCATATTTGATCGTATATACTGGGGACCTGTGTCGCAGTAGGTGTTGGTACTAAAGAGATCCCTGCTTCAGGACCTCAAGCGCTGAAAACAGGTCTAAATTTTCAGCCCTCCACCAGCAAGTGGTGATGTCTCAATATGAGTGTAAATTTTCAAGAGGGACACTTAACAAGTAACAAACAACATAAAAATGATTAACGTTTGTTATACGATAGAAGCTTATTGAAACTTTCATGCTCATTTTTTGATATACCAGCTACTGGGTTACAAAGAGAGATGTGTCTATGAGATTTCTATGTTATCCTTAACGAAAAAATACTATAGTAAACTATAGGTAACTATAGTTTACTATAGTTAACTTTAGTAAATCAAAATTTCAAAGTTTTTACTATGATAGTGAATCAAAGTTCAAAAGTTTTAACTATAGTTTATCAAAGTTCAAAAGTTTTAACTATAGTTTATCAAAGTTCAAAAGTTTCGTTATAGTAATTCAAAGTTCAAAAGTTTTCATTATAGTAAATCAAAGTTCCGAAGTTTTTCCTATAGTCAATTAAAGTTTCAAAGTTTGCACTACATCATATCAACGTTTCAAAGACTTCACAATAAATTAACAACTTATTAAAATATCTTAATAATTCTTTGCTCATTATGCCATAATGGGGGGTGGGGGGGTGGGGGGGTGGGGGTGAAATCAGATTTTCAAAGTTTTTACTATAGTTAATCAAAGTAAGTTCCAAAGTATCACTATAGTAAATCAAAGTTCCAAAGTTTTCACTATAGTAAATCAAAGTTCCAAAGTTTTCACATTGATACTTTAGTTAACTATAGTAAACAATAGTTTACTATAGTAATTTTTTGTTAGGGGTAGTTTAAACATATGTTACTACCTAAACACACGGGTACGATACAAAATTTTTTAAAAGTCCCCGTTGATTTATCCACTGTTAAATATCATCAATTCCATCTGATTATAAAGAAGAATAAGAAGTGTAACGTTTGACAAACTATTCGCCATTAAACGAATCCCTGCTTTCTACTATTAGACCTGTGTTCGTATGCATAAAAATTCTTAAGTCCTTAAGCATATACTTAAGTACTGTTTTTCTGCCTAGTAGATTGGAACTTTACTTAGCATATTGCTTAGCATGTTGCATAAAACTTCTCAACTCTTAAGTAGATGCTAAGCATATGCTTAAAGTAAAACATGGTCTTTACTTTTCTTTAGTTCTTAAGCATATTGTTTAAGAGATTTCAAAGAGGTAGAGGAACAAGTATAATTAAAGGAAATTTACCAAAAATGAAATAAAAATATGAAGAGGTAATTAAATCAATGAAATCAATTACAATCTGCATTTATCTGCTTTATTATATGGCATTCATATTACATATAATTCATACAATCATTCAATCAGCATCCCAATCGTGGATTAATTAAGTAACGTGAGAGAGAGATTTAATGACTTTGTATTCAGAAAAAGCGCCAAATATTACACGAGATTATATACACAAATTCGAAACGAAACCTAAATTCATGGTGGAAAAAGTGTTTACCATGTCCTCTAATTCTATGAAAAATAATTTTAATTTCAAAATTTAATTTGATTGGCTCCCCCTCTCAATTATGCCAATTTTCTCCACATCCTCCATAGTTTTTTCTTTGTTTTCTCTCTCTCTCTCTCTCCTCTCTCTCTCTCTCTCTCTCTCTCTCTCTCTCTCTCTTGTCTGAGTAGATGATAATATAAACATGTCACCGATATCAAACAAAATATTTTGATCAATTAAATCGATCAAAATGTAAAAAAAAAAAATAGTTATAGCAGGAAGGTGAGTTATTAAATAAATATGAATGATATTTTTCATAATATCATTTCTTTGCTAAGCATGTTGCTTAGAAGTTTTATGCCACGGAAATTAAGCCTGTAACTCAGCTAAGAATATGCTTTAGAAATTTAAACATATACCTAAGAGAATTCTTAGAATTTTTATGCATACGAATCCTGAACCTGAGATGGAAGGATAAAAAAAATACGATGCAAGGGCTGCTTACTCCTGCTAAGCACCTGCCTTGTTCCAAATTTTAGAGATTTTTGGAGATCAATCACTGTTGTTTTAATTTTTTTAATTATCAAATTCCTGAAATATTCATTACACACAGCATCAAGTGAATACACTAATATTGAAAACATATCAATTTTCTTGGCTAAGACACTAAGGATAAAAAAAAATTGCCTTGGCACTCTACATTTTAAATATGACAATATTTTATTACTTCTATATGAACAATGCATTCCCTTTTCTATCAGGATAAATACTAATTATAATAAATTTACCTACCCTATATAGAACTTCTGGAGATGGCCTTGGCATTATTTCTCCTTTGAACGTTCCAAAGAAACACCTATAAAGAGCATTGTAACGCTCTGACGCCTGAATCAATCTCGGTATTGAAACCTGTGCTGCTTCTAGGCTGGAGGTGAATTCTACAAAACGCGGAATGGGAATTAGGGAAAAAACTCATTGACATTGCAACTTTTTTGCACTTAATCATTGTAGGTTCCTCGATTTGAAAGATCTTGTATTAATACATGATTTTTTCGATTTGTTGGGCCATTATTTACACACTGAATTGTTTATGGATTTCCCCGCTTGCTCGATCATGACATGGAGCACGCGGCGGTAGTGACAGGCTAACAGGTGTGTTCATTCCTCCATGACATCTGATGACTTCTACTGTTTACACTGAATCGTGCTTACTCTGCTACAAATCTGCATTGCCTCAAAAGTCTTTTGAGCTTCATTACTGTTTGTTTTATCTGTGTTTTATCCTAACCTATGAACCTATCCTCAATAGATGCTGGAAGTACATGGGTCGTAGCACAGATTCGAAAAAGCAAATAGAAGATTGATTGATTGATTGATTGGATGTTGTTTTACGTCCCATTCGAGGATTTTTCACTCATAGAGACGTCACCATATACCGGTGAAGGGCTTCAAATTTTGAGCTTTACTCGGCACTCAGCGCCATTGAGCAGTGAGGGATCTTTACAGTTCAAACGCCTGCCTTGACAAGGGGCCTCCGTTTTTAAGGTCTCATCCGAAGGACCCGCAACTTTCGCTTCAAAGTGCCGAGCGCATGGCGAAGGATGAGTTACTACCCATTTTTTATCGACTTAGGTCAGTCGCGGCCGAGATTCGAACTCAAGACCTCACGATTACGGAGCGAGCGCTCTACCGACTGAGCTACCGTGAACGGTACAAATAGAATAAATTTCCTGCAGTAGATTGGAGACAATGTAGAACATGTTAGTAATAGTTACAGGATGACACGAGATGATGCATACAAAATATCGTTGAGTTATTGCACGCGAGGATGGCGTTAGCCTCCGAGTTTTGCAATAACGAAACGATATTTTGTATGCATCATCGAGCTGTCAATCATGTAACAGATTTATCCCTTGACCCTTCATTTGACCTTTCCCCATATTTGGTATTGTCTTTGCATCAACTAATAAATACTCTGACACAGAACCACGTGATAGTCTTAACGTGAAGGGTTTTGGTATCCAAGTAACGATTTTCCAAATTTGGTAATTTTCGTAGTACTGTACCACGTGACCAATTTTTGAGATAATCAATTCAATGGTTGTATGATTTGACGTAGATGGCAGAAGGAGTTCAGAATAACGAATTGGAATTAAACGCCGTTTTTCAGCAAGCCTACGACGAGGATGATTTTCAGTTGAGTCAGGCAGTTCAGATGTACGAACTAAGTCAATCTGATTTAAATGGCCAGGACTTTGGGAATTTCGATATACAGACGTGGTGTTTGGAAGCGTTTCCGGAATTAAAACGGGAAAATTTTACGCAATGGACTGAGAATACTACTACTAGATTCGGGAAACCTGTCTCGGCTACTGAAATAAGTGCACTTCAAAAAAATCAAGAAAGTAAAAACACGCGCCGTAACACTTCATGGGCAGTTACAGTGTTCAACGACTGGAAATCTCAGCGTAACCAACAGCAACTTGATTTTATAATCATTCCCCAAATCCTCACAAGTACATACCAAGAACTTACGTATGCTTTATCATGTTTTGTGATTGAAGCCAGGCGTGCAGATGGTTCCCCCTACCCCCGAGAACTTTATATCAAATCTGTTCCAGTATTCTGCGGTACATGAGAGAGGAAGGTGTTCATGATATGAACTTTTTAGATGTCAAAGATGCCCGTTTCCACGACTTCAGGAAAACTCTAGACGCGCGAATGAAGGAGCTAGTGTCTATAAAGCAAGTGGATCCGTTAACGTTGGAACAAGAAGACGCCCTGCGGGAGAAAAAATTACTGGGATCGCATACTTCAAAGAGTTACATTAACACTGTATTTTATTACAACTGCAAACTTTTTGGACTCCGTGGACTAGATGAACACCGAAAATTAGAGGTATGTCAAATCAAATGTGGCGATTCTGATGGCAAGGCATACATTGAATTTTGTGGGCGCACGTCAAAGAATTTCTCCGGAGGATTACACCAGAGAAACATTCTTGCCAAGACGATACCCCTTTACTCAGAATCCGGTACACTCCGCAGTTTGTTTGATGCTTATTCGTCCTACATTTCTCTGGTGGGGGAAGGATCATTCTATAGACGACCACTCCCGGGACCCGACCCGCGTTTCGGAATCCAGCCTATATGGGTCAACAAGTTGGGTACCATTATCAAGACCATGTGTGCCGAGGCAGGGTTTGTGGGGAACTTTTCAAATCACTCGGGGAAACGGACCTGTGCAGCGACATTGTTTCAGTCCGATAAACCAAGATTTAGTTAAATTGTCTTTAAAAAAGGAAAAATATTTTATGTCTGATGACGTAAAAGTATGCTAGTTATATCGTGTACGTGACTTGAATTAATAATTTCAATGTTCATTTACACTATAGGTTTTGAAGAGCAACAGATCATGGAGAGAACGGGGTACCGTAGTTCCGCAGTTAGAACCTACAAAAGGCAATCGGAGCAACAACTCCTTGAAGTGAGTCGAGCACTGGAGCCACCCCAAAAATCCATGAAACAGTGTGACTACGTGGAGAAGGAAAAATGCCATTATTCCAAAACCGGAGGATGACGGGAAGGAAAATTCTACTATTCTACTTAAACACCCTGAACAGGATGTGCGAATTCCTATGGGAGATAAAGTTATCCGCTTCGAGAATTGCTCCGTGTCAATGTCTTTTTTGTAAACAGTGATTTCAAACATTTGTGTGGAGAAGGAGAATTCCATTATTCCAAAACTGGAGGATGCCGGGGAGGAAAATTTCAATATTCTACCTAAACAGCTTGCACAGGATGTGCGAATTTATATAGGAGATAACGTTATCCGCTTCGAGAATTGCTCCGTGTCAATTTATTTTTTGTCAGTTTGTAATTTGTGCTTTGATTTAAACTATGTTTTCTGCTCCAGAGGAGCGGGAAATTGTCAATATTTTAGAAATGTCATCAGTTGTGTGAAATTTGCTATGTTTTGTGCTTTTTTCTTGTTTTAGTTAGTTCATTAAAATTTAGAAACGAATTTTTGTCTCATTTGCATAGCTCCTCCTACACCCTGTATCTAACAGTTGGATATCACTAGCCTTATACCACACATGTGATATTTAATATATCACCACACTTACGTTGATATGAGATATACATCCTTGTAAAGATCAAAGGAAAATCTGTCGGTCATGGGATAATATCTCATATTCTTGGTCACTCCACAGAACATGTAATAGAGAAATGACAGATCTAGACGAAATGGAATGACGTTCTCGGTAATGATTTCGCATTAAGGGTTTGCAATGAAAAAAGTCATGGGATCAGACCTCGCCTTATTTTAGCCCATTATAGGTAGCTGGACGAATACTGACACAAATTGGAGAGATCGTGGGCTTTTAAGCATGCAGAATATTGCATGTTTCTTATAACCATTTGATCTATTAAATTAGAATGACAAAGTAATCAACCTTTCTCGGGATATAAAATTAGGTAAAGATAAACTTAATGTTGAGTATTATTCTGTTCTTGAATTATGATAAAAGAAATGTATTAATGGGAATAAGTCACTAATAGAACTTGTCCTGAATAAAACAAAAACAAATGACCTTTAGACGCAAGGTTTTGTCCAATTTCAAAGCAAAAGGAAAGTCTTTGGAAAAGAAGTGTTCACATTAATATTTTCAGTTTTAGTATAAACATATACTGCATAGACGCATTTATAAAGATATACACTTCTAGTAGGTTTCCTGTGCGGTGCAGTGGTTAGAATATTTGCTCCAGAGTCGCAGAAGTTAATTCTTATGTAGCGGTTTCAAATCCGAGTGTGAGACGTGGCGAACAGGCAAGTGGCGGCTTCTACATATGAGTAATAACTCTCTAAAATGACATTAAACAAAAGAAGAAAACCCCAAATAAACAATAACATTAGGCAATAGTATTTCGGTGATTTGAATAATACAAATAATATTACTCTTCCCAACTAAAATCCCATTCTGCATACAAACCGGCAGCCCAAGTTACACAGTGGTTATAGCGTTTTCTTTTCAGTCGCGGGGTTAGGAGATGATACTAAGTGCTGATATTCACCGGCAAGTGGTACGTGTATTTCAAACTCGATTAAGTAAAAAAAAAAATTCAATGGGACGCTGATATAAATAAAATTAACAAACAAATTATCAAACAAACTGAAATTTGTTCCAAGATTTGATCTTACCTTTTCTATTAAGCCATGTGTAGCTTGGGATTTCTGGTCGTATTTCAAACCCGGTATTAAACTTTTCTAGTATAATTCCACAGTTTTATCATAGCTTTCTGTTAGTCCAACAGCTCCAAGATTGTGCCAAACATTCCGATAAAATCTGGAGGCAGTTTTCCCGTGGGTACCATCATATTTGACCTTTTGACCTTGACCTTGGAGTTTGACCCACTTTTGCAAAATTTTATGAGACATTAACCTTGGTCATAACTTCTGAACAGTTGGTGCTTGGGGTTTCAAACTTCACATGTGTATTCTTTGTGACAAGGCCTTCCTTTGGATACCAACAACTTTGACCTTTTGACCTTGACCTTGGAGTTTGACCTACTTTTGAAAAACTTTAACCTTGGCCATAACTTTTGAATGGTTGGTGCTAGGGCTTTCATACTTCACCTATGTAATCGTGACAAGACCTTCCTTTGGATACCAACCACTTTGACCTTGACCTTGACGTTTTACTTACTTTTAAAAAACTTTAACCTTGGCCATATCTTTTGAACAATTGCAGCTAGGTCTTTCAAATTTCACAGGTATATTCCTCGAGACAAGAGCTTTCTTTGGCTACCAACATTTTTTTTTATCTCTTTTGCCTGGATTTTGACTTGCATGAGAAACTTTAACCTTCACCATACTGGGGCATCAGTGTTTCACAAACACATCTTGTTTTTGTTTTTTTTTCCTGAGACGTTCTAAATTCCTTTAAGCGATTCGGAAGGTTTCAGAAAAAAACAAGAAGAATAGGCCTGGCAGTTAGTTTATTTGATTTTATTATAATTTGATTAAAGAAATTTTAACATACCGATGTCTGTCTGTGTAAACGGTGAGCATATTGAGAGTTCAGAATTCAGAAAGAACATTGATTTTGTACTTAGCATTTCTGTAAAATTGCATTAAGATTGTTCCTTTATACGCTTGAACATTCGGCGACGAAATTAGAAAAAAAATGTTGAGCACTAACAAGATTTTGCAAACATTTTTCCGGTGAATGGGTTCAAATTTAGATATGATATCGATGACGACCCTTAGGGTCACAAGAAGTGAGGGATCTCTGTCGTTCCAAGGCATGTTGTTAAATGGACATCGGTTTCACATCAGAAAGATTCGCAATTTTTCCTTCAAAGTGTCAACTACTTGGTGAAGTAACGGTTATGCCTTAGTCTAATCGAGCTCAAAGATCCATTGAAATAGTTCAAATTGGTAGCAGAGCAAACACGGAAATCTAAGAACATCAGGATCGTATGCCAAGGAGTAAGCAAGCTTTATTGACGTGATACACTTTCCCTGTTTTCCTTGTCATGATCGGGCGAACGGAAAAATCCGTAGATAGTTAAATGTGTAAATAATTACTTAACAGTAGGTCTGAAGAACGTCAGTAAACATTAAATGATAGACGGACATAATTCTTAATGAAATGTAGAAAGCCCTGAGCCCCATACACCATGGGCAGTCCATTACCTACTGTAACATGTCTTTGAGAACGTCTGTTTCACGATTTATTATAACGAAATCGTAATAAAAAATATGCGTTTTAGGCACTAAGTTCATGGATGATTTTTTTTTCGGTAAAATGCTTTGTCGAGGAAATTAGAGCTAACTTCATAGCATTTTTATTAAGTGTCAGATTTTTTTTTTCTGATTGATGTTCACTAGACCGCAGCAGATATTTGATATTATGCATTATTAAAATACCATATTTTCATATGAGAAGAAAAAATAACCTCTTAACATTTTTTTTCTCTTTACAAAAACGTTTACCTTATTAACGCACGTCAATGGGTCCTGGTCCGTAAAGTGTCCACTGGGACTATATCCAAAACTGTACTTTAGTACGAAATAGAAGCAAATAACATAAATCACTGACGTCATATTAGTAGGATTTCAAAACGTTTTCTGATGATGCGTAATTTGTTTATATGTGTTACACTATATACAACCGATGAAAAATCCTTCTAAACCTAATTCATCTGTCAGATTTGATCGGCCAGTACAACGACAACAAAAAATGACATTTATGATCAAATGTATAGCAAAGGTATGTCAGTAAGTTCTTGTTCAGTAGGGTAAACTGATCTGGAGTCTGACACGATCTATAGAGTCGGACAATTTTCAAAGGCGTAGCTTCCATTGAAGCATGGAAGCACATGCTTCCACATTGTTCGGTGGAGAAAAATGAATTCATAAAAAGATAAAATGCTTTTCACAAATAGATTTAAAACACTCTCCGAAGAAAATACTGAACTGTAGAAAAATTTTGCATTATATGTTTAATGTTTTAATTTTTCAATTTATGTTAATAATTTAGGAATATTATTTCTATATATAATTTATAAGACTCAAGTTCATGAAAACATGCATGTATGATTGAAATTTCAAAAGCATTTTATAAAGGATAATACATACTTAGTGTAAGATGTATAACATTGAATATATGTAAAATGCATATAGGTCTATAACAGTCTAATAATAAGGACATCTGGGAGAACTGCTGCTGTGTCGTCCGTAAGATTTTTTTTTCTCGCTGAAAACGCATTTATGACAATATATATTATGAATGATAACAACAAAAAGTATTGAGAAAAAAAAATATGAAAATTTAACATTTTATGCTTCAAAATGTTATAAACCATTTTAAGTATATCGTCACTTGTCTAAAATGCACCAGCTTTCAGGGGCTTCGCACACAGGCACTTGTTTCGTAAACGGGGCACCCCTACCAGGGTTCGACACTAACTTTTTAAGGATTTAGTCCAGCCGGACTAGTGCGTACGCGAGTTTTTTTAGTCCGTCAAAAAAAAAAAAAAATCAATGTTTTTTAACATTAATTGAACGTGACAAATAATATACATATTATCTTTTGAAATAAACGAAGTATTTACGTGAAATATATTATTCCACAGATTCATTGAAATTTTGGAATCAGCAAGTACGATCGTACTTCCGATCTCGTTTTTTTTTTCTTTCTTTTTTTTTTTTTTGTCTTTACATTACATCCAAAACGTCCAACATCTTTCTTAAAAGTGTCATACTAAATCATGATCGCTAAAACCTTATACTTCATATCGATCAGTCGAAAAATTAAGCGCTTAATTGACCCGGCATTGCGTAACTACCCGCCGAAAGCTAGAAATCTAAAAATACACGAAGGGTTTTCCAGTAAAAGTTGTCGACTGACGAGAATTGGACATCGGTAATTTATTCATATTGTTTTTCAGAAATTTTTATGGGTCCGTTCGGACTAATTAGCCACATATTTTATTAGTCCGAATGAAAATGTACCTAACTCAATTTCAGGCACCCCCGCTTCAAGCTCGTATTTTGCTTATATATCAATCATTAACCTACTTTAAAATGACATCTTTCGCCTCAAAAGACTTTTTTCTTGTAAAATTAATTGTTTTGGACGTCTCTGGTCGAGCCTCTTTATTGTAAACCACTCATTTCTTCCTCGAAAATTATCTCGATACAAAATAAGACTTCAAATCGGATACACTGACTTCCGGTTGGGTTGTAAATGTAGGATAAATCCAGACTTACGAGTATTCCTTTCCGAGGCATAAAGCATTTTTATTTTTGCACTGGGAGACAAATTTTGTGACGGAATAGACAGGGTGTCGGATTGCATAGTGTAAAACACATGAAAAATATTAAAATGGGAAACAAATTTAATCTGTCCGTCTATCTGTCTTTTTTTAATTAGGAAAAATATATTTCACATTAGATATTACTTTTCTAAAGCAACAAATTTCCAAAAGAAGGACTTTTCACCTTATGCACCTGACTTTGAAGTTTAATCTTCTTTTTTAAAAAGGCGTTTCCACAAGAGTCGCGAAATACGAAGTTGTTCCTTACGTTGTGGGGTCGCCCTCGTGGCGCAGTGGTAAGAGAGTCTGCCCTAGAGTTGCTAGGTACGGAGTTGATCCTTACGTCGCGGGTTCGAATCCCACTGTTGGAGACTGGTCCTTCGGATGAGACCGTATAAACCGAGGTCCCGTGTTGCAGTCGGTGCTGGCACGAAAAAGATCCCTCACTGCTTAGTGGCCCTAAGTGCCGAGCATAGGTCAAAATTTCCAACTCTCCACTGGCAAGTGGTGGCGTCTCCAAATGACTGAAAAATTATCGAGAGGGACGTTAAACAACAAACAAACAAACAAACAAAGTTACGTTGTGGGCTTGAATCCCACTGCGGAATCTGGAGCCTGTTTTTGGATGAAACATTTAAATCGATGACTTGTGTCGAAAAAATCACCACTCTAAGGCCGTAAGAGCCGATTGCATGTCCATATTAGCAGCCCTCTACCGGTGTTACGACGAAAAGTGATCCCCGGAAACTCACTGTTTTTATATCTTATGCACGCCCACGTTGGGGAGCAGTTCATAAACCATTTTTTTTTTTTTTTTTTTTTTTTTTTTTTTTATAAAATCATAACTAATAAATATCTGATGAGAAATGAAAAATAAATTGAAAGTAATAACAACCACTTAGACTTAGTATTAAGCAATTAAAAACAAAATATTAATAACTTTTATTAATGTTATCAATAAGGAATTATCCCAACGAAGCAATGTAAAAAATAACGCCTCATTTCCCCATGTGCACTTTCTAACACAACCACAAACAGATCGGCCGCTGCTGCCGCCGATAATAATAAACACTGAAACCTGGTTTTATTTCTTTTATAAAAGTAATTCAATTACTTTTTGATTACCCCTTGTATTTCTTGTATATTAACATATCATCCCAAAATTTTACATTACTGATACATGTATCAATTTCAAGAAAGTTTCAGCTTTGAAATCTCAAAATAGTTTCAAACTTTCATAGTTAATCAAAGTATCAAAGTATTTACTATAGTTAATAATAGTAAATGTAGTAAACTATAGTTTACTATAGTAAATTTTTGTTAGGGGTGCCCTTCGATTGTGATAGAAATACTGGCAATATACTCCCCCTTCCTTGATCATTATATAAATACATGTATAATCTACATTATCATGTACACATCTTATAAGTCGGATTTTTGATGTAAGAAAAAAAAAAATTTTGTTTACTGTTATCCTAAAAACTTATATTTTTAAAACCTCGTATCACACAGCAAGATTGCTTAATTTGTGTATAGGAAAGACATGGCCAGAATTTTTTTTCCTATAGGCTAGCAAATTTAAAGAGTGGGTTACATCCTCGTTACCCACTCCCTCAAAACTTAACACTATAGATACGCTGACACGAATCACATACTTGATTCGAACACATTATGTGTTACAATATTTTTTGGCACAGTTCTATTTTTTTTTTGGGGGGGGGGGGGGGCTTTGGTTTTGGTTTTGTTTTTTTGCAAACGCAACTTCAATTGTGCTAATATTGCCAATCATACTTAAGAAAAAAAATAATATGTAAATTAGGCAGAGAAGCTTTTTCATAATGCAACATTCGGGATTTTTTCTATTGGCCTCATTTTGTTTAGGCTTTGTTGACACTAGCAAACGACAAAAGACATTGGGAAAGATTTTGAGCTTACCATTTTTTGTGTCCCTGAGATCGAATATCAGAGGAATATTGATTTAGTCCTGTCTGTTATTTTTACACAAATTTAATCTTCGTTATATTTTTATGAGAAGTTTTATACTAGAAAATCAAAGATATATATGAGATGTAATTTTCTTAACAATTGTCCTTTTTTCATGCAAATTTATTTTAGTATGATTCTAAAACATTAATCTTTCTTGTTACTTCTGAAGACAAAAAAAAAATCTTGAGACTTTATTTTCATTTTTTTTTTTTTTTTTTTTTTACATTATTTACCAATTTAAAGAGGATCATTGCATTATACACAAAAATCATGTATTTTTATTAGTCCCCTACCGGTGAAACCGGAGGGGACTTTAGGTTTCTTCTGAGTCTGTCCGTCCGTCTGACTGTCTGTCTGTCTGTCCGTCCGTCTGTCTGTCTGTCTGTCCCTCTGTCTGTCTGTCAGTCTGTCCCACTTGGTTTTCCACACTTTTTTCCTAAACGCTTGCAGATATTGAGCTGATTTTTGGTATGTGAGTGTATCTTGATGAGTTACAGATCAGGTTTGCATTTCGTTCCGCTTCATTGACTTTTGACGGAATTATGACGTTTTTAATTCTTAAAGGGAACCAGATTACACTTGCCGGTAGGGGACTAGTATTGCTAATGCAATACTCTATGAATGCTTGTTCATATATAAGTTTCTCTTTCTGACACAGTCAGTATATGTTAAACGTAATAATTAAGAGAGAGAGAGAAAAATTTATGTTTTCTAATTGCTGATCTTAAGATCTTGCGAACTTGGGGGTGGTAAGGGGGAAGGGGTCACAATAATTTTAACATTAATGATTATAAAAACGTCACAATAATTTTAACATTAATGATAATAAAATGGAAACAAAGGTGTTTAACAGAGCTGTGACTCCCCTCCCCCAAACATATTCATGACGAAGTTTATTTACTTAAATATTTGATTGTTGTATTTATTTATTTATTAACAATGTATTTAATTCATATATTTTGGCTTCTAAAGGAATTTCTCTTTGGTTTTGCCCCCAAACTGCCTAGAGAGCACAACCCTGGATCAATGGAGAGCCGCGATTCCCAGACCAATAAATATCTAAACCCCCCCCCCCCCCCCCCCACACACACACACACCTCCCTACACACACACACACAGAGAAACCCGCCTGATGCAAGATATGCAATTTTATGAACGGGATGCGTCTTGATATCAACATCATTACAAAAAAAGAAGAATGCTTATAGTTTAAAGGTATAATTCTCTGTATAATATTCCTATTTTAGAATTTATGGATTTTTGCTGCTGCAAGCAAAAAACTTTTCATTCTAACTGCTCAATATTTTTCAGTGAATAATTCTTCATTTCATTTCTTTTTTTTTTTAATGCTTTGACCATTAAACAGTATCAAATGCATATAAAAAAATAGAGACATTTAGACAAAAATATCGGTTTATTTCCTATCATTCGATATATTGGTGGTTAAGAGTGCTTGTGAAGATACAGATTTAGCTCATGCTTCAACTATTATTAAAGTTTATCTAAATTTGGCACTCTGAGAAATGTGGCCAAACATGAGAGGATTGTTATAAAAAAAAAAAAAATAGGACATAGCTGAGCAATCAACCCCTCATGCATTCTATTGAAATAAAAAACAAAACATTAAGATTAAACAGAAAAAAAAAGTATCGAGAACTGGATTATTTTGAGGGTAATTTTATTCTAAATACGCAAAAAACAAACACAAAAAAGGAGAAGACATTTACGACAGATGATACAAAAATGAAGCACTCTACCTCTAACAGGTACCAGATAATGATGCTACATGTACCTACCTCTAACAGATACCCGATAATGATGCTACCTACTTCTAACAAGTACCTGATTACAGGACAACCTACCTCTAGCAGCTCAGCTACGTTAAGGAAGGCCCGAGTTCACATTTGTGATGCACTGTATGGGAAGTTTCATTGTGACGTCATTAAAAATTTCACAAGCGACAAAAATCTATTAAACTACATGATAATGCGTAAATGAAAACTTGCATTCATTCATTTCATCAATTATTTATAAAAGAGTGTAAAATCACAACATTTGATAACAACACTGCCGAGTAATTAGATGCAAATCGTATGTCAGAAATGACGTCACTAGCCTTGACTTGACGCAGTACAAGTGATCCAGAGGAGTGGATCCATTGGTTTAATAATTACAAAAATGCTTAAATAAATATAAAATCATCGCAAATGTTTAAATCTAATGAATTAAATTGAAAGTAAATAATTTATTTAAAACACATATGTAGATTATTATTTTATCTAGGTGCTATGGAGCTGCACAACGACATAGAATGTAAAGAATATCGCTAACACGATAATTGTATTCCGAATTAACCTCAAAAGTGCAAGGGCATAGACTACACTGTTTGAGCTGAAATACGGAATATCAATTGCTTATATCAGGTATATTTTAAAAAGTGCTGGGAGCTGATTATGGCCGGCGTAGCATTATTTTAATTCATGACAGAATTAAAGCAAAGTAGGAATTTTTAGCTATTGTACGTATTTTCAGCAAAATTACGAGTACTTCCGAAGCAGTTCAAACTAGCTCCCAGCACTTTTCGGGTAGCCGATGTAAATCTTTTTTAATGTGTAACAATTTTTCTCTCCAAAAACTTGCGTATGCCCTTGCACTAGCGTCATTTTCTACATTCAGCTTATCAATTCTATTTTTATACCAGTCACGTGACACACAGCTGATACATGCGATATAAATGGTAATGTGAGCGGACCCAAACCTATCCATTATGGATATCTATATTACCTTTCCTACATATAAACAGTTACTTTGTTATAAAGATTTTTAAAAATAATACATTTTAAGAAGGTACTTAGATCGCATTTTTCATTTCCTTCCTTAACATAGCTGAGAGTTACCTCATTTCAAAGCTACCTACCTCTAACAGGTACCAGAGTTCAAAGCTACCTATCTCTAACAGGTTCCAGATAATGATGCTACCTACCTCTAACAGGTACCATATTACAGGACAACCTACCTCTAACAGGTACCGGATTTCAAAGCTACCTACCTCTAACAGGTATCAGATTTCAAAGCTTTCTACCTCTACCATGTACAAGATTTCAAAGCTACCTACCTTTAACAGGTACCATATTTCAAAGCTACCTACCTCTAACAGGTACCAGATTTCAAAGCTACCTGCCTCTAACAGGTACCAGATTTTAAAGCTATCTACCTCTAACAGGTATCAAATTACATGACAACCTACCTCCAACAGGTACCAGATTTCTAAGTTACCTACCTCTAACAGGTACCAGATTTCAAAGCTACCTACCTCTAACAGGTACCAAATTACAGGACAACCTACCTCCAACAGGTACCAGATTTCTAAGTTACCTACCTCTAACATGTACCAGATTTCAAATCTACCTACCTCTAACAGGTACCAGATTTTAAAGCTACCTACCTCCTACAGGTACCAGATTTCTAAGCTACCTACCTCTAACAGGTACCAGATTACAAGACTACTACATCTGACAGGTACCAGATTTTAAAGCTACCTACCTCTAACAGGTATCAGATTTCAAAGTTACCTACCTCTAACAGGTACCATATTTCAAAGCTACCTACCTATAACAGGAACCAGATTACAAGACAACCTAACTCCAACAGGTACCAGATTTTAAAGCTACCTACCTCTAACAGGAACCAAATTTCAAAGTTACCTACCTCTAACAGGTGCCAGATTTCAGAGCTACCTACCTCTAATTGGTACCAGATTACAGGAAAACCAACCTCCAACAGGTACCAGATTTCAAAGCTACCTACCTCTAACAGGTACCAGATTTCAAAGCTACCTACCTCTAACATGTACTAGATTTCAAAGCTACCTGCCTCCAACAGGTACCATATTTCAAAGCTACCTACCTCTAACAGGTACCAGATTTCATGCTACTTACCTCTAACAGGTACTAGATTACAGGACAACCTACCTCTAACAGGTACCTGATTTCAAAGCTACCTACCTCTAACAGGTACCAGATAATGATGCTACTTACCTCTAACAGGTACCAGATTACAGGACAACCTACCTCTAACAGGTACCGGATTTCAAAGCTACCTACCACTAACAGGTACCAGATTTCAAAGCTACCTACCTCTACCATGTACCAGACTTCAAAGCTACCTACCTCTAACAGGTACCAGATTTCAAAGCTACCTGCCTCTAATAGGTACCAGATTTTAAAGCTACCTACCTCTAACAGGTACCAAATCACAGGACAACCTACCTCCAACAGGTACCAGATTTCAAAGCTACCTACCTCTAACATGTACTAGATTTCAAAGCTACCTGCCTCCAACAGGTACCATATTTCAAAGCTACCTACCTCTAAGAGGTACCAGAATTAAAGCTACTTACCTCTAACAGGTACCAGATTACAGGAAAACCTACCTCAAACAGGTACCAGATTACAGGACTACGTACATCTAATAGGTACCAAATTTCAAAGCTATCTACCTCTAACAGGTACCAAATTACAGAACTACCTACCCCTAACAGGTACCAGATTACAGGACTACCTACCTCTAACAAGTACCAGATTACAAGGCTACCTACCTCTAACAGATACCAAATTTTCTAAGTTACCTTCCTCTAACAGGTACCAGATGTCAAAGATACCTACCTCTAACAGGTACCAGATTATAAAGCTACCTACTTCTAACAGGTACCAGATTTCTAAGTTACGTACCTCTAACAGGTACCAGATTTCAAAGCTACCTACCTTTAACAGGTACCAGAATATAATGTATATACTTCTATGCAGCACTTTATTATGAAGCTACCTGAAGTTATTCATCACAGACAGGTACCAGATTATAAATCACCTACCTGAGATTTATTAAATTGTGAATTACTCTTCCTGTAACAAGTTCCAGAGTTTTACTTACATGTTACTATGCCAAGAGCCATAATACAGAAAAATTGAGATCACAGGAAAAATTCAATTTTTTGAAAAGATTAATCAAGATTATAGTGTGTAATTAAAATATATATCAGCGACAGATAAGGAAATCATTTGAATCTAGTACAGCAAGCGAAAATATGGTTTTCACAGTTATAATCCAGTTCCTTTACTTGTTGCTGTTATTTAAACGTTAAAGTCTCTAGTAAAACACAACATTAATTGATTTTAATAATAATTAAACATAACAAAGCAATTTAATTGGATGATTTTTGGTATTACAATTTAGTTCCTGAATAATTTAATTTTTTCATACTTATTTCGTTTCGCTATCATTCTGTTAATTAGTGGCTCAGATTTTACTTGAAACAACTAAATTGAAATGACTCTATGGAATTTCTTGGATATTGCATCAATAGCGTAATTATTGGACACATTTTTATATATTGAAAAATATTAACGCACGCTATCTACAGTGCATCTTTCAAAATGATGTGCGAGGTGCACTTGCCATTAATTGTGCTTTTTATCGTTCTAACTTTTCTCGTGCAATATGGCGACAGTGACCATAGATGTGAAAAAAAGTTTACTAACAGGTCGCCAGTCTATGCTAGGAAAAACTATGCATGAAATAAACGTAAACATGTGAAATGTTTTGTTATAACAAACTGTACATATCCGCCGTATAAATAGTCATCTACGTGGCCATGTCTATATTTAGAGATAACTCTTCATGCTCGTGGGTATTTAAGAAGGCTCTAAATACTGCTCACTGAAGAGTTCTAAATCTATGGTAGTGTTTTATGTAGTTAGAGTGATCTGCTCTTTGATGAGCAACGGAATACGTGGAAATCTTCAGTAAATGACACGAGGTAGATTATTGTATTCTTAACATTATATTAGACCAAGATAAAGTAATTAGAAACATTATTTGCATGTATTTTCCCAGTGTAAGTAGACAACAGTAATTTCTGTTCATTTGTCATTTATTGTCTTTGAACATTTTTTTCTGGAGAAATATGACAGGTACCCTATGTTGAAATAAACTAGATAAACTCAGTATATAAATCTTTATATAAATAATATTTCTCAAAGTCAAAAAAACTTTTTCTTTTGTGTTTAGAGCTTCCTTAAATGTCTTTCTCGATTTAGGGAATAATCGCGAGTTTCTGCAACACCCTCTTTCATTAAAATTCTCCAAGCCATCTGTGAGAATATTCTCTACTCCTTGGTATTTATAATACAAACTAAGTGCATAGTTATGATAAGCAAGGGTACCTTTTCCAAAATTGTTAAATATATGGCCTCTGGATCAGAGTTTCCGGTATTAAGGTTTGGGCTCTATTGATTATTTGGTGGCTCTGTTGATTATTTAGTGGCTCTATTGATTATACATGTATAGTGAACCTATAGTAAATTTCTTTCTCTGCTCCTGTGCATCTAGGGTCAAACAACGTGCAAAGTTGTATTGAGTAACGGTGTTTTGTGAAGATTTGTGAAATTCTTGGCCACTGGGTCAATCGTTATATAGTGCTAGACAGGGTTGTGCATCGTTTTTAAAAGTGTGTATTGGGGGGGGGGGGGGGGAGCAGCCAAAGAAAAAAATTCAACCAACATGAAAAAGCTTGACAAGAAAAAAAAGGAAATTGACAAAACTCGAAAATCCTATTGCGGAGGGGGGAGGGGTAAGGTTCTTTCAGTACCAAATTTTATTCATACACTACTACATTACTCTTAATTGACTTTACTACAGCAAAAAGTGGGGGGGGGGGGGGCACCGGCCTTTATATGAACATTTCAATAGTAAAACGTTATGCTCGGAAAAAAGTGGGGGCCAGGCCCCCTCTGCCCCTTCCTGTTCCTACGTGCCTGGTGACGTCACAATGTCATATTGTCATTCAGTACATAATGTCGTCGGTGACAACATGTACCTACCCTAACTGGACATATTGTCGACAATCAGTACATACTGAGGCGACAATATGTGCAGAGCCTTTTTTTTCATCCTGCATAATAGACGACAAAATGTACAGTCGCGCATCGGCACATATTGTCGTCGGCGACAATATGTACTAGCTGTGTTCATTTGCACATTTTGTGGCCGATATATTGTGTTGAAGAATATTTACTAAGGTTTTGAAGATAGAGAGAGAGTGAGAGAGAGAGAGAGAGAGATATATAAACACACACAAACACAGACATACAGACAGAAGGAAAGACAAAGTGTACGCCAGTTAAATAAGTAAACAATTTTCATAACTTGCAATACAGCAGGGAGAAAATGTTTTGTTCAGAAAAATTAGGTCCAGGATTGGTGTACACTATGTACATCACTGTGATATGTCAAGATACTGTAATTCTTGAGATAAACCAGCCTATTCTTTTTTTTTCTTGTAATATATACTTGGAAATTGAAATAAAGTTTTTGTTCAATAGTAATGTTTATCCGGAAATTATTTTCTGCTTTATTCTTATATATATACTGAAGTTATTGATGTTTGGGATCGACAATTTTTTTTATATCAGTGAGACGAAAGTGATGAAAGTTCTTTTTTGACAGAAAGCGGGTATTGGATTGAAGTTTCAGAGAGAGAGAGAGAGAGAGAGAGAGAGAGAGAGAGAGAGAGATTCCTGCATGGTCTTTTTTGATGAATTTTTATAATATCATGTTATTTGCACTCGTCACATTAGTACAAGTAGTCTGTGTCGCCGGCGACAATATGAACAGGAAGACAATATGTACCTTGACAATCGCGCTGCATAAAATAGGATTTGACAGATATGCTTGTGTGATTTACACGACAATTACATTAAAAAAACTACAAAAACATTAAGCTGTGACGCGACAATATGAACAAGAAGGGAAAACTCATTATGTCGACAAAAAATACATATATAATATACATATATATATATACATGTATCATTTTTTCAGTCGACAACAATATCTGCCGATTGACGACACTATGTGCAATGAGGATACGTGCATATTGTCACTGACGATATGTACAAAACGACCATATGAACTTTACAACCATGACATTTAATTTTTCATGTATTGTAGCAAGACTGATGCTCATTATTTGTTTTATGTATGTGTAATTGTTGGCATAATATATAACTTGAGAAAAGAGATGAAGCTATTAATCAAAAGCAGAAAGTTTCAAAATCTTTTATCTGTTCGAGGTAGTAGTTTAATAATCTTATACCTAATAGAGATACGTTATTTTTAATGTGTTTGTTTTGTTGTTTAACGTCCCTTTCGAGAATTTGTACCTCATATGGAGACGCCACCACCTTCCGGTGGAGAGCTAAAAGTTTTGACCTATTCTCGGCACTCAGGGCCATTGAGCAGTGAGGGATTTCTTTCGTGCCAGCACCTACTGCGACAGGGGACCTCGGTTTATACGGTATCATGATCTGAAGAACCGGTCTCTACGTCCCAAAGTGGGATTCGAACCCGCGATGTAAGGGTCAACTCCTTACTCTGCGACTCTAGGGCAGACGCTCTTACCACTGCGCCACGCTAGGCGACTATTTATAATTAAAAACACGGTACCTAATTCAGGTTGGATAGCTTCCAAATCTGAAACTTGCTAGAGGTTGGCACCTTCATAATCTGATATATGTTACAGGAAGGTGGATTCATCATCTGGTACTCCTTACAAGTAGGTAGATTTATAATCTGGTACCTGTTAGAGGTAGGTAACTTCATAATCCGGTACCTCTAACAGGTAGGTAGCTTCATAATTTAATGCCTGTTACAGGTAGGTACATGTAGCTTCATAATATGGTGCCTGTCAGAAGTAAGTTACTTCATATTTTGGAACTTCTGACAGGTAGGTAGCTTCATAATCTGGTACATCATGTAGATAGGAAATTTTATAATACTGTACCCCTTACAGTAAGTAAGGAAGTTTCATATTTTGGTACCTGTAAGAGGTAGGCAGCTTCTGAATGTGGTATTTGCTAGAAGTATTTAGATTCGTAATCTGGTACCTCTTACAGGTAGGAAACTTCATAATCTGGTACGTCATGCTGATAGGTAGTTTTATAACCTGTTGCCTGTTAGAGGTGAGTAGCTTTATAATGTGGTACCTCTTAGTACTTACTTAGTAAAGTAAAAAGCTTCGTAATCTGATGTTAGAGGTAGGTAGATTCATTATCTGGTGCATAATAGAGATTAGTAGCCGTAGTAATAGAACAAGATAGTTTTGAAATCTGGTACCTGTTAGAGGTAGGTTGTCCTGTAATCTGGTACCTGTTAAAGGTAGGAAGCTTTGAAATCTGGTACCTGTTAGAGGTAGATAGCTTTGAAATCTTGAACCTGTTAGAGAAAAGTAGCTTTAAGATCTGGTACCTGTTAGAGGTAGGTGGTCCTGTAATCTGGTACTTGTTAGAGGTGGGTAGCTTTGAAATCTGATACCTGTTAGAGGTAGGTGGTCCTGTAATCTGGTACCTGTTAGAGGTAGGAAGCTTTAAAATCTGGTACCTGTTAGAGGTAGGTGGTCCTGTAATCTGGTACCTGTTAGAGGTAGGTAGCTTTAAAATCTGGTACCTATTAGAGGTACAGTGCAGGGAACTAATTTTGTTACATAAACCAGCATCAGCATAAGCATTAGTAGCATCAGGATCGAGCTAGCATCAGCATCAGCATCTAAAAATCAGCATTACCAGGATCAGCATCAGCAAGCAAAGGATAAATCCAGCATTGACCTACATAAAATCAGCATTATCCTACTAGCATCAGAAAATCAATGAGTTTTAATTCAGTAAAAAATTAAAAAAGAAAGAAAGAATATTGATTAAAGTATTCACATTATTGATATATAGTGAGATATTATGATCAAATAATTGTAAAAGGCCCTTTTATTGCTTTAAACGGCAATGCTGAAATTCATTATCTACTTCCGGTAGCATGATGCTACTTCCGGTAGCATTGACCTAATTATAAAACAGCATCAGGATAAGGATTACTAGCATTAAATCAGCAAGCAAAGGAAGCATTCAAATCAGCAAGCAAAGGAAGCATTCAAATCAGCATCGATGCTGTAACAAAATTAGTTTCCTGCACTGTAGGTGGTCCTGTAATCTGGTACCTGTTAGAGGTAGGTAGCTTTGAAATCTGGTACCTGTTAGAGGTAGGTAGCTTTGAAATCTGGTACCTGTTAGAGGTAGGTTGTCCTGTAATCTGGTACCTGTTAGAGGTAGGTAGCTTTGAAATCTGGTACCTGTTAGAGGTAGGTAACTTTGAAATCTGGTACCCGTTAGAGGAAGGTAGCTTTAAAATCTGGTACTTGTTGGAGGTTGGTGGTGCTGTAATCTGGTACCTGTTAGAGGTAGGAAGCTTTAAAATCTGGTACCTGTTAGAGGTAGGTAGCTTTAAAATCTGGTACCTGTTAGAGGTAGGTGGTCCTGTAATCTGGTACCTGTTAGAGGTAGGTAGCTTTGAAATCTGGTACCTGTTAGAGGTAGGTAGCTTAGAAATCTGGTACCTGTTAGAGGTAGGTGGTCCTGTAATCTGGTACCTGTTAGAGGTAGGTTGTCCTGTAATCTGGTACCTGTTAGAGGTAGGTTGTCCTGTAATCTGGTACCTGTTAGAGGTAGGTGGTCCTGTAATCTGGTACCTGTTAGAGGTAGGAAGTATCATATCTCGATATCTGTATATTTCACAGTTACAGGCTACGTAATGTAGTGCCTGTTAGAGGTGGGCAGTTTCATTTTCTGGGTGTCGTAACATAAAGGGTACTTAAATCTAAGACTTTGCTTAAGAAGGACTGAAGAATGTACAGTGTCAAACAATACCGTAACTAAAAGCATGCTAAGATTTGACAATCTTAGCAAAACTTAGATAGAGGAGACTTTAGTATGTCTAAACTTTTATACACATATTTAGAACTATTAAATGTTGATTCTCGGCGTTAAAACATTCCCCTATTCATATTTTGCATTAAAGAAAATAAATATCACTATTAAATACTGGTTTAAGAATTTTTAGTTTTTTCATCGGGAGTGGGGGGAGGGCATACATATAGATGCCGAATTATATTTTTGGGATAGTTTTGAAATACTAGTTGGACCTATGTTATAAACGCTATCATTATTAGTAAATTGTACAAGGTTATCATGGCATTGTTATGTTCACTGTGTAAAAATGGGATGAAATATATTAGAGAAAAAAAAAAACAGAAAAATTTTCGGTGAATTAGAAGATGATGATTAGAAAGCTAACAAAGAGTGTCTGAAATTTATAATACATGTAGAACACAGCAAGCACGGATTGAGTCAGGGGTTCACTACCGTCAGAGAGAGAGAGAGAGAGAGAGAGAGAGAGAGAGAGAGAGAGAGACAGAGACAGAGAGAACTGTTAATAACTTGGAGACATTCAAAAACACTTCCTTTCGATCCTTGATTTGATTGTAAATAAGTATATAATAAAAGGTCTATGTAGAGTCTTTGCATATCGGTATTCGCTGATACATGGAGTGGGATTCAAAATTTCCTAATTTGTTTTACTTTAATTTATAAGAGTTTCAATTTCAAGAAGAAAGACGTTCGGTTATCGTGCCATATGTCTGCGAGAATGACAACGCGAGTGAACATTGTCAAAAGAAAAGAATAACAACAAAAGGTAACTGAAAACATCATAGTCTCGAGTGATAAACAAAAGGTATGTATTTACAAAAATAAATAAATAAATAATAAAAATATGCGCATAAAATAATATACATATATATATATATATATATATATATATATATATATATATATATATATATATATATATATATATATATAATAACTTAATAATTTACAAAATAAACTTCATCATACATTTTTTTTGCGGGGGGGGGGGGGGGGGGGCTCCGTGCACTATATGCTCCCAAATCAGTAATTAGAGGACTTTATTTGTCTCGCTCCCTTTCTTTTTCTTAATTATTACGTTTTACATGTTAAATAAACATTAACCTTTCTATAGAACGATTGAAGTGAAACTTTTTAATAAGGGTACAAATTCATGGTTATCACCGTTGTAATGCGAGATAACTCGTACGCACTTATGGAGAGATAACTCCTGCCAGCCACCTTGCAAGCGGTACCAGATAGCCTCAACCCTTTCTGACACCAGCTAAGTAGATAATCTTTTTTTAAATGACGACTGTGGAAACTTATTTTATAAAATGTGATAAAACAAATCTAAGAACACGTGTATTTTTGCTCTTATAGTCAACGAACATCATAATAGCTTAGTTATTTGTTTTCCTTTAATGGGGATAAAACATCTTGTATTATTGATGTACATGTAAGGTATAGTATAACCTTTTGTTATTTAAACTTTAAAGCTTTTAGGCTGCGTGATTTTACCCCTATGTATTTGCCCAACAAAAATGTCCCTACCAAAACCAGTTTTTTGTATTAAAAAAAAGACACAGGGTGATTATTCCAAGAGGTCATTTTTTAAAACAAACACGGAGAAAAATGACCCCCCGACCACAATTTCTATAAAAAAGTGGGTCATTTTTCTACGTAGAATATTGACCAGGGGGTCAAATTTCTACGTAGAAAAATGACCCCCGGTCAATATTCTACGGGGGTCACTTTTCGTCGTTACCTCGGTAAGTGGTGGCGTCTTTAAGTAATATATGTGAAAAAATATCGAAGGGACTCTTAACAGATAAACAAACATTATTAACATATTTATTATTGAGAAAAGCAGTATGTCATAGTGAAAATAATCAATTTTTAATTGACTATGAATGGAACAGTCTTAAAGGTTTCTTTATTTCTTCTAAATTGACTGTGTGCTTTTTCTGTCACTCCATTATAATTGAAAAAAAAATATATTTTGAATTTGTTTTTTCCCTTCTTTTTGATTACTATAATGCATCACGTAGAAAACTTTTGTGTAAGTGTTGTATATGATTGTAAATTGAATGTGTTTACTGATATATGAGTAATATTTAACACATTTCGTACCGGTGTCAATAAGTCCTTAGAACACGCCCTTCGTATTATTATCATTAAGGTGTTTTTGAAGCATACATGATTCACACATTTATCAAAGATAACAACATCCATGATTTTTTTTCCTCAAACCTGATACAAATTAAAAAAAAACTTAAATTAAAAATAAAAAAAATACTAATAATGCTCTTGTCAAATTATGACATTTTTAGCACATAATATTCAATTAATTATTTCTTACTTCTTATCGTATGCATAGAAAATATAAAAAATCCAGATTAAATCCACTTTTCTTTTTTACATTATTTGTTTACTGAAAAAAATATGCTATTTGCGTTTATTTTCATTTTTTTGTCATTTTTTTGCGGGGGGGGGGGGGAGGGGGGGTGTGAATCAGAATGTAAATACAAACCAAATTATTTTATTTTCATATGAGAGAATTTCTTTTTTTTTTTTTTTTTTTGTTAAAAAAAAAATATTTGAATGAAAAATTTTCTTTGTTTCATCTATATCAGAATATTGTTAATATATATATGAAGCAAATTATTTTATGGATTATTTGAAAGAAATGAAATAAAATTTGAATGAAGAATTTTTTTTTGAAGTTAACTGCATCTCGTAACAATTCTTTACAAGAAGAATTATATAAAAATAAAAAAAAAAAAACAAATAAAATAAACCCACTAAAGATCGAGAACCGAAAAACTTTCGTTTGACCGGTTGACAAGGGATGTTTACTCCTCAATGGCACTTGACTCCAACTCTGGTGTTTTTAGAAATTTGTGCTGCTCGGCTTCCCATTTGTAGATTTGAGGGTTTTTTGTTTTAACGATTCTAAAGCTTGATTACTTCGCTATGTTCACATTTCTTCACTTTTACTCAAAGACTGGTACGGCAAATTAGCTAAATTCAAAAGCTAATTCTATTATTTTTTTTTTAGTTAAAGTTAAACTCCAAGTTGAAATCACAGGATGATTCTTTGCCTTCATTTAACTGAAAAATGAATGAAAATCTACAGAAGGGTGGCTGAATTTCAAAGTTATGCCATTAAATGACTTTTCTGACCTTTCAGTGACCAATCAGTTGACGGAATGTTGTATATTTATCCTGTAAATTGTCTGCAAGCGAGCTAATCTACACAGCTAAACATAGATGTACTTAATCACTATTATGTTATAGAACTTATTATACTACCTGGATTTTGATCAACTGCTTAATGTCAATTACTGAATATGTATCAATCGCGTTTCCTCTTGTTTTCAAATCAGGGCGATGTTTTTATGGTTTTTTTCTGTATAAAATTTATTTTCGTGACTTTATTGTTGGTTCTTTTAAGGTATCAAGACTTCTGAGGATACTGGGGAAGGTAACAAGTCAAAGGTATCCAAGCTTGTTTATTGGATGCTGATTTAAGCATTAAAATTTTATTTTTTCCCCTCTTTTAAAAGTATGGATTGTTCCTTATACGCTTTCAGTACTCGATCTTGTCTACGATGAAGCACTGTGGTTATAACGTTTGCTCTAGAGTCGCGGAGTAAGGAATTGATATAAGTCGCGGATTCGAATCAACTGCGTGTTATTGAGACTGGTACTTTGGATGAGACTGTCGTAGACAGTGTCCGCAGGAAAAAAGATCTTGAAATTTCATTAGTGTTAAATATCTTCTTTATAAAAAACACTGAGTGATAGAAAGAATAAAATGATTTGAAAGCGTCCTAAAGAAGAGAAGAGTCTTAATTGTTTGAATCATAGCTCCAGTTTTTAGTTTAGTTCGAAGCATGGGTATGAATTTTGCTTAAAAAGGATTAGGAATTAAAATCTCTAAAATCTTTTTATCAAGAATACCAGAAGAAAACAGTAATCGAAAGCTTCATAGCTTAACTTAGATTTATATTGTTCAAATTAATGCTCCTTTTGATATTGAATCTTGTCATTGTAGGGAAATTATGTTTTCCATAGAAAATACAGAGGAGAAAAAAATAGCCAAAACGCTATTCTTAAGAAAACTAAAACAGGAAAGAGGAAATTTACATAAATTTACATTAAGTTTTTCTTACGGAATGAATATTCTAAGTTCTTCAATTTACATTCACAGGAACTGAAATTAGCCCAGAAAAGCGGCTTTCAATTCTACAAATTAAAGAAAATATTGAGGGGAAAAAATTATAAACTCTGATCAAGTACCACGCTGCCCAAAAACACCAAACTTGTTGAAAATAAAATTTAAAATATGCGTTTTTAAAGTAGCATATTTCTCCCTCAAGAAAATCAGATGATCATTTTTCTCCGGTTTATATTGGTTTGTCTGGCGTATTGTATTTTAGTAATTGTTTTTGTTTGTCAATGAATTTGACCGTTGTCAAAGTTTGCATAAATTTTGCTTCTCAGAAAAATTGGTATATCCCCTCCCGGCATAAATAAAATCAAAAACAAATCAAAACAAAACGAAACATCATTTTGAATTTTTTCATACCTATATTTTAATTTATATCAGTACAATTTTTAATTATATATATATGTTACATGTATATATAAATAGAGGATATCTACATTGTGTGTTTTGATATTTGCTTTATCCAACAAGTTGAATGGTGTATATTTGCTAGGCTTCCCGAGCGAATATACACCGTGTATATTCTCGAGGCTTGTCGACCGATTATACACCATTTCAACGAGTTGGAGAAAGAAATATCAAAACACACAATTATAGATGTTCTACTTATCTCAAACAATTTTCGTTTTTAACAAACTTTGAGATAATTCCTATGAAACTATGAGTGATTTCAACCCAAACTGATGACGCGATAATTGATGACGTCGTACTTTTGACGAAGACATGCCGAAAGAAAGTTATTTGTAGATTTTGTAGATCATGACTGTACAGAATATGAAATCTTGGAATCTTTTAAAAACATATGTGACAATCTGTTGGACATTTATTTCATACAAACCTTTGTCTGGAAGTTCTTCACAGCGTTGTACATAAAGTCCGAGGAAACATCATGATTTGTTCTCTAAAATCATTCTTTGTAAGGCAGTGCCATGCTACTTGCAGATCCTTGGTAAGTTATATAGTTAGTATAATGTACGAAAGCGGTGTTGAAAGTGGCTAGACTTTCCTGCATGGTCAAAAGAATATTCCAACAACAACTTAACTGCATGCTAGTTCTTACGTTTCCTCTGTGTGTGTCTGTGTGTGGGGGGGGGGGGGGGGGGGGAGGGGGCATCATCCGTTGTTGTAGCCAGTACATTGATATATTTTGACATTTTACTGAAGTGTAATGAGATCTCTACTTGTTTTTAAGGAAATTTTTTGCTTATTAGCATTCATTTGATAACACAGAACTTTCACAATAAGAAGTTTCGATAAATTTACATATTGAAGCGAGGGCGAGGGATTGCGTCAAAACCGGAAGTGCTATTGAAAAAGTACATACCCGTGGATAAAGCATAGGTTTATTTTATGGGTAGTATCCGCCACACATATGAGATAAATGGATACATCAGTTATATTTCACACATCTAGAAGCCAAAGCATCATGTTAAAGATTTATACAGTGTAATTCACACACCTATCTAAGAAATCCTGTATAGACAAAAAAAAATTTATTTGTAAATTACGTTTTAAGCACAAACAAAAGTCTTTCAAATCGTGAGCATAAAAATTTATCATCCCTATATAAACAGATTAGTTTTTCTTTTCTCTTGATCGGATTATTGAAAAAAAAGGAATTCTTATCTTTTCCTTCTTATTTTTTAGTTGTGGGGCTCTCGACAGGATCGTCATCAATATAATGCATGTCATTAATATCATTTTGTTCATTTGAAAAATATCTTAAGTATCTCTATCCGGCTTTTCTTTGTTTTCTTCTATTTGCGTTAGCAAGCAGCTTGACACGAAAACTTATCTTAAAAAAAAATATGAATTCGAATTCATCTAATGTAATGAAGAAATTGGAAGATATATTTGTAAAAGTGTTCCAACATCAGAACGATCTCAAAGATGTTATTTTATTCAGGGATTGGTATGGCGAAACAACAATCTATATGCAATTTACCCCGTACCTGTGGTTGATACCATTCATAATAACCGTTATTCTCCCGGTTGTTTTCAAGCAAGCTAAGCTATTCGGATACACACAGGGGTACCTAGTCGCTATAATGCTAATGGACCTTTTCTTCACACTCTTAACAGGAGTTCGAGATGGCATTCTAACATGGCTGAAAATGGATTATGGATTCATAGAATATAGAGTCTGTCGGTTTCTACTGACCTCGTTTAACTTGCAAACTAATCTTCATGGAACATCTATTTGGGTAAAGTGCATGATGTCTTTTACGCAATATATATTGGTTGCATTTCCCTTAAAATGTAGGGTATGGAGGCTGAAGTAATATTTCATGCTTTTTGCTGTATTCCATGTGACTTTTGTCTCTATATCCTTCATTCCAATTTCAAGCATGCCATTGAAAAGCGTGTGGACTTTTCAGGTTCCAGGCAAATATCACAAGTCCAAAATTATCCAAGCTTGTTCGATGGATAATGATTCTGGTTTTTACAAAAGTGTTTTCTTTTCTATCTTTCGGAAGTTTGGCATGTATTTTGTTTACATTTACTACTTGGCTCTACCAATAGTTTTAGATATAATAATAAACATTCTACTTACCTTTTTAATGCAGAAACATTTAAAGATTTTATCGGTTTTAGCACCAACGGCTGGGAAGAGAAATAGAACAAAATACCTCATCTTGATTAAATTAAACATTATTTTGGGCATTTCATTTATACTACAGGAAGTCCCATTATTTACATATGCCACGATTATGTTTACTTCTTCTGATTTGCATACTGTTTTCAATGCACAAGGAATGTACAATACTATAATGACAATTTCATTTGTCATCGGAAAACCTCTGGATCTTGTGATTTATGCAAGTTTAAGTGATACTTTCCGCACAGAATTTTCTCGATGTTTTAAAAATGTAAAGTCTTCTCGGCAATCTTTTAGTTCAAAGATCACAAGGGAAACCGATGCTTATAGCACACAAAAAGGAAACGGAATACCAAAATAGAGGAACGAAAGTGCTCGATAAATGAATTCAAAGGTTCTCAAACCCAAAGAACAATACGTATCATTAAAAAAACAGACCCAAGAAATGCCAAAAAAACTGTACAAACGAGGTGACCATGTGTTATGTGTCTCCTGATTACAAGTGTCATGAGACTATAGCCTTGATAAGAAAGAGGGAGTATTCCGTTGTCTGGACAAGTGAAAAACAATGGACTAAAATCAAAAGGGAACATTACGGATGGATTCTTTTCACACGTCATTTATTCATTGTTTGCGATGTCCTTTGTTTTATCTTTTCATTTCAATGATTAATTTCCAATTTCTATTTTTTTTCTAAAAAGTAAGAATTTGATTTTTATAGTGCGGAAGGTGTTCTTGTTAAAAAAAAAAAAAAAAAAAAAAAAAAACTTTTTTTCTGGATTAAATGATTCCAAGAAGTTAATTCGTTACTCAAGTATTGTTTTTCGAAAACTTCTGTAAGAACTTAAGATTTTTCTCATATTTCCATCGCTTTATATCACAGTATTGAACTTTAAATTAGAAAGAATTATATTAAAATCAAATTACGTAAAAAAAAAAACCCTGAAATAATTATTTCAGTACTTGTTGAATATTCATTACAAAAACAAAATCACATTTTCACCACTATTGAATTAACAACCACTATTGAGATATTTTTTTTTTAAATTGGGGTTGAAAGAACATTTGAAAAATAATAACACATTGTATCCCCTATTGAAATATCGACCACTATTGAAAAGAAATGTAATTATTTCAATAGTCGTTGTGAGAAAATTTCAAAAACAGTATCACGTTGTAATAACTTTTGAAATAACAACTACTATTGAAACAGGTATTCAATAGTGGTTCAATAGTGGTTCAACAAAACCTTATTGTAGCCATTATTGAAACAGGAACAACTGTAGAAATTCCTATTCTAATGTGGTTGAGAATGTATTTAAAAAAGAACCTTATTGTAGTCACTATTGCAACAGGGACAACTATTGAAATACCTATTCTTATGTGGTTGAGGATGTATTTAAAAAAGAATGCTACATTGCATCCTCTTAGAAAATAACAATCATTATTTAATAATGAAAAATATATCTTAAATAAAGACGAAACATAAAATCTGTTCGAATACATATATATACTTCGTTAGATTTTCCAAGAAAATACCCAAATTCGTCTGGACAATACAAAAACAATGTTATCTACTTTCTTCTAAGTGTATTTAATTTGTACGGAAGAAGAATTTATTTGTCTACCCAAACATCGCAGTACAGTTAAAGTGCGCAATGGAAATATTGACAATTTTTTTTTTATTAAAAATTTATTCACAATCAGGATGGCGATTTTTTTTAGTATATTATCTATATCGGACAAATGTTATTATGGTTAATAACTACATATTTAGGACGATTAGATTTTATATTTAGACTTGTCACGTGATGCCGCAGTCACGTGATTTTAGCACATTTACTTGCAGTATTGAGGTCACCTATAAATTTCACTAGTGCAAGGGCATACTCAACTTAAAATTCTCAGTTTAATTTATAAATATTTTCAACGCGCATTGTAGTCTCTGAAAAGTGCTGCGATCCTATATAGATTATGCTATTTCATTGTTAAAATCGTATTTGAATGACCGCATGTGGTATTTTTTTCTGGTCAACGGCATTAAATATAGATATGATTAAATTATTTTCAAGATTTCATCAGGATCCCAGCACTTTTCAGATACTTTAATACTTCTAGAGTTGATTTGTAAAAGCTTACTATGATCCATTGAGTGTATGCCCTTGCACTAGAACGATTTATTAAGACCCTTACATTACCCTGCGATGTCCTTGCATACAAACATGTGGCAGTATGAATTAAATAGGAAATGTACGGAAAATATATTAATAAAATCGTAAAGAAGACATTGAATCCAAATTAATGGCCTATGAAATATCTGTAAATAATATTTTATTAAATTATAGAATACATTTTTCGTTGAGAAAATATTATTTGATACGCCTCTCACTGCATACAAACTGCGTCAAGTTTTACGAAATGACGTCACATCGACAAGTGCATTGCCATCAGTGACTTGTTTAAACCTTGTTATGTGGGATTTAACTAACGACAAAACAGCATGCTGAAGTAAGTTTTGATGTAGTTTGATGGTCTCCTACAGTTTAAAATAGCAAATCATTTCATTTTGTGGTATTTTTAAGAATTGTTGGTTTTGTATGATGTCATAATTTTGATTTTTCTCGTACAAATTTAGCCCCCCCCCCCCCCCCCCTTGTAGCCTTAACTGAGCTGCGATCTTGTTCGTTTGAATGAAAAACAAACTTGACAGAATCATTTCCTTATTTGTCTGAAAAAATTTTTTTCCAAAAAATTATATATTTTTTGTTGGCTTCAACAACACCATACTATTGAATTATATTCGGAATTTAGAAAAGTTATCGCCTTCATGGATTTTTGTAAATTTGTTAAAGTTATTAAGATTCTAAAATTACAAAGTGTATTACCGTGCAAAATAAAAAAAAATGGAAAAATAACTGTATTTGCTTACAAGGTCATTATAATGACAAAGGAATTTTCGAAATGCTGACTTTGATTGAGACTGTTGAATACCCTGATACATAATCTTATTAATCAGTATCCTGCCTGTTTAAAAGTTGATCGTATACAACTCATGCTCTAGCGTACCAAATAAGATAGAGATTTACACACCAAGTGATTGTAGAATTCTACTACAAAAATACATGTAAGAAGAGGACGCTTTGGAAGTCATCATGTTTTTCAATAGTTTTTTGTTGGCAATAAACCTTTATATGTAATAAAATATCAAAATATGAAACGGAAGAAAAAAGATTAAGATAACAGTTTTAACCAATGGGCATTATGACGTAGATGTTGTGCGATTTTTATTGTGTGCTAAATCAAAAATAGGTGAAATATTTTATCTGAAAATAACGACCAGTAATTACGCTCAAATGTCCATCGGTACTTTACGTTGGAGAAGAACAAATACGGACCTTTAAAAATCATCAGAGGTGGGATCAGGTGCCTAAAGGATAAAGTATCCCCTGTCGACCGGTCACACCCGCTGTTGGTCATTGGAATGATCAGAGTGAAAATAATAGCTTAAAGCAATATTAGCTGCGTTTTTGATGTCAGAAATTTTTGTTGCAAAATTGTATTTAACTATTTCAATGACAGAAAAAAGAACGTTTATAAACTTCGGTTGTTCTTATTTGCAATGGAAGAAATATTTATAAGCTTTGACTGAAGCAAAATTGCATTATTGTCGTCCTGTACATATTGGTTTCTTATATAATACTATATATTTGATTGTACAGAATCCTTTGTTCTAAAACAATTTGATACTTTATTTCTGTCTAATTGATCAAAAAGTTTTAAATTACATACAGATTTATCATAACACATTTTAACAGCAAAATAAAATTCTCAAAAATGCAGCTCATATTGCTAAAACAATTTGTATGAAAAAACGCCAATCAACATTAGATTTAACGATAGATTTTATATAAATGCTAAAAAGGTCATTTTATCGACCATAAACTTTGCAAATTGTTGACAAAACAAGACTGTTGATACCCTTGTATTATCAACTTATTTGTCAATAGCTTGTCTCGTTTTTAAAAGAAGTTCGTAAGATGAACATGCTCTCGCGTATCAACTGGGAAACATAAACTCCATATGACGGATGTTAGTGTATTACTACATAAATAATCGAAATGGAGTAGAAAAATTGAAGTCATCGCGTTTATCATATAGATTTTTTTTGTAAGAGTGCCATTAGTGCCTTCCTCTAGTAAAATATTCAAATAGGTATAATTGATCTAAACACATGTTATGCTCTTAATTGCGAGTTCTTTCAGTGTTCGACTGAAAACGCAAGAGACTTAAACGTTGGGAACAAAACCTTGTCAACGATCACTTTTCTTATAAACTTTGTATCACGCTATTGGGATTGAGGTCATTTTTCGATGGGGGTCAATTTTTCATAGGTTGCCACAAAAACAAATTCTTAAAAGCAAATAAAGAAACACAATACTGACGATAGAAAGTCAAGATGTTATGACACACAAATGTTGAATTGAAAATATTCATCATTGATCACCATTTCTTTTAGGCCGTCGTACTACGTGGCTCGCGAGGGGGGTTGTGCCCTAACAAACATTTACTATAGTTAACTATAGTTAATTATAGTTTACTATAACTAACTATAGCTAACTAAAGTAAATACTTTGATACTTTGATTTACTATGAAACTTTATTTTATAACTTTTTTGAGATTTCGATGCTTAAAATCCTTAAAATTAAATAGGAATGTGGTAAATTCAAAAAGTAATATGTCAATATACAAGAAATACTTCGAATTAAAATCAAAAATATGCATGTATGAATTTGAGAACATAATATAACAATCTGAAATCAATAACAAAAGTATCGATTTACTTTAGTAAAAACTTCGATTTACTATACGAAAAACTTTAATACTCTAGAAAATTACAATTAACTATAGTAAACTATATTTAATTTTCTTTAGTAAAAACTTTGATTTACTATAGGAAGAACTATGATACTATAGAAAGCTTCAATTAACTATAGTAAACTATAGTTAACTATATTAAAATATAGTTAACTATATTAAACTATAGTTAACTATAGTAAATGTTTGATAGGGTCCCACTGTTTTAAAAATAGCGGTTTGCTGTATATTAATAAGGTTTAAAATGTTTTTGGTAAATTATTATATGTAACTATTAAAAATATTGGCACAAGAAAAAAGAAAGAAATAGTTAAGATTTCGTTGAATTGACTGCATAATGGTCCTAATTATCAAACACTGGTAATGCAATGCATTGTATTGCTTGGAATACATTCTTTGAAAGTTAACAGCTGAACTATATGTTATCGTAATAAAAAATATTTTGTTTTTGCAGGGGCTTGATGACAAATGCAACCTTTTCTTAAGTTGATGCATATTTATGAAGCATTTCGTTCCGTTTAGATTTAAATTATTATACGTATTTTAATTCTTTTTTTCTTGTTGATGTCAACAAATCCAGCAATTTCGTCTTTAATAAACTTAGTGTGACATAAATTCTCATATTAATATGTCCATCCAATATGATGTTCTCCAAATCAAGACAATGTTTTGGTAAAACAATACTCAGGGTTCTTAGTTATATAATTATATTTTGCAAACCTAAGCTCTGAATTATGAACATTTTTTGTTTTTAATTTTAAATGTTAAAGACCCGTCAATTTTCTTAAATTAGGGTCCATTGTTTTGCCTGCGCAATCAGTTATCTTCTAGACTCTCGCTTGACTTTAATCTGCTTAAAAATTTTTCACACTTTCCGGTTATTACCGATTACTGAAAATGAAATATTTAATACCAATAAATATTATTGCTCTTGTAAAGATACATTTAACATTGTCCCTGAAAAAGCACTGACAATGTGAACCAAATAGCCTACGTTTATCGCAATCATGTATTCATGCAATTGTAAAAAAAAAAAAAAATAAGAATTTCCTGCTAGACTACAGAATTCTTTAATAAAACAGGAAATAGCCATTTCTTCACTAAGCTCTTAAAACTCTGAAGTAAAAGTTGCGAGTCTAACCTTAAAAATCGATATCTTTTTTTAACAGCAGGCTTTGGAAAAACAGAAATCCCTTACTGTTATTTGACCCTAGAAACAGACATGGAAACTTATCCTGAGACCGTATAAAGAGATGTCCCTTGTCGGCATGAAAACGATTCCTTACTGCTCAAAAGCCCCGAGTGCTGAATTAGAGTTTAAATAAGCAATCTTTTACTGGCGAGTGGTAGCATCTCAAAACGCAGGTAGGTTAAGGCTTCCCGTATAATATCAAAGTGCACTCTGTGCCTTCACATCTCTGAACTACCAAAATATGACGTAATAATGGAGAATGACGTCAAGTCACTGCAAACATGAGGTGTTATGACGGGGAGAGTGTCATGAACTTTACACTTTATTTCAAACTGCATGTAAAATGCTAGATACCTATTGCAATATTCACGGGTCGTTAAAGGTTTTTTAAGTCATATTTGTCCGAATATTTTAAAAATACACTGATTACCTACTCTTGATTGAAATTCAGCTTGTTCAAAATGCTTATGAAAAATATACTTTTGAAATGTACTCTGTTTTATACCCGTAGTTGGAGGTAGAATTTATTTTGTGTGTATAAAAGAGTCTGGCGCAGGTGATTAATGAGGATTAATCTGAGAATTTTTGTGGAAATTTGTAAGAAGAGGTTGTTCTCTAACTGAATCTTGCTTGATTTGTTTTAATACAGATTACGATATTGTGTGGAAAATACCCTCAAATTTGTAGGTAAGTTGAATGTCTCGGGAAATATTTTGTATCTAAGTAATACGATGACTTTTCCCAAGCACATTTCGGATACACAAGGATATGATGAGTTAATTTATATAAAAAAAATGTTAATAATTATTGTGTTAATCAGCTGCGCCGAAGCGATTTATATGAAACACTTCAAAAAATAATAAATGTCCGTCACGTGATCAACAGAGTCATGTGATATTATAACAAATATGTTAATATATAGCCGAGGAAACCCTCTCTATAAATTGGAAGTACTTAACATCAATACTTATAAATTAAAACAAAAACAGACCTCGCAATGACATATTTTGTTCAGAGCGCACTTTAAAGCTTCGGGAAGCCTTAACATAGCTGCGAATGATTATGAATTATAGAATAAACGTTAAACACACACAAAACATATTATACTTTAAGGCCCCTCAGCGGCAAATTGTGACATCTCATATGAGTGCAAAATTATACAAAGGACGTAAATCTACAAAAAAAAAAAAAAAAAAAAAATTAATCAATTATCATAATTAAAAAATAAAAAGAAATGTTCAAACATATAATTAGACAATGTTATTGAAAACTTACAAAAAAGATAAATTTTACGTCAACTTGCTTTTAATCTGCATTATCAAAATTTTCACCCTGGCCCTAGACAGGGATGGATATTGTTAAAATTCTAAAATTTTCTCAGTAACTGTCCAGCCAATTCTTCTGACTTTCTACTGTGAATTGAACAGATTTTATTGACAAAGTCAAACGGATAAGACACAAGTTCTACAGCTTATACAGATTTTTTTTAAATAAAATTGCCAAAATGCAAGAACAATTATTTTCAGAAACAAATCAATTAGTAGTGTTAAAAACTGATATTCTTGATTTGCAAAATATAATTCTGTATATAAAAATTAAGATTGTTTAGAAAATCTTCCACATTCTTTAAAAAAGCTATGAATAACTTAAAAAATATTTTCTCGACCAGAAAATGAATCCACATCCTAGAGCATCAAATGCACAACATAAAAGTACAAATTGTTGAATGATAATAAATTATTCATCAGTGAATGTCTTGCTTTGGAATATTTTCTACAAACAAACAAAAAATGATATGAATCTTCTTATAGTCCACATGAACAATCTGGACTGTCTATTAAATTACCGCGAAATAGGTCGGGTCAAATTTTTAAAATACAATTATGTGTCAACCTTGTGTGAATAATATTCCAAAATCTCTTACCACGAGAGAAATAATTTGGAGGTTTTACAATATTGCTTGACTTTAAAAAAAAAAAAAATTAATGGAAGTTGCTTTCTTTTTGTTAAGATTAATTGCATACCACCGTCTAAATGTGTCCGGAATAAAAGATTTATTAAATTCTAATCTGCATTTTGGCAAGGAATAATTTGGAGAATTTCGAATAGAATATTTTGAAACATTGCCTCTTATATCAAGTACTGTCTTTTGAATGTACGTAGGTACAAATTCGCGGGAATGTTAAGGCTGCACCAATATATTCATTTTGCCTATAAAATATGACATCATAGTAGGCTATATGACGTGACATTTAGAGAAAACAATTTCTTAAAAACCTATATTTGAAAATTTATTTCAGGTCCTAGAAATAAAAAGAAACATATAAAAACATTATATAAAATAACTCTTTTCGTTTTTGAGTGGTATAAATAGTTGTATACTTATAAGGGGGGTCACATACCAAAACCGTGACGTCGTAACTATTGATCAAATATTTGCCGAGTGAAAATAAATGACAACAAGAAATCATGTAAGCAAATATATGAAATGGGAGTTTAAAAGCATATACTGTAAATATTATTTGTGATTCAGAAGGAATTAAAGATTAAGGACAAGATATGCTGATTTATTATTTATATATATATATATATTTTTGTCGAATAATGAAGACGGGTACTGTTATGAAATCCCGATCAGCCTTTCCTCTGTCGGTCGTAACAAAAAAGATGCAAAAGTTCAACACTACGGTGCATACTTTGAAATATAATTTTTGTTTCTATCAAAAGCTTGTGTTATACAGTACTTGGAAAGTGCTGCTAGAATCGTGTGGTAAACATAAATTGATGAAAATGCTTCGATCTTATGTACACAATTTAAAAATTTTGGTATGGTTTCATGCAAAAACACGGAATAATTATTTCTGTGATAGGAGTGTAGGATTCTAGCAGCACTTTTCATGGCCGAGTGATGTTTTTACATAATTATTTCAATAAAGAGATACAGTACCCGCATCGTTATTCTTTACAATTCTATCGTGTCCTATCGTGCGTTTATCCTATCGCATCGTGCGTGTATCCTGTCGTATCGTGCGTGTATCCTATCGTATCGTGTTTTCCGTTTATCAGGTTTTGCGTTTTCTATCGTGTTTTCCGTTTATTAGGTTTTGCGTTTATCGTGAAGATCGTTTATCAGGTTCCATCGTGTATCGTGTTTTGCGTTTATCGTGTGCATTTGGAAACCCTCGCTTTTTATCTTTACCTTGGAAAGAAACACCCGAGATATCTCGAGTTCATCTTTCGGTTTGTTAATTTATTTAGGATTAATCTGACTGTTGAACAAAAAGAGAAAATAGTACTCTAACTCTGGTTTATTTTTTAAAGAAAATAAATAAATAAATAAATAAATAAATAAATGTCAAGTACCGTCACTAAGCAGAGAGCACAAATCGAAAGTCAAATTCTATTTTTGTACATGAAATAATCGATCTACTATTTGAGTCATTCGTCATTTTTTTTTTTCAAATTTGTCGATATGTAAGAAATATTTTTGTCAAAGATAGAAATATTATAATCCCTTTACACTGTCAGAGTCACAAAAGCGAGACCTTTATTATACCCCCGCAAACGAAGTTTAGGAGGGGTATATTGGAATCAGCTTGTCCGTCTGTCTGTCTGTAGACGAAATTTTGTCCGGACCATTTCTTTGAAACTGTTGCAAGGATTTGTCTGAAAATTTGTACACTTATTATTTGTCATATGAAGGTGTGCACCTGGTATTTTCATCATGATTGGATAATTTTTTTGCATTTTACAGGTGTTTTTTTTTTTTTTCATTTTTATTATGTGGTTTTGTCCGGATCTGTTCCCAGAGACTATCGCATAGATTTGTATGAAAATTTGTACACTTATTATTTACCATATGAAGATGTGCACCTGGTATTTTCAACATTATTTGATAATTTTTCTGCATTTTACAGGTTTCTTTTTTTTCCATTTTTATTGACTTAGTCATTTCGGGTTCATGTCTAAGGTTTGAGACATAGAATCTAGAACATCTGTACAAAAATGTGAACTACAGCTTAAAACAACTCATTAGAACTAAAAAAAAAAAATCACAAAGTATTAAAAACAGTTTTTACATTACACAGCAGATAGTGTAAATCCATTTGTCCCTTGGGAGTAATAAGTGGACATGCATCCAGTTAAAGATTAATTAATGAGTTCAGTGTGGGAAGCTGTTAGGGCATCTCTGATCAAACAGGTCTTATCTATATCTCCTGGGAATAGGGCAGAAAGAAATAAAGATCTCTGTTGTCTAAGTATGTCTGTCAAAATACATAGTTACTGGAACCAGCCTTTTATTTTTAAAAAGAGTTTGATAGAAAGGTATTAAGATCAATCTGATTTTGTATAATTAATTATAATTTTTTTTTCAACAATCAATTTGCAGAGTGTCATGTCTCACAAAGATGACAGATAGTTGCAAACTATTTTTTCAATGTAATAAAAAAAACACTGTAATTATTAGTATTGATGTTTTATTAGGCTGCACCTTAGTTTCATTCATTTAAAAAAATATAATGAGTAATTAAATTTTCACTCTAAATGTTAAAGCAAATTGTGAACACCTCTCACATCTAGGAAACATTAATGATTTGGTACCTTCTCAGAAAAACCCAGCGGGGGGTATTTGTCCCTTTTGGACAGTTCTAGTTAACTTTGTTTTGATAATTATAGAAACATAAAACATTAGGTATGTGTGCCAAAAATAAATTATGAATAAAAAAAATATCAGTACCTTTATTAAGGCTATCCTTTTTATTAATAACGGAAACATAAATTTTGTCTATGCGCGCAAGTTTTGTTGTTCCTTTGTATTATTATTTTCTCTGATAAGTATATATTATAATATAGATGTTTGTCATTCATATTTAACTACTGCATTTAGAAGATGTAAAAAATAAATAAATAAATAAACAAAACCACACAAATTTTTATTATACATCTTACCTACTTCGGCGCGGAGATGAAGTAATATATACCGTAACTTAGTGACAGGTGGAAGCGCTCCCGTGACAAGAAAACTGACACCTTCCTGCCTAATCAGTACACTGTCTTCTTGTCAAGTCAAGACCCCCCCCCCCTCCTTTCCCCTACATGACCGGCCCGTGTGTATTCAACGTAGACATACCTGAACTCTAGCTCTCACCTTGTGTCAAGAATTTACCTTGAACCCTACTTGGTTTCAATGAAATGCATCTATTTATTTTCTGGATATTGTTCATAATTTTTATGAACAACACTTAATTAACAATTAAAGATTTTATACTAAGAAAATCTGTAAATGTACACTTCCGTTACAGATTAAAAATTGAATAATTGAATCAAATAAAATATAGGCGAGGTTTGTCCTCCAAACTTCGTTGATTTAGTTCATTTGTATATTTTTAAGTAATTTTTATAGGTTTCAGTCATAAACATGATTGGTGTGATCAAATAAAAAAAAAAATGCGCTTGCGGTACTTCTGGATCTTACGGTTTTCTGTGTTGTCTGTCGTTGTTACATGTAAAGGCGTCTCAAAGATACATGAAAAAAAAAAATCGCCCGGTTCTGGGGTGATACACAAGACTGGTAAATACCTTGTATTTAATTTTATTCCTGTTTATCGATTGCATATAATACGTGACTATATTGAAGAAGTCAATATATATTTTTGTTTTATTTTATTTTTATTTATTTATTTATTTTTTTGGGGGCTTTTTGAATCGGATTTTCTTTTTTTTTTTTTTTGGGGGGGGGGGGGGTATGCCCCCCCCCCTTTCCCTCTGACTGTGCCTCAAATGGGGTTAAGACTTTCATAATTTACAAAGTTTTGTCTAATTTTGCCGATGTCGTCCTATATAAGACAAGTTTTGTAACAATTATTACAAAGTCTAATAGCAATAATTGACAATTATTCAATCCAAAAATCCACTTGTCAAATTGTGGAAATTGATTTATTATTTATTTTTTGTGTGTGTTCTAATATGTTGTAAACAAGTGTACGTAACCATAACCATTCAATGTTATTTAATACAAAGTTTAAGTACCCAATAAATATATTCATATACATTGTAAGCTTAGTTTACACGTAACTATAGTAGATACAAATTCTGTTATTGTAAATGCTTGTAACACAAGCACGCTAAGAAAGCAATATCATTTCTTTGGGGGCGGCCGGGGGGAGGGGGTGGGTCTAAAAAGAAATGTTTTGAAAAGCAAACAAAAATGGCTAAAGACATTATTATTGTCGATGGGCAATATTATATAAGCATTATATTACTATTGTATACTACACATGCTGGTACACTGTAACATTTTTTTTTATTATTACGACCGCATGCTCCCTTCTAGCTTAATCTTACAGGCCTATAAAAATACCAAAATAAATACAAAAGAATGGAAATGCGATATTTTTTTCGGATAATAGATGACGACAGATCTAGTGACGTTTATTAATTTTATTAAATTCGATTTTTTTCGCAGGTCTCCCTCCTCATATATACATATACAATGTATGTACTTGGAATGTACTTGGGATATGTAAATAATTTCTATGTGCACGGGATATGTGTGACATATATATTTATATATAGGAGAGATTAATTATTCACAGTCCAGTGCACGGTCTGTCTCAATGCAACTAGCAATTTCAGCAATTTTAAAACGTAAAAAAAATTAATTTATATAAGATATAAATCAAATTCGTAAAAACTTGGAGGAGAAAGCATTAACATTAAAATAATTATAACAATAATTATTCAACCCCCCCACACCCCCCCCCCCTTATTTTGACTAGTAATTTTTTGGTAAGACTTGGATTATTACATACAAACTATTAAAGGCGATTTTGGATACTTCGTAGACTTCTAGCAAAAGATGTTGAATCCAAATTTTTTTTTCATGTTTTTCCGTTAAAATAATCAATGTTTGTTATGAATTTCATAAAGTTTCATTTGTTAAAATAATTAAATATATTTATTGCGTTTCGTGAATTTATTGCACTTGGGTGTAAAACTTCGCTTTTCTACGGACTAAAAAATTGAATTTTAACGATTCGAAGGAATTTCGACATCTGTATAATTACACAAAAAAATTGCTTAATTTCCATCATAGAGTGGAATTATTCTTTAAAAAATTACAGTTTGAATTTGATGACGATCAATTTTATTGACATAAACACCTTATCTTTTACAAAGCATAATTACTTCAAATGTTTTATCATGGTAAATTTAAATGTTTCATCATTTCGATTTGCGGCTTTGTAAGTAATTAAAATTATCATACTATAGTATATCAAAAAGAAAACTTTTCGTCTTGTCAAAAAACGTTTCGCATTTTGAAACAATCCCATCAGGTTTTGCTTTTATCCTATCGTGAAGATCGTTTATCAGATCTATCGTGTTTTGCGTTTATCGCATTTTGCGTTTATCGTGTTTTGCGTTTATCGTGTTTTGCGTTTGTCCTATCGTGCGTGTATCCTGTCCTATCGTGCGTGTATCCTATCGTATCGTGCGTGTATCCTATCGTATCGTGTATCCTGTAAAGAATAACGATGCGGGTACTGTATGAATTATCTCCGGTGTAGAGTTGAAATTTTCACTTTTTTCATTAAGGCAATTTTTCTATTTATAAACGTCAAGTGCTGACATCATAATGGATTGCTTCTTTAAACCGAAGCATCAATGACGTCTACACAATGGATAATAAAAGTAAATGTTTTATTAATGGCTTTTCCAATTTATTGATGTTACATTTTACAAGAAAGTGTAAATTCACCGAATTCTGATCTGTGTGCCTCCTAAACATACCTACGTTATTGTATATTGTGTACATTGTTGCCAGATTAGCTCGATATCTTCTACTTTCCAAAGGTTTCAAACCAGTTTCTAAATACAATGAATTCTGGAAGCAATAAGTGTAAGACCAGTTACTATTCTAGCAGCAAATAATTGAACTTTCTCAAGCTTTTCAATGCTTGCCTTTGTACATCCAGACCAAACTTCAACAGCGTATTCCAGTTGTGGTCTGATAAAAGAAATAAACATCTGAGACGAAATATCACTTGACACAGTGAATTTCAGTTTTTCTTTTTAGTAAGCGAATCCCTAGTGGGGATTCAGAACGTTTCGGAAGAAAATTTTTCAAGGTTTTTTTTTTTTTCTCGTGTTTGGACAAAGCGTCACTGTAAATTATTTAGATCTGTTGGACATTTTGATATTGCCATTGAAAATAAGAATAATTTAGGAAAACCTGATGTCAAATGACATTTATATAATTAAACATTTCTTGCGAAATACGTTGCTAACTTTTTGAGTATTTGTGTACTTTGCTTTCAGCTCCATTACAGCGTTGAAGGGGTCAGTTTGGATAATATACCTCATTACTTTCCTGATGTCTTTTAATTTTGTATCTAAAAGAAAAATATTAAGGATATACTGTTCAGTAGAAACAGTTTTATTGTTTTCAGGAGATTGTTCAAGGATATCCGTGAATTAAAGGCCCACGATCCGTGAATGATCGAATTGCTACTGTTGACAAGGATCCTTCTGGACTATATGTGGCCTTTGAACATTAGCTTAACTGGCTTGTCTAGATCTTTTAACTCATTCATAGGGACCAGCAAGGCCTAGAAGATAATTGGTTGTGCTAGCCAAACAATGGGCCCTAATTAGAGTAAATAAACAAGCAAGCATTAGAAACTGAAAAACTGTATATAATTTGGAGGTTAATTGGGGTTTATATAATTTTACACATTTATCTTTCTGATCGAAAGGATCTTTCTGTGGCGCTGATATTTACTATGGCGAAACTTTGGCACTGATATACGCAGCACTAATAAGGCGAACTACGAAGAAAACAACGGAATGTAAACGTGCATAAATACATACTTTTTTAAACTGAATTTATTTTTGTAAAGCTACTATATTATTAATATATATTTAATATACAAAATAATTTTATGTTAAAATATTTAATATTAATTAAAATGATATTGTTTACCCTGATAAATGGATATACTGTGTACTGTATGTAGGTCACAAATTTCAATATTGCAAGCTCGTACCCAAGTTGATTAATTTAAAAAAAAGCAATAAATTGTTCGTAAATAACTGCATGCGCAGTTTATGGAAAGTGCTGCTGCTTTAAATAAAATTTGCATTTTATTAGTTTAAATTTCAAGTTATTTGGCTCCAGTTAAAATATTTGTGACCTTACCAAGTATTTTATATACATGTATTTATTAATTTATACTCTCGATTTCAGGAAAGCAGCAGCACTTTTAAAGTTAAAAAATGTTTTCGTTATGTCTATTCAAAAAATTGGTCAATATGTATTAAGTGTATGATCTTGGGAAAGGCGATTTAATGAGGCACCTCAACGTAAAATATGCTAACCCTGTACAGAAAAACACGTTGGAAATAATCCAATACATTCTCTCAATAGTTTTTAGTTAATGGCACCAAACATAGGTTTCAGATTTGTATTAATGGTCTACCTAAGATTTGCAGAATAATATTCTGTTTCATAATAAAATGCATTTTTCACTGTGAAAAAATACTTGATCCACCTCTCACTGCACATAAAATGCGTCAAATTTTACCATGATGACGTCATGTCGACAAGTGCATTCCTTTTATTTTGCTGTGTGGGATTTAACTGGCGACAAAAATGAATGCAGTGGTAAGTTGTGATGTAGTTAATTACTCTTATGCAGTTTAAGATCGCAAATTATTTCAATTTCTGTTATTGTGAGGAATTGCAATATTTGTGTGATGTCACAGCTAACATTTCACGTATTACTTAGGCCCCGCCCCCTTTATGCAGCCTTAACGGAACTGCGTAGCTGTGCCGCTAAGAAATTGAACTGTGGCGGGGATGCCACGTCAAATGGCCTATGGAGAAGCCTCATTGGTTATGTGTATAATTCTATGATCCTTTTGATCACACTGAAGCATCCCACTTCTGATACCAAGTTTTGTTAGTAAATAAAATAGTAAATAAAGAGGAGGTTGTTTGGAATTTCCACACGTGTTCTATCTAGCCATTACGACAAAGTAAAATATAAATAACGACGTAATACACACATTATGAGCATTGGATAAAACAAGAACACATTGGTTGGGTAAAAATAGCCGTGTGCATACAATTAACATAAAAGATATAAAATATTTAAATTGTATATGGTGGGACTGTTTTGTGTTAAGTTAGGTCATTTTTATCGAAATGGATAAAAAATTATTCTATTCCGAATTTCATTGGATATTTCTAAGGTGTTCAAACCAGTATTTCTGTCATGAAGTTATTCTTATTTTAATATTTATTTATTTAAGTACACGACTACATATAGTCGTTTACTTAATTTAATATTCAAAATAAAAAATCAAAGGCCTTACAATTGATATGAAACAAAATATGACTCAGTGATAAATATCCAAAAACTATACAAATGTGTAAAAGGGCATAGAACACGGACCCCCTAGAAATTCCAGAGGTTGATGCAGGTGCCTAGGAGGAGTAAGCATTTCAGCTAAAACACGACTCAGTTGTGGTTTTATTTGCTCTTAATATCATCTTAACGACCATAAAATTATCGAAATGCCGTCTTTAAAAGTTACTGGAATCCCTGTTGAATCAACTTACCTGTCAGTAATTTGTGAAAAAGTAGGTCTTCACGATAAAGAATACACAATATTTTTTTTTTAATTTTATTTATTCAATTTTTTTTTATGGTTTCATTACAAAAAACCAAATACTGCTTCCATGAACAAAGAGATGACTTAATGTTAAATTATTAGTAGAACATATATGCTGACATAGTTATGTTTTAGGAAAAGCTTTACGTTATCTAGATATTTATTAGTAATTCAAAGCAAAATGAAACAAAGATATACACATCTACATTGATTGTATTTTTTTTTCTTTTTAATACCTATCTTTTAAACTGTGAACACTAAAAAGCAATAGAAAAAATAAAAGTTTAAAAAAAAAAATTAAAAAGTCATTTGATTTGTCATCATCCCATATCAATTCTTCTTTTATGTGTTGTTAATCATTTTCTTTGTAGCTCTAACTATTTTTAATTACGGTCGTGTTTGTTTTACTAGTTACAGTTCTTCTAATGGCGGTTCTTTTAGTATCTTTCAAATCCCTAGAGTTTTCAGATGATTGAACATTTCGAAAAAGCCTGGAAAATTCCGTGCAAAAAGATTTACTAAAACATGCATAAATTACAAAATCTAGAGGTTTCCCAATAACAAAAGAAATTGTAAGTATGATATTGTATAATCCTTGAGCTTCTAGAAAGACTAACAAATCATTAGATCTTAATATAATAGTGGCATATGTAAACAATGGGACTTCTTGTAGGATAAACGAAATACAAAGAATCATATTCAACTTTATTAAAATGAGGTATTTTACTTTATTTCTTTTTCCTATAGTTGGTGCAAGAACAGACATCAACTTTATATTTTTTTGTATTAAAAATGTGAGTAAGAAAATCAAAATGATATCAACAATTGTAGGCAAAACAAAGTAATAAATACCAGAAAAATACATTCCATACGTTTGAATAAAGGGAAAAAAACTTTCATATATAACAGACTCAAAATCCAACGAACAAGCTTTGATAATTTTAGACTTGTAATTTTCGCCAGGAATTTGAAACGTCCATACTCCTTTCAATGGCGTGACAGAAACTTGTATCAACAATAACGACATTAAAGACAAATTAAAAAGAGCGAAAAACACCAACATTTTCTTAAGATTCCAAAGCTTACAACTCAGAGGAAATGCAATAAATATATATTGAGTAAAAGACATCAAGCACTTCATCCAAATCGAGGCTCCATGAAGAATAGTTTGAAAGTTTAAAGATGTTAGTACGAACCGGCAGATTTTGTATTCTATATACCCATAATCCATGTCCAGCCATGTAAGGATACCATCCCGAATTCCAGTTAAAAGAGTGAAAAGAACGTCTATCATCATTATAGCGACTAAGTACTTTTGTGTGTATCCGTATAGCTTAGCTCGCTTGAAGACAACAAGGAGTGTAACGGTGACTATAAGTGGTATCAGCCACAGATATGGGGTAAGCTTAATGAAGAACGTTGTTTCGCCATACCAATCTCTGAATGAAATCACGTGTCCCAACTTAAATTCATGATCGACCACTTTCTCCCAAAATTTTATCTGTAGATCGATCAGTTGAGATTTATTCATTTTTAGTTGATGCTATAGCTTTTGATCAAAGTTTGAATTAACAAATGTTTCCTTTTAGTTTTGTTCCTATTATATTTTTTTTCACAAATGTAGTTAAATAAATACTGCCTTTAACTGAATCTGATTTTTTTTTCTTTCAGATGAAAAAAGAATGATATATGTTGATTTTATAACAAACTTCGGCAAAATAAAAAAAAAAGGTTTTAACAAATGGGATCACGTTGAAAAACATATTACTGCAAAAATTCGATCACGATAGAAAGAATTGGATATCCGATTAAACTAAAGATTATATTTTTATATGAAGGATTGATGCTGTAGATCTGGATTTTAAAGAATTTATTTTAAAAAAAAAAACAGTGAAAGGAATTTAATTCCAATTGAAAACATGAATTGTATTTTTTTTATTTTGTGTTTTACTTTTATTCCTATCAGGTATGATGAGATTATTAATGCATTTTTTTTTTATCTGTGATAATGTGCGAATCAGGAATTCTTTTCCATGTAATTATGAATGCTAAATTGAGCCGGACACTAAAGAAAGATTGATACCTCTACTAAATGTGTGAAATACATAAATTCTATAATCTGTTGTGTTTTTTATTTAAATGTAATTTTGATCACAAAAGACTAATAGCACTGGGAGAGGGAAATTTTATATGCTACATTTATTAAGTTGAGAAGATATCATGAATTACACTTTTTTTTTTTTTTTTTTTTTTTTTTTTTTTTGATACTGAATGATATTCTAAAATGTATTTATAATTCAAAAATATAGACCATTGACAATTGGAAATTTAGATTAAAGTATATAACTGACATAGGGTTTTACTTAATTTCTACGTTTTGATGCTTCAGAAAAACTATAATGACATTTGAAATATATTAATCTCAAGTTTTTTCAAAGTCGGTGAGTTGTACAAAGGGAAGGAGTCGTCTTCATAAGACGATATAATAGTCTGACAACTGTCAAATTTGGTCCCCGATTTGATATAAAAATCAAAACACCGTTAACATTTTAATAATTTGCTATCAACAAACATGAATTGATGCTGATTTGAAAACCAATAATGCTTTTGATTCAAGCCTTACACGGAGTCAACAAAGGATTTCAAAGTAGATCATTTCACCAAAACAGGTGATACGGCTTCAATGCAAATCTGACCCTATATATCTGTTGAAATATGAAATGGTACCTGACCCCACCTCTGATGTTTTTGAGGCCTGCGTTTGCTCTGCTCCCGGTTTTTGTTGTTTTTGGACTTTGAGCCAGAATACTTATTTTGCTTTTTGAATTGTGCAAACTCCATGCAGTAAGATTATACTAATTACTAATCGTTTGTCTTACATGACTTCCTAACCAATTTTGACTTCATTAATTTGTGCATTTTCCCCTATTTTCTTACAAAAGATGCAGAAGACATGTTTTCAGTCGGATTTTCTTTCAAGCAATAAGTGCACATGGATCGCCCATTGAGATTTTGAGGAATATGATATCTTAACAATTTTTACAAAATATATCCGAAAATTGAAATTAGTGACGGCTGTGGACATTATTTTCTATATGCCCCGAATCGTCAATTATAAATAAATAATTACCTTTCTTATTTAAGTATAATCTGCGTACCGTAATCGTTTGATTATAGCCGAGTAATAAGGATTCACCATTGAAGTGTTATGACAATTTCAATTCACTTGTTCATCTTAGTAATCAAACACTAGATGAAACGCTAGATGAAATTCCGCGCAATTGCGGGGAAGTGAATTTTTACCAGTATACTGACGGAACAAATCCAATGATATAATATTATAGTTTCTACTGACATATATTACAGGCTTATATCAGGAAGAAATGCTTTGTTCTAAATTCTGCAGTCTGTTTCGGAGCAGAGGTATACACCCCCTCCCCGGAAAAACCTGAAAAAATAAACATTTTCATTAATTAACCTTATTTTTGATACCCTTTTTACTATGTTATAGATACAGTGCTTCGGGAACTCTTATTCCATTTTCAGAATAAAAGAAGTCAATATGCACATTTTACTGATAATTTTTCAGCATTTTTTTTAATTAGCTGTTAACACACTGAGCATAGGCCTATTATCTCAGATAAGTGCATAAGTGCATAACACAAAGATTATATTTAAATAAACTTTTATTGTAGCAAAAATTGGGAACGGTTGTATATATCCAGATGCAGGAATTAACAATCATTATTATACTACTGTTGTCTCTGGCAACACAATGAATGGGTCGCCAATCACAATGGGCAGGCCCTACAACACAAGCACAATTCACATCATCAAATACTCAAATCAAGGTTCAAAGTTCAAAGGTCAAAGTTCATAAACATTATCTTACTTGTGGTAAAAGCCTTGACCCTGGGAGGTGCAGAGGTCAAAGTTCAGAAACATCTCACAATATGGTAAAAGCCATAACCTTGGAAGGTGGAGAGGTCAATCACTTGTTTATTTCTTGTTTCACTAGTTAACACATATCTCAGCTGGAAAAGAAATGGACAGTCGTACACGATTCTGTACTTCTACATTATTGTGTATGGTTGGAAAGATATTGTCTACTGCAGAAACTGCGCATGATTAACCAATCACGGTCTAGTTCAGTGAATCAAGTGTCAATGCCACTTTCCAAGACATGCCAATTGGGACACTGGATATCCGAATATCAAATATTGTTAACATGACAATTCTGCATGTCGCTTTCACAAACTCTCGTTGATCCAAAATCTTCCGAGTTGGAAACTTAGATATTAGGTTCCCTTAACTGCTCGTTAAGTCCATACTCTAATATCAAAGTCCTATGTGTTGAAGTACTGTAAACGATTAGGCTTGTCATATTTAGATGATCACAATGAGTTTTCATCTGAAAATAAAATAAACAAGAAAAGCAGTATCTGTTCTAAATGGGTGTGGTGGGTTTTTCAAGTAAATAATACACAATAACAAGACAGAAAATTTTAACGACCTATGTTGATGCTGCAGAATTGAAAAAGAAAGTTGCAACTATAAAGGGACAATAATCAATTGACAAATTTTCCAAGTACGATTACCATTAAGGATTGATTTTGATATTTAGGTAAACCATTTTCTTCATGCACTTTCTTCGATAACATCATCTAATTCAGAGTTAATTTCATTGGAATAGTATTTGTTACAAAAGACTGTATTCAGAAAAAAGAAATGAAACGTATTAAGCACAATTTTTTTTTTTTTTTTTTTTTTTTTTTTTTTTTTTTTTTTTTTTTTTAAAGCTTTAGGTATATTTTAACAATATCACATTCATTTATTAACATTTTCTCTTTTCATGTAAGCATGTTTACTCCGAAATACAAACTATACTCCGGGTTCGTTGTCATGATGCCCTTAGCGGCAAATGTACATTTTACTGATAATTACATTAACGAGAATATTTCGATATATAAATATTTTCACAACTTATAGTGTTATCACTTGCTTTACGATCATTTCTATGCCCATTCACATCAAAACTTTTTTGAAATAATTGTCTGGTTTTTTTTTTTTTTTCCTTTTTTTTTTTTAATCATCGGACTATATGCCATGTGATGTTATCACTCAGAGCTCCCCGAATGGCATGGAGCGTATATGAATCAGATGAGGATTACCGATTGTGATGTGTTCTGGAAATTTCCGTCAAGATTGTAGATCGGTGATTTACGAAAACGATTTGCACATTTTGCTTTTGAATCTGTTATCATAACTTATTTCTTTTATATAACTTAAATGAAGTATTGATTGAATAATTCAGTGAAGACATTTTACGAATAAATAAACGATTGCTTGTTGTCAGTTTAATTAAAAATTGCCAGTAACTTAGATCCACCAACCATAACCACCACCTTACTCTCTTTTTTGCTATTTCAAGGACTTTTATCGAAAATGAAAGTAAACTTTAAATGAAATTTATGATAATTACTATGCGAATGAAACTAAATTCAAGCTCATTTATTCACTCAAAATCATGTAAATATATGGTACATGAGGACAATGAAAAATATTTACAGCATTTTAAATTCAGGTTAGAGGTTCAAGTGTATGATATAATTATACATAATTGCACAGAGAATGAAAGTGAAAGAGGACAAAAAAGAAGAAAAAGATAAATACATATAATAATGGAGTACTTCTGCTAATAATGGTGTAAATGAGGATTTCTAGGAAATGTAAGCATCGCTGTCGACCGGTCACTCATTATGTGCGTCCTACGCAGCACAGTTAAGGCTACAAAAAGGGGGCGGGGACTAATTTGTACGGGAAATGTTAACTATAACATCATACAAAACCAACAATTCTTAAAAATCATACAAAATGAAATAATTTGTTATTTTAAACTAAAGTAAAAATTCAAACTACATCAAAACTTACTATAAAATGTTGTTTTGTCTTTAGTTAAATTCCATATAACAAGGTCTAAACAAGTCACTGATCGCGATGCTCTTGTCGATGTGACGTCATTTTGTAAAATCTGACGCAGTTTCCATGCGGTAAGTGGCGGATCAAGAAATATTTTCACAATAAAAAATGTATTCTATAATTAAATAAAATATGATTTAAAGATATTTAAGAGGTCATTAACTTGGATGCAATGTCTTCTTTATGATTTTATTCATATATATTCCGTGTATTTCCTATTTAATTCCTATTTAATTGATACTGCCGTTTATTTGTATGCAAGTACATCGGAGGGTAATGTAAAGGTCTTAATAAATCAATCTAGTGCAAAGGCATACACTCAATGAAATCTTGAAAATGAATTAATCATATCTATATTTAATGCCGTTGACCAGCAAAAAATACAGAATGTGGTCATATAAATTTGATTTTAACAATTAAATGGTAGAATCTATAGAGGGTCGCAGCACTTTTCAGAAACTACGATGCGTGTTGAAAATATTTTTACTCTAAATTTAGAATTTTAACTTGATTATGCCCTTGCACTAGTGAAATTTATAGGTGACCTTAATACTGCAAGTATATGTGCTATATCACGTGACTGCCGCATCACGTGACAAGTCTAAATATAAAATCTTATCGTCCTAAATATGTAGTTATTAACCATAATTATATTTGTCGGATATCAATAAAGTACTGAAAAGAATCGCCATCCTGATTAAGAATATATTTTCAATCACAAAAACTGCCGATATTTCCATTGCACACCTTAGCTATACTGCGTATATAATTATCAGATATACGGCATATTCCGTAGTCAAATGAAGTATATAACTTTGGTCTAACAATTTCTTATGAAATAGTGTCATGAAATCTGACATTCAAAATTCGACCCAAATGATAGGTTATATTTGCTAACAAGGTCAATAAAACGACCAAAGAATTTAGGAAAATTGACCTTAAACGAGGTTGTTGAAATCTTTGCAACATCAACTCACCTATCAGTAGCCAGTCTCCGTTTAAAAATTTATACTCAGCACATGTCATTAAGTATCGAATAGGTTGTAACAATAAATACCATTTTGAGGTAGTAGAGGATTATTACTAAAGACATAAGGAAAATTGACGATGAAAAAGTCTCTTTTATATAGTTATACAGTTTTGAAGTTTGCTGGCCCTTGGTCGTCTATAGTCAGTGGAACATCCAAACATGCATCTAAAGATGTGGCAGAGGCGGTGGTGTCTTCTATTCCGAACTCACTGGGATATATCGAATGGACATATGAATAAAAGTTGATATATCTGAATGTTGAGCTGAAGGCTACAACATGTTTTTGTTTTCTTCATCTCATGTAGAAGTTTGTATGAAATCAGATTTGCAAGGTAAAAGTACGGGTATGATGGAATTAACATGTTACGGTTATCATTTTGTAAATTGTAACCAGTTATCCAAATAAAAATAATTATTTCATTCAAAGAATCAGAGAAAAATGGCTTTATTTTTTGATAATCTGATATTGTTTATGAATGGGTAAATTTTTAACAACACTAGTTGCGTAGAAAAATTTACGAATACAATCGTATGTACATCTACAATTCAAATCAACACTCACGATACATGAAACTTTTCAAATGAACAAAACGATATCTAGAAAATTAAATGTTCGCATAAACATGATATAAATTCAGAAATAGAAATATAAATCAAACACTCAAAGAAAGTTGGGTACTGAATTTTATGTCTATTTCATTTCAATTGCCAATAAGTGGTTATTTCTAAAATATCAATGCATTTGTAAGCATTCCTCAAAAAACACTCTTATTGGACTTTTTTCTGTCTGAAATATTTTTTCATAACATTTTTATCTGTTTTTCACACTTTCAGGGATATCAAAGTTTGTTTTCACACATTCAGAAGTGGTGTCAATATTTCATCGATTATCATCTTAATTAAGACTTAAAACTATTCATGAGTCATTCATTTTTCACAGATAACATAATCATCTTTAATATTTTCTTAAATTCTTGATAGTATAAAAAAAGGGTAAAACGATCAGAAGTGCCAAAAATTAATTCCCATTATTTATTTGTTCTTATTTTAAGTAAATTCCTAACGCTATACTTTTTGCATTTATTAGATATCGAAATCTTTTCTATAAAAAAAGCATGTTCTTTATATATGTATTTTTATATACGTCAATCGCTGATTTAGCATCATTGCAGTGTAAAATCAAATAGAAAAAATTATTAAATGTTGGTAATAATAAAAGTTTTTTTTTGCCAGTTTAAAAATAAAATCAGAAAATGATTTTTAATCCGTGTATTTAACGTAAATCAAGATGTTTGAAAATAAACAATTTATGTAATTAATTAAAGTTGATAACCTATGTACTCAAAGTTTACAGTACGAGGTTTATCCCAGAAATACGCGAACTTTTTGAATATTTCAAAACCTATTCAACCAAAATAAATAATTTTTTTGCACCTTGTTGGGAAATAAAATGTTCGCTATTTTGACAAATATTTTAATGTTATAATGTCATATGCATGCAAAAATAGCATTTAAAGGGTGTCAAACATCGGTACTCGGCGCATGGCATTTTTGAGTTTTAGAAATAGCATTGTCAGTGAAGTTTTCTTTATAACCAGGTTGTACGGAAATATAATGTAAAAATTCATTAATTTGGCACCACAAGTGACAAAAAAATGACGTTAAATGCCAAAACAATTTTACTTAGATATTGTCAAAAATTGTTAAAAATGGTGACGTCAGGCGATAATGCGGAGCACCAAATTATCAAGCAGTACTTCTGAGTGGGATGACTCCTGTCCATACGGGAAAAGAGATGTAAACGATGGAACGACACAAATATATATCTCGGACACTGATTTATACCTAGTTCAAGAGGTTCGAGGACGACCTGACTGGTTCTTCGATGGAAGAAGCGTTTGGTAGACCAACAAACTGAAAAATCAAAAGCTGGACGTCAAACGTGGCGACCGCCGTTTAACTATGCAAGCAGTAAGGTAAACTTATGACCGGGGTTTGGAAACTGTCTATTAAAAGAATTAATTCTGCGATCTTTTGGAAATGCTAATAAGATGGACAACTTGGTATCTAAAAGAAAATTAAATACAATGTCGAATTTATGATTCAAACGAATTTTATCAGACGCACGATTCCAAAATAAATTCACAAACGCCACTGGCTACGTTTTGACTTCGTCAGTGTTGCACCGACAGCTATTTTGTGAGATTCGTTTACACGAGAGAAAAAAAAATTATTTATAGAGTTATTTTATTGAAATTTTTATGCATTATTCACAAAATGCTGATTATGGTGTTCGCCAATTTTTAACTTTATAGCATTAATGAAACAAAAGATATTGAAAATGTTCGCGAATTTCTGGGAAAACCCTCGTATTTATTGTCCTGAGAAAAAAAAACAATCACGTCATTTAAGTTTTAAAAAATAGTCAAATCTACATGCTGCACTGGAAATTGATTATTTTTAAACTGTAAAGGCCGGGGAAAAATCAATACCGTTTTTTTTTTTATTTCTGGTTCAAAAATAAATCCTAATAATCAATTCAAATAAGTTGTATAAAAATGGTTGAAAATATCAAAATGTTTCTTTTATATTTTAATTCCATTTGTACGTTTGAGGAGAGTCTGATACAGTAAATACTGCATTGTCTGGCCAATTAAAAGTCACACACAATGTATAAAACACCTGGCTAAGGTTTCAGTCACCTTTGGGCATAAATAGCAGAAGTGCACGCATGTTATTCGGGTATGTTACACATCACTGACCATGCTGGTCAACAATGGAATTCATTTTGTTCTTCAGACTGCAAAACCCTTATCTTAATAAATGTGGTATAAATGGATTCCAGGTTTATTTGATTTTTTAAAAAAAATATCTGAGGTAGTGAAGCGCATGATTTACTTGTACATGCTCACTGATGTAAGGGCTCAGGAAACATATAAGTGAATTGTTTTACAATGCGTAAAGATTCTTACAATAATTAAATCGGCAATTCAATAAAATTGATATCCCCAATATATATTATAAGCAAAATTTGATAAAGAATTAACTGTCATTACTTTTTGCTATTGTTGTTTATATACTGTTATTTTGTTTATTTTTCAGAAATGATTGTCAAATAAGGATTGTAAATAGGCTGTACATGTAATACGTCAACTATTGCATTTTTTCTCCTAAAAAAAGTGTATAATTAATTTCAACTGCTTTTATGTAACAGACATTGCTGTTCTTATTTATACCTTCCATAACATGATTTTTTTGTTATACTTAACATTTAGCAGTTGATATTTATAATATTCTACATCCAATGCATATCAGTGTCATTGTATGTGTGATATAAACATTTTGTATCAGTAAAATTATATAGTTGGTAGGATAAAGGTTCTCAAATTAATTCTAGAGACAATCATGAAGCTCCAAAATCCAAAGCCTTTTGTGAGGAAATAAGGCGTGTAGCATTTTTTAAAATTATTTCGGTTTAATGATTGGATATTAAGGTATATTTAACATTACGCTCAGGCAATAGCCGGCCACCTGCATCTCCTGGAGAAAGAAAGTGAAATAAAATATAAAACACACACAATAAAAGAAATTTAATTGAAGTCAGTTATTAGTGATGCTGTTTTGTTTGAGTTCAATAAGAGTACGAGCAATGGAATCAAAATTGTATGTAACACCTTAGAAATTTATCTTAGCGTAACGCGCCACTTTTTGTTGACCTACTACACACACACACACACACACAAAGCTCAAATTTTTCCTTCATTTTCTTTAAGTGACGATTTGAATACGTTTGCTCTTTGAATGTTCTGTAGAGATAAAGAAGATGAACACATAATTTCTTAAAGAACTTTTTTTCCAATGAAATCATTAATGTAGATAATGCTATTATAATTATGTAAAGGAAAATGGTAAATGCTGTGAAATCACTAATTTTTATTGTTCAAGGTATGGAGAGACCCACAAATTTATGACACCACAAAATAAAAGTTTCTAGGTATTTCATCCTCTGCATCATCCAACCATGATATCAAGTCCATACAAACCAATAGTTTTTTCTCTTACCTCGAAAATTTGATCCCACGAAAATAAATGATTTTACAGTAACCTACTTCATACCTATTAAACCTGACTTTGGGATGGACATCCTAATTTATCATAAAAAGCACACTTTATTTAGGGCAGTTTAACATGGGTATATGCATCTCAAACTTCGATGTATCGATTACATTGATATGTAAAATCATTTGGTAATCTCAAATCACTAATTTTAATAACGTATTTTAACCTTCAAATCTCGAACTCTCTGATAATATCTCGATCCCATGGAGTTGGACTGTCTTCAATACTACCCTAAATATGAAATTAAGGGGATGAAGGACACATGACTTAGTTTAACTACGTCATAGTCTCTGATAATATAAGTGTAAAACCTAATTCAAACAATCCGTACTTGTTCAATTTTTATGAGAATTCGTTTACTTGACCATCTTATATAAAAATATTAACTTTCTTGTAAAAATTAACAAATTACGAAATAGATTGATCCCCTCGTCTATTTCCCTAAAATGTGCGACCAACAAGTCGGTGATGTCACAGATCATACTTGATGAATACACGGGGAGTATTAAGTCATGACCAGTAGATTGTAGATTGATTTTACCTTTTTTTTTTTTAAATTAGGGAACACCATTTTTTTTACATTGTTGTTGAAAAAATCGTTTGGAAGTATATCTTAATTCATATTTTTTGTTTAATTAGCTTATGCATGACGTCTTAGTTGGTTTTTCCCGTGCTCGTGAAATGAAAACATGACACGTTTTTACGGTGCTTATGTCTTCTTTACATATATCTAAGCCCCTTGCAATATTAAAGTAAACTCCACTTTTCGATATTTCTTCAGTTAATAAACGAAATGGAGGACTTCATTTTCAATGTAAATTTTCAAATATTGAATGATTTTTTTAAAAGAAAATTGTTATTTTCCTTTTTACGCTATCTAAAGAAATATGCAAATTCCATATCCAGATGAGTATGTATTTAACAAAAACCTAGCTTTTTTGAATTGTAAACTTAATCATAAATATTTTAAGAGATGCATTTTTATTCCAGAGTACAAAGGTTAACCATCATTGATCTATAGATACAGCGGGTTTGACCTGTCGGAAGGGATTCTCTCTCCTCCATGGCACCTGATCCTATCTCTGACGTTTTAGAGGTCCGTGTTTGCTCTGCTCCTGATTTGTATTGATTAACTGTACATTTGAGCTTGAAAACTGTTCGTTATCTCCACATATTTCACTTAATGTGACAAACAACTTTTAATTTATTATACCAATCTGCTACAGAACTTTGTAAACAGTTTTTTTTTCATTGCGTATAGTAGTCTAATTTTCTCCTATTAGCTGCTATATCATAACTCATTCTTTGTAGTATTCCTTCTTTACATTATCATAAATTTCATCAAATTTTCACAAAAATTATATGCAACACCATCAAGGTTTAGTTTTTAATGCAAGGTACACTTCAAAAGCATATACACATTTACTGTTTTAACTTTCAATGTCTTTAAAGAGTAAGGTTTTCAAGAGTTCATTCTACATCGATGCTTTGCAATATCTCAATTAACTGTAATTCTCTTTCATCTCTTTGTAACCAGCTGTCGTGTTTGACACCCCTCCCCCAACTCGAGGAGATCACGTTATTCAGTGTTTAGCAATTCTTCCTACTGTCACTCTTGAGTCGGATAGTCACAAGGTGGGAGTACTGTCTATACTCGGAAACTATATTTTGAACACGTTTAGCAAGGCCATATCAAAAGCCTAAAATATCATATGTCGGTCCTTTCGATTCTTATTATTGCTTGTTTGATCAATTCTATAGTAACTAATAAAGAGCATTCATAAAAGGGAAACATGTTGTAAAACTTCCTGAAATAAAATGCGTTTGTTTGTAAAAAAAAAAAAATGGATCATTTTTTTTTTATGAACGCTTAGATTACTTGCTTGCGGACTTAGATTGTATGTCATGAAAATTTTAACAAATACCTTACTAAACCAAAAGCTTTTGGGTTCAAAAGAATTATTCATAAATTGAAAAAATAAAGTAATACTATAAATCTCTTATAATGGAGAAAATTAAGGTAGTCCGATCCTTAGGTTCTGAAAATCAGCTTTTAAGCAATTGAAAATACTCATAAAATGTCTCTGATTTCACATAGTAACGTGAAATTACCCATGGGATTTCTTCAAAGTTCATCATTATTGTTAATCATATTATACAGAGAAAATTATCAAATTTCAAATACATTTCCAAGAAATGCGAATTAAAACACCAGCTATGCATTTTCTAATTGAAAATTGATGAACAAATATAATTTAGGATAGAAAAATATAGGTATCCAGACATTTGGAGAAAAGTGTACCTGTTTTTGCTTATACGGTATTTTAGTTCCTCTTTTTACTTCAATTGTCATATAATACATAGCGTAAAGAGCTTGTGCCATCAATACATATCACATCTAATTTCATATCATGCTGATAAGCAGTCGTATCTAATGCTAGACTAAAGGAAATTTAATTTCGAATTCTCTAAAAATGAATTGATTTTTTTTTTCTTTTATGGAGTACAAATGTCAACTTTTACAAGACCTTTTCTAAGACTTCAGAGAACCTTGAATCATATTATGATGCATAAAATGAAAATTGTTGCACGAAAAGATCTCAATTTCAAGCTTCATTTTGAAATAAATAAATTTAAGAGTTATCCTTGCTGGCTGAGGATCGGATATCCTTATACTTATTGTATGCTTTATGTCCACATAATATTAATTTAATATATTTTTTTCTTTTTTGGTTTCCTTTTGTTATCTTTTATTATTATGATCGAAGGAGGTAACACTCAAATTTGTAGGATTTTTACGAAAAAAAACCGACATGATTTTCAACTTTCTGTGCAGATACATATACATCTTGAAGATGTGGGTACACAAGATTGTCATTGTGAACTCCACAGGTTCCGGAAAGTTACCAGCAAAGTAATAAAAAGGATGACTAAGGATGATGATCTGTCAGTGTGGAGATGTTTTGTGGACAATGAACTGTTAACATTTATAGACAGAGACAAACCTTACTTAGAGTCTAAGAAATACTTTTGAGCTATATTAAATTATTTTGCTTCTACCGAGGGTATTTCTAAAAACAGACAAAGGAAGAGTATTAAATAAGGAGATCAAATACAATTTTTTTGCCTCTTTTGAATTCGTAACCATCTGAAGCTCCGTCGAATCATAGTGTGTCGGGCTCAGCTTAGTAGCGCATGACGTAGTAAAGACGCCAGGTGCTCTCTAGACTCCTGTAGTATGACATAATAGGGATTCATTCGGCGCCCTGGCACTGGAAGAGGTCTAAATTGGACCCTTATTTGCATCGGAACCAATTAGGGGCGCCCTCAAGCGCTAAAGACCAGGGCTCGCATAAATGGAACAAGTCCTAGTTTAGGCGCCAGACGCTCTCTAGACCCCTATAATATAAACATAATAGGGTTCATTTGGCGCGCTGGCGCCAGGAAACGGTGTCAATTGGGCCCTTTTGACATCAAAACCTATCAAGGGCGCCTTTGAGCTCTAGTGTTCCGGGTTAATAAAAGTGGCTCAAATCTTAGTTTGGAAGCCAGGCGCTCTCACTAGACCATTATAGTATCACATAATAGGGTTTGATTTGGCGCCTTGGCGCCCTGAAACGGTGCTTATATTGCCCTTTTGAGACCGGAGCCTATCAGGGGCGCCTTTGAAGTCTAGGGTTCTCCTAAGTGGCACAAGTCTTAGTTTGGGCGCTAGGCGCTCTCTCTTGAAAATAATAGTATCATATAATAGGGTATGATTTGTGGCACTGGCATCAAGAAATGGTGCTTATATTTTTCCTTTTGAGACCGGAACCCATTAGGGGCATCTTTGAGTCCTAGTGTCCCAGATTCATTTAAGTGGCACACGTCTAGTTTGGGCGCCAGGCGCTCTCAGCAAACCCCTATAGTATGACATAATAGGGTTTGATTCTGCGCCCTGGCGCCATGAAACAGTGTGAATTGGGTCAATTTTGATTTCGGAACTCTTCAGAAGGGCCTTTGAGCCTAAGTGTAAATGGCTGATCAAAGTGGCACAAAACCTAGTTTGGGCGCTATGCGCTCTCTCAAGACCATTATGGTATCATAAACAAGGGTTTGATCTGGAGTCATGGGGCCAGGAAACGGTACTCATACTGCTCCTTTTGAGACCAGAACGCATCAGGGCGCCATCGAATTATAGTGTTCTGAGATTTCCTTAGTTTCACTAGTTTTACTTTGGGCGGCAGGTGCTCTCTCTAGACCCTATAGTATGACATATCAGGGTTTGATTTGGCACCCTGGTGCCATGAAACAGTGTCAATTGGGCCCCTTTGGACATCGGAACCCATCAGGGGCACCTTCGAGCCTTAGTGTCCAGGGCTCATCTAAGTGGCAAAAGTCCTAGTTTGGGCACCAAACGATCTCTCTAGATCATTATAGTATCACTTAATATGGTTTGATGGCTCCCTGTCCCCATTAAAGGGTGTCAATTGCATCCCTTTTAATTTTGGAACCCATCTGAGGCGCCTTTGAACCCTAGTGTCAATGGCTCATTTAAGTGGCACAAGTCCTAGTTTGGGCGCCAGCCGCTCTCTCTAGACCATTATAATTATGGTATCACATAATAGGGTTTCATTTGGAGCCCTGGTTCCCAGACACGCTTCATATATTGACCCTTTTGAGACCAGGACGCATCAGGGGCGCCCTCGTATTATAGTATCCCGGGATGTTCTTAGTGGTACAAGTCTTACATGTAGTTTGGGCGCCAGGCGCTCTCTCTAGACTAGTGTCACATAATAGGGTTTGATTTGGCGCTCTTGCACCGTGAAACGGTGTCAATTGAACCCTTTTTGACACCAGAACCCATCAGGAGCGCCTACGAGCCATAGTGTCTAGGGCTCATTTAAGTGGCACAAGTCCTAGTTTGATTGCCATGCGCTCTCTCTAGATCCCAATAGTATCATATAATATGCTTTTAATTGAATCCCTAACGCCCAGAAACGGTGCTTATATTGTTCCATTTGAGGCCGGAAGCCATAATGGGCACCCTCTGGCCCCAATGTCCCTGGCTCACTTAATTGACACAATTCCTAGTTTGGGCACAATCCTTTAATTAATTAGTCCTGGTATTTGCGTCGGGTTCGATATTACCCGTTTTTCTAGCCGATAAACACAAATTAATTCTCTTATTGGCCGCAAGCTTATTGGCTTGACTTTAGTAAATCGTGCATCATGAACACTGACTATGATGACTGAAAGAATGATGTTAAATATTATTCCCGTCAATAATGTGTAAGTTGAAGTTATATTTAATATTTAATATTTATTGTAATGGTATTAATATATTGTCCAGAGTTTCGAATATTTAAATTTATATTTTCAGGTCACTGTGTCACGCAAGTGACCTATTGCTGTCTGTTTTCGTTAGTCGTCGTACGTCGTTTAACGCTCGTCGTCCGTTAACATTTGAAATTTTCAACTTTTTCTCTGAAACCACTTAACCAATTTCAACCAATTTTGCACATAGCTTTTATGGGTGAAAGGGAACAAAAATTGTGATTTTCATGGTTCCTGCCCCCCCCCCCCCCGGGCTCTGAGGAGTGGGTTAAAAACCACTAAAATTAATGCAGTCTTTAAAAATCTTCATCTTTACTCCTTTACATCAAGCAGTCAAACTGTTTGCATAATTGTAATAAGCACTAAGCCTTCTGCCCAAATTGTAAAATTCATGGCCCCAGCCTCGGGGGTTCTGGTGCTAGGGTGGGGCTCTGTTGAAAATGCATTATTTCTTTAAAAATGCCCCTCTGCTCCTGGTTATATAGCCAATGAACTATGTACATAGTTAGGATGAGGAAGGGTGCCTCTTCAAAAACTGTGAATTTCTTGGTCACTGGATCGGGTATGCTAGTGTTAGGGAGGGGCTCTATTGGTTGTACAGTACCGACCAGACACAACCTAACAGAAAGCGAACCCAGAGCGCACCCCGGGTTCGCTCTCTGGGTTCGCTTCGGGTTCGCTTGGGGTCCGCTGGTGCTGACCCCGAGCGAACCCGGAGCGCACCCGTAGCGAACCCGCAGCGAACCCAGAGCGGACCCAGAGCGAACGCAGTAAGCGAACCCCAAATTCAGTAGCGGTCCCAGAAAGCGAACGCGCGTTCGGTATTGCGTAACAGAGCTGTCAATCAGGATTATCGATTAACTCATCAGCGCTTCGACCGATCAACATGCCGAACAGGTCTGTCAATCAGGATAAGTGATAAAATGCGTTGACCATCAGCGCATCGATCAGTCAATATGCCAGTTTATAATCTAACCATTGTACAAGCAAAGCGAGTGAATGTACAGTGTAAAAATATTATTAATATGATTTTTAAACCTGATTTTACATTTATATACTTTAATTCTCCAGACAACGTGCAATATTTACACATCTATTTTCATTATTTTTTATCTTTAAAATCTATAGATACGTTATATATTTTTATTATCCAGGTAGCATGTTACATGTATAGTTAAATATTTATTTTCTTTATATTTTTAAAATCCATTAATATATAAATATACATTGCGTAAATTTATCAGACAATAAGTACTTTAATTTATAATAGAAAAAAGAAGATAATAATGGTTAAAACTTATGTTACTAAAAAAAAAAGAAAAGAAAAAAAAATGGTCTTCGATAAATTATAGAATTTTATTATCTTAAGATACAGTATAAGAACATTAGTATAAGAACAATTAGTAAAAGAACATGTACGTGCTTTAATTTAATTATCTTTTATTAATTATTTCAATTTTTTTGCACGTTTTAATTTATCCAGATCAACTTCGAAAATATCGATCTTAATAATTGATCATGAAAAAAAATTAAATGTACATTTTACAGAATAAATGTGCATTATGTCAATACGTAAATTGGAGAAAAAAATCTCATTTAACTACTATGATATTTTTTTAAATTAATCTTTTACCAAAATTTAATAAATAGCTTGATTTAAATACAGGAAAAGATTATTTTGTCAATTTTAATTATCCTACATTGTATGTATTTGAATTTTTGTAACTAGATGCAAGTCATTAAAAAAAATAAAATAAAATAAAATAAAAAATAAATAAATAAATAAAAACGCAAAAATGCTTATCACTTTCCTTCGCGTCGATATATATCTTACATGTACTACATGTAATTTTCGAAATACTTTGTATGAACATAAAAAATATACTAGACGGGTACGTTTTGTACTTGTGCATGAAAAGTATACGTAATTCCAACATTAATAAATTGAACTTACAAAGATACCTTAATACGAAAACTTACATATATTTTTTCATTACATAGGTACCTGTATTTGAACTTTGTAATTGTCATAATTATTTAATTTCAACACTTTAATAATTGTAGTTTCAAAGTGAAGCCAAGGTCATCACGTATCGGTAATCATCCACCTGTTTCGAAAATATTGTGGGTATTAAGAGCAATTGCTGTAGGTTTTTTTAATTGACACTTTCTAGCTGGATGTATACTGTCTCCATGGTCACGGTATACCTGTGTATATACTCCCCCTACATTCGATGCCCCTTAAGTTACATGTACCTCGTCTGGGCACGTTATCAATGAGAAATTCAATTATTATTCTTATTTTTTTTTTTTTTTTTGAATTTGGAAACGTCATAGTTCTTTGGTACGTTGCATTAAGAGTACATGTTCAATGCATGTAATTTGCTGCCACCAGAATGCTGAAAATCAGTAAAATAGCTTTACGAGAGAGAGAGAGAGAGAGAGAGAGAGAGAGAGAGAGAGAGAGAGAGAGAGAGAGAACACTGTATATTATTTGAAATTAAAATCGATACAACCGGCCCATAGAAAACAATTCAAGTACGGAGAGGGGTGGGGGTGGGGTGGGGGTCTCATCGAAATAAAACAATAAAAAAAACAAACAAACAAACAAACAAACAAACATCGGGCGTTATTATCTTAATTTCATCTACTTAATCATGCGAGTCTACAGTTATTGAATTCTTGTTTTGTTTGTTATCTTTCTTGTATTTATTTATTTTTAAACATTTAGAATTTTGTTTGTTAAGATGCCGCTCCAGTATGTACATGTATGTAGTGTGTGTGTGGGGGGGGGGGGGGGGGAGTCATGAACCAGTAAAGAACACAAACTATTCAAGTGATCATTTACATGTATTTGAAAACAACTTTAAAAAAATAAATATATTCTTATCAGTGGACCAGTTATTAGTCCCCTACCGGTGAAACCGGAGGGGACTATAGGTTTCCTCTGAGTCTGTCCGTCCGTCTGTCTATCTGTCTGTCCGTCTGTCTGTCTGTCTGTCCCTCTGTCTGTCTGTCAGTCTGTCCCACTTGGTTTTCCGCACTTTTTTCCTAAACGCTTGCAGATATTGAGCTGATTTTTGGTATGTGAGTGTATCTTGATGAGTTACAGATCAAGTTTGCATTTCGTTCCGCTTCAATGATATTTGACGGAATTACGGCCTTTTCAATTTTTACGGGTTTTCCGCAATTTTCTTCTAAACGCTTGTAGATATTGAGCTGATTTTTGGTATGTGGCTTTACCTTGATGAGTTATAGATCAAGTTTGCATTTCGTCCCGCTTCATTAATTTTTGACGGAATTATAGCATTTTCAATTCTTAACGGGAACCAGATTACACTTGCCGGTAGGGGACTAGTATTGCTAATGCAATACTCTCAGAATGCTTGTTAGTTTTTGTTTGTTTGTTTTGGTTTTTTGATTGTTGTTGTTGTTTTTTCATAAGTCTTTCGTTAAACTCGCCTAATAAAACAAAGATTTATAGCATGGAAGTAAATTATAAATGATCTGTAATACGAAACTCAAGTTACACTGTATGAGAATTTTTAGTGATTATCACGACCTACATATACATGTAATGGACGACAACCTAGCTTAAATATAAACTGCTAAAAATGAAAACTTAGCATTTTACGTGTACAGTATGTCACAGCTATTTTATAAATTTCACTTACATGTACATGTTTCGATCGCCATAAAAACAGTAATGATCGATTTCACTACTATATTTGGAATATACAAGGGGCGGGGCTTACTGGCGGCAAGATTAAAGCGGGGTCCGCTTCACGCATGAGTGCGTAAAGCGAACCCGGAAAGCGAACGCCGGGTTCGCTCTAGCGGACCCAGAGCTGACTCCGAGCGAACCCGAAGCGCACCCAGAGCGGTCCCAAATTTTCTGAAAGCGAACCCGCAGCGGACCCCGAGCGAACCCAGGAAGCGAACCCGGGGTGCGCTTTGGGTTCGCTCTGGTGTTAGGTTGTGTCCGGTCCGTACTGTATAGTGAAAGTGTATTAATTCTTTGAAAATTTCCCCACTGCTGCTGGGTATTAAATCGACGAAATATGTACATAGTTATGATGAGAAAGAGTGCCTCTTCCAAAATTGTGAATTTCATGGCCCCTGGGTCAAGGGTACAATTGGAGGGATGCTCTAATGATTATATCCTGAAATTGAATTTATGCTTTGAAATCATCTCTTTGTTTTTAATCAAAGATTTATTATTAGCAAGGATACCTTTTCTAAAAGTATTAAATGTGTGGGCCCAGGGTCAGTGGTTCCTGTGGGGTGGGGCACCACTGATTATATAGTGGAAATGCATTTTTTCTTTGTTCCTCTACTTTGCCTCTGGGTAAACAAAGTAAGGATGTTAAGTGTATAGTTATGCTGAGCACTGGTGCCTCTTACAAAATTGTGAATTTCATGGCCTCTGGTTTAAAACACGTGGAAGTATTATTGCATGACACTCAGGTGACCTAAAAGGCCCGTGGACCTCTTGTTTAACAGATTGAAATCAATAAATGATTACTTCTTGACGGTTTGTTTAATTACAACTTTTAAACACACAGGAAGATGGGCGATGGACAAGAGAAAGTTGCAGATAAGATGGACCTCCTCAGAAATCACAAATAGCATTGATCAAGAAAAGAAAAAGATCAACATTAAAAGGGAAGTTTTGCAGAATTTTTAATAGATTTGAAGGTTTGAAAAGTTTAGAAAGTTTAGAAATACTTAAGAAATAAACAACAATGTTAAAAAGTTCTCTGGGAAATGAACTTGGTTGGTCACGTGATCAAATCCTGTGAAGCCCGAAGGGCTTCTCAGAAGATTTGATCACGTACCAACCAAGTTCATTTCCCAGTGAACTTTTTAACATTGTTGTTTGTTACTTTTATTTACATTTGAGACGAATATTCTGAATAGAATTGCATTTATTTCACGAACGGCCCGCCGTATTGCTATGTTGTGACGCGCAATGACCTAGAAGCTGTTTTGTCTTGAGAGTTCGCCTCGCTCCACATTTGAATACTTGCATTGATGTTCAGCAGTCCAGTTCAGGAAATATCTGTTCATAATGAAAAAAAAAAACAATGATCGCTACTGAGAATAATCTTACTATTATTGCATGAGTTCTTTATATATGAAGTCAAAAGCGGTGGGATCGTCTTCAGTTTGCATACCTTCAAAGGAATTTCGGGTTAAAAAGGTAAGCGTGATTTTAGACTAATTAAAAACATTCCTCACACCGAAGAAAGATCTAATGATCATTTGTTGAAGAATTTTTTTTTTTTATCTTTTTCATCGCTTTAACGGCTTAGAAGTTCCGAAACCAGTGTCACCGTGACAGAAATATGTAGACAAGATATCATCTCGCTGTGTGATTCGGTCACGCCATGACCTCTGACCCCCTAATAAGTTCATACAGAATTGAACATATTTTCTCTTCAATAAGTTCATCAAAGAAATATATTTGCAAATGTAAATAATCAAGAATATCTTGTCTGATATGGAAAACTCATACAAAGAACTGGAAAGCGCACAAATTGAGTACATAGAATTGTTAAACCCAGAAAATAAACACGATCTCAATGATATGAATAATATGGATAAAGATAAAGATGGACACAATGTATAATGAACTTTGTAGTTTTCGATCACATTTTAGAAAACAGTCACTTATGCTATGTAAAGACAATCTAAATCGAAAAAAGACAAACAAAAAGAGGGTGTCAAAGTGAAGAAATTAGATGCACCAATTTAAAGTGGTGAATTTAGAGAATATTAAATTTTCAAGAGATATTATGAAAGTATTATGTTTCCAACATACAGAACCGATCCATTTGCAAAAGATTCTCACAAGTGAGGCTCTTAAAACAATGCAGGGTGTAGATAGCAGTTATGACGAAATGTGGAAAAGACTGAAACTGAAATATGGCAGACCTACAAGATTATAGACTCAACACTTTCTGACATTGAAAAACTGAAAAGTATTCCTGATAGGGATCATCTGTGTTTTATTAACACTTTTGAAGTCGTACAATGGTGTTTCATAGATCTAAAAAGCTAAACATGGAAAGAGAAAAGATTACCACAACTATGTTAAGTGGAATCGAGAAAATTCTTCCTCCAGATCAGAATCGCGTACGGATCCTTATAAAACAGAAAATATGAACAATTTCTCCCGCTTTTTTTTTTCTCGAGGAAAAAATGTAATGGAATATATGCAGTCTGAATTTCGATGTGAACAAAAGGCTAAGGTTCATTACATCTCTAAAAAATCAACTAACGATCCAATAGAAAACTCTTTCAAAGCCATTTTCACAAATGGACTCAGTATGCAAATGAAACAAAATCAAGAAATTGTGCAGAAAGTTGTTGATTGTTTAGTCCAAATTACAGAGACTGTATGTAAATGTCATCACCAGGCATCAAGCACAACAGAAGAATTGCAAACAAGCTGTGTTGGTATCACAACATAGATTTGCATGAAATTACTCAGTGTTTGACATTTGATAGAATTAATGTCAGCAGAAAAATTGTCTAGCTAAGAAAAATAGAGCTTGTTTTATATGCTTGAAACTTGGACACATTTCCAAAATTATTCGAATAGAAAAGGATATTAGCATTGTGGCAAAATGCATCATACAACCTTACATCAAGGAAAATCCCAAGGCAAAGTTAATAATTATCTACACTTAGTGAATGGTGAATAATGTGGAGAAACTGTTGTGCTAATGGTTAGTCAAGTGAGGTACAAAGATGACAAACTATTTACACTTCCAGACTTGTTATCAAACGTATCATCGATATCCCATAGATCTGCACAACGTCTCAATGTTAAAGGACTGGACATTACACTACGTATATCAAAGGTGGAAATAAAGTTGTCGTGGGAGACATGTCAAAAAAGTATTACTCTATTCGCGTATAAAAAAAGGATCAACATCCACACAGATTCTTGTGGAGAAACCAGTAGACAGCTGCAGTCTGATCATTACACACTTGCAAGTGTTCCCTTTGTAAACCGTCTTAGTGATGCCACTGCTATGATAGCATTGAGAAAAACAGCTGAATTGTTAGAGAATGATTATCCCAGAGACGCACATGTTATCAAAAACAGCAGCTACGTCGATGACATTCTTACCTCAGAACCAAGAGTGTAAGATGCATGTCGACAAGCACGAGATATTGATCATGTACTTGAAAATGGTGGATTTTATAAAAACATTGGATCATCTCTGGAAATCAGGATAAAGTTGCAGATGGAATTAAATTGAAAAAGACAGAGACAGAGAAGATTTTTGGATTGATGTTGAGACCATAAGAGGAAGTTTTCACGTTCAGCTGGACTTTACAGAAAAGGGATAGCAGATAGGAAATATATCCAGTCACATCTTGTAATGTGTCAGAATTATCAAACTTGACTACACGCACTAAACTCACGGTGCTGAAACAAGTTGCGGGAGTATACGACCCACTTGGTATGGTTGTACCATATATACTTACTGCAAAATCCTCGAGTTCACTGGACTTCACAGAAAAGGGAAAGCAGATAGGAAGTATATCCAGTATCTCATCTTGTAATGAATGAAAATTATCAAATTTGACTAAATTCACTAAACGCATGGTCCTGAAATAAGTTGCAGGAGTATACGATAGACTTGGTACATGTATGGTTTTACCATAGATACTTACTGCATAATCCTTAATTAGAACTCAATGTCAAGAAAGTCCGAATAGCTATGAGGTTTGAGACAAACCCCTATCCAAAGATATGAAGGAATATTGGATTGAATTCTTCAAAAGTCTCTATGATCTTGAACTTCTGAAGATACCCCGATGCATTAAAGCAGGAACTGATCTAGGGAGACCAATACTGGTATTATTCTCTAATGGCAGTAGCCTGGCATTTGGAAACTTTGCGTACATTAAATGGGAAGTAGAATTGGATACGTTATTTGCTAGACTGTTAATGGCCAAAAAAATGTATTGCTCCCTCAAGACAACTTACAGTTCCCCGACTAGAACTGTGTGATGCTGGGTTGTCTGCTCGCTTTCGTGAAAAGATTGCGAATTGTTTGGGATCATACATTGAAAAAAAAATTCATATTGTAGATTCTGTCATAGTAAGAGCACAGATATAAATGGATAGCTGTAGTTTTGGAACATTAGTTGCAAAAAAAATAGCAGAAATCCAATTAAAAACTTGTAAATAAGACTGGTACTTGATACCACCAGATCAGAATCCAGCAAATTTCACAGCTAGAATAACATCACCAATACAAGCGTTACTGACAGTGATTCCGTGTGGCAGAAGGGTCCAGAATTTCTGTACCAACCTTTTGAAAAGTGGGCCATTAAACACGTTGAAGCGAAAGAGATTCTTGATGTTTTTGTTTGACACACAGGAGTCAGAGTTGCAGAAGAAATTGCAGGATTATTATTGTGGCAAACTTATTGATCTAAACAGAACCTCAGCGTTACAGAAGCTCCTTAAACTCTAGAGTCTTTTACAACTTATATTCAGAAGGAAGAATACATTCCGGGAAATTGCACATTGCTTATCATCAGAGTATTTAAAGATGCAGAAAATATTTGGATTCGACATGTGCAACAGGTTCTTCCTTATGACGTAATTTATAAATTTAGACGGCTCGGACCACATCGTGCTCAAGACGGAATCATAAGAGGCGGTCAAAGAATGAACAAATGGATAGAAATAGAAATCAAATATATGGATGAAGTAGTATCTGTAAAATTACTATTTGCACATATTCCTACATTTCAAGTCTTTCTACTGACTGATATTTGACATCAATATTCCAAGGAAAGGTCGACGGTTGACAGTTGACACTTTCCATACGTTCTAGTGTCGACCGCGGACAGGTCGACGGATGACACTTTCCATATGTCCTAGTGTCTTCAGAGGACAGGTTGACGGTTGACAGCTGACACTTTCCATATTCATATCTCAGTGTTGATACTTTTATTTTTATGCCCTGGTGTTGACTGGGCACAGGGACAATTTAGGGACAGCTTACCTTTCCTTATATATTGTTGATTTTGGGTGATTGACTAATCTTAACCAAATCAAATGGTGTGCGAGGACTACCTCTAACTTTTCGAGCTGATGCGAGGCTAACGCTGATCAGTCAAATAGTGTTTGAAGACAAACTCTTATCTCTTGGGTGTGCTGCGAAACTGACCCTTATGAGCTAAATCATATGCAAGGACTAACCTCAACCACTTGAAAAGGATCTAGCCTTGATCAGTCAAATTGTCTGCGAGGAATTAACTAATATCTCAGGTCTAACATTATGTCCCTATAAGCTAATCATTTGATTTAAATGTTTCAATTGTGACGTCAACTATCTCGCGAGATAGGTGAACAAGAGTAAAATTGTTAATTGTCAATCTTCAACTGTGTACTGTTGACAGTAGATTACATTGGAAACTGTCAACTATGTAAGGTTGACAGTAGATTACAATGGAAACTGTCAACTATCAACTGTGTTAAGTTGAGAGTTGATTAGAAAGGAAACTGTCAACTGTCAACCATGCGAGGTTGACAGTAGGATAGAAAAGAAATTGTCAACCGTCAACCTTTTAATATGGTCGACAGTAATATGGTAAATAATGGAGGACAAGTGGAAACCAAATTACTACTAATCTATATATACAAGCTTCCCCATAGGAACTTTATACCCTTATATTGGTGTTGACCCAAAATAATTGGAACATGACATCATTCGGACTTATTCCATCAAGCCACCCATTTGCTGAGTTCATTTTGCAAGCATTTCATGAGGGAGACCATGCAGGACTTCATGTGAAACTTGCTATGATACGAAGCACATACTGGATACCGAAGGTTAAATACATCATAAAACGTGTAAAATCAAAATATGTGGTTTGCAGAAGAAAAATTTAAAGCTACAGAATCTCAACAAATGGCACAGACTCCTGATATTAGACTGAGCTAGAGCCTGCTTTCTATTTTAGTGCAGTGGATTTATTTGGACCACTAATTATCAAGGACACTTGGGAAAGAACACATGGGAAAGGATCTGAAGTAAATTTCCATTGTTTAGTGTTTAGAGTTGTATACATAGATCTTGCAGAGGGTTATGATACAGGAAGTTTTATCATGGTTCTACGCAGATTTGTGGAAATTCGTAGATATCCCAGTAAAATGATATCGGATGCTGGATCAAACGTTTTGCTACAGGACAGGAGTTAATTAAGGACCATTATGCATTCATGGAATCGGAGCGACATTAAGAATTTTGACAAACAGGGAGAGGGTGTTAAGGGCTGGGAAACAACCAAATCAGCAGATTATTATTTTGTATTGGTCAGTTGAAAACGGAATGTAATTAGAAGAGTTTAATTCAAGGAAAAGTTCTAGTTGTTTATATACTCGCATTAATCATTTGGAATATATTTAATTTTTGGCATTCAATTGCAATATTTTCTTCATTGATCCCTCTTAGTCTTTAAAGAACACTGGCATATGCCACATTAAGGTTTTTATTTAGAAATAATCAGCCATTGCTTTGATAAAAGAAATTTATCTAAGTAAATTTTGTTTTCTGCGTTCTGAATGGCCTTTGCCTTAAGTTCAGAAGTATAACAACAAAGTCCACTTTATTATCTTTACAATCTTTTATATCAAAATGCATTATGTCACAACATATATATTTTCCACAGCTGTGACAAATGGTTGATTTTTCAGTTACAGAATAATGATTCTAAGTAGATCTGATGAGGATTTCTCAACATCCATTCTCCCATGGAGATCTGTTGAATTTGTTGTTTCCCATACCCTCCCCCTCTCCTGTTTTCAAAAATTTTAATGTCGCTTCAATTCCATGAATGCATAATGGTCCTAAACTCCTATCTTGTAGCAACATGTTGTGATCCAGCATCTGATATACAATATAATGATTTTCATAGTGATATAAATATTGGAGATGATTACATTTTTCGAATTTAATATTTGAATGATGAAAACATCATTAAATCAATCATATTTTCTGTTTAGGATTTCAAGCATTTACTTTCATGAGTTTTCTGCTGATATTTAAGATAATATAAGGAAGATTAACTTGTTCACCGAACCTTTCGAACAACGCTCGTATTGTCTGTTCAAAGCCATGATGGCAGGGTCACAAGGCGGTTGTGACTGGTCGATCGACAGGGGATGCTTTCTCCTACCTGGAACCTGATCCTACCTCTAATGTTTTAGAGGTTCGTTTTGTCCTGATTTGTATGTTTTACAGGACGTTTAAGCTTAAATACTGTCCGTTATCTCTATATTTCATTATTTAGTAGAGGAAATATATTGTAGCATTAATATGTACATCACTGTTGTTGATGGAAAAGACACTGATTATGAAATACAGGTTGCCTAATTGGTTATAGATTTGATAAATAGCTGCTGTGTTGATACTAAAAGAAATAAAGGAGATAATACCTCGTGGATTTGATATCTTTATTGAAACATGATAAGTAAAAAAAATGATAAAATAATGCTACAAACATGATACAGGTCTTTCAAACATGAATTATTCAAACAAGCATGATATATGACAAATGAGATTTTAATCAAACATGATTTGCTACAAACATGATATCTAATACATGATTTTAACAAACATGATATGTCAAACATTAAGTATATCAGGATAAGTAACAAACATGAAAAAAAACAGGCTACAAACATGATCAGGTAAAATGAATATCAAACATGAAATGTGATTTGTAAGATTTTAATCAAACATTATGTCCTACAAACATGGTAAGTATCAAACTTGATATAAAATCGAACATGTTTTAATGAAAGATGATGAATAACATGATTAGTAACAGATATGAAAAAAGAAAGCTTAAAACGTGATCAAATAAAATGAAATTAAACATGACATGTGATTTACAAGATTTTAATCAAACATGCTTTGTTTAAAAAATGATATTTATCAATCTTGATATTAGTCGAACATGTTTTTAACGAAACATGATGCATAAAATGAATAGTAACAAATGATGTAAGACTACAAAGCATATTTTAAACTTGATATAATCAAACAACATATAATCAAGCAGGAACTGTAGCAAAATTTATTTTATTCAAGTGCTATTTGCTACAAATATCATACTCAAAAATCATGATATTTGCCAAAAACTCTTTTAAGAAACATGATGAAAGACATACATAGTACAAATCAAATGTTGACCTTCATTAAATATGAGTCGAACCTCATATGTAAGTATATGGTACGAAAGAATCAGGCTTTATCACCATCATACATAGGGAACATACTATGTGAAAAAACACGAATTAAAACAAATATATGGAATTTATCAAACTTGAATCAACAATCATGATACATGTTTACTATAAAGTATATCAAACATGAAAACAGCAATCACCATAAACATTAAACATGAAAGGTATGAATCTGATATGTCAAATCACCATAAACATTAAACATGAAAGGTATGAATCTGATATGTCAAATCACCATAAACATTAAAAATGAAAGATATGAATCTGATATGTCAAATCACCATAAACATTAAACATGAAAGGTATGAATCTGATATGTCAAATCACCATAAACCTTAAACATGAAAGGTATGAATCTGATATGTCAAATCACCATAAACATTAAACATGAAAGGTATGAATCTGATATGTCAAATCGTGGCATCTAATCAAGATGCTCGAATGAACCAATAAAAGGGAGAGAAAGGGGGAAAAAACAATAATAGGGCTTACTTCCTTAAACAAGCAATAGTTTAGTCAACATATTTAATTGTTAATATATTTAAAGGTTGATTCTACTAGTAGCTATTGTATTTGAAAATAAAATGTTCAAAGAGTAAGAAGACAACATAAAAATTTGATAATATATTTCAGATTTAGTTTGACCGTCTTATGTAAGAGAAAAAGTCAAGTCAAGTTCATAATCATTGTTATTAACATTAAGCGTCATATGATGCATGCTTCAACTTATTTTTTATCTAATAAACATGTATTCCTATGAAAAATTTTGATCGCCTTTAGCCCCAGCCATACACAGATTCTTTGCTTTGAAGAAAAAAAAAGATCTGTATTACAAGAAGACGCTTCCACATAACTACCATTCATCATGGCTTGTGAAAAGTTTTAATTTTTTTCCTTTATAGGGTGATTTCACGATGAATCGGACACCATCGAGCTTCAACAAGTTCTAGTGATATTGTTACTGACCGAATATTATCAAAATAGAGATTAACATGTAGCATGTATTTAAAATAATTTTTTTTAGACAATTAAATGCTGTTTATTGAGAAAATATCAATAAAAACCGACTGTTTAAAATTAGTCCGAATTGACCAAGGATAGCACAATATTTACCTTGCATCAGACAAAAGGTATTTGAACCACAAAAATGTCATATCTTTATATCGCTATTTTAAAATTAGTGAATTTGAAAATTGTTTATCTTTTATGTAAAAAATTAACCTTCCAGTTAAACTTGGTTGACTACATCAGTCCACAAATGTGGATGGATTTTAGTTGCATCACGTCCCATTAGAAAGGATTTACAATGCTGTTTAGATATCACTACGCGCCTTTGTCTTAATATAAGTTGAGTCCAATTTTAGACGTCATATATCGATTTTGTACTTTCACTGAAAATTTATTTTCTATTTTCTATTTCCGCAAAAAAATAAAAAGTCAGTTGGGTTCTGTATAAAAATGGACGTGATTACCATTGCATCGGAAAGTGTCCGATGCATGGTTAATTTGTGTCCGATGTACGGTGAAATAAACACACTAGTAAAAACAACTCTAAAAAATTATACAAACATTAATTAAATTTTAAAAGTTCTGGAAAATTATCAATCATTGACAAATTTCACCTAGGTTCGATTCGTTTCGTTGAAGTCTAATTAAAAGAACGACAACTCGAAAGATCGTAAAATTCTGGTTACTCCTATTTGATGATGAAAAAATAAGACAAAATTTCAAGGCCATTCTCGTAGTAATCTCAACATGATAATAAAAATCGGCATCGTTAAAAAGTTTAAATCTTTAGCTTCAAGACAGAAACAAATAAAAATACGGGAAATCTAAGGTTTAAAGAGAGTTTAAACTTAAATGTGTCCGATGCATGGTTAACTCACCATAATCCCTAATGCAGCCCCACCCAACCCCTGGGGTCCATAAAATGCACAATTCTCCATCTACTCTACGTAAGGAATCATTCTTCTGATTTTCAGCTTTCCTTGTCCAGTCGTTCTTGAAAAGAAGATATTTCAAAAGATGATTCCTATATATCTCAATGTAAAACTCCGATTACCTACCGTGGCCCCATGCTTCCCACAGCGACCATGATTTGAACCAACTACGTATATGCACTTTTGCTAACAAGATCATCAAAAACCGTTTAAGAAACAAAAATCACAAATTACATGTAAAATCCTGTATGCCGTCGTGTTTGTGTTTTTTAGTACATTACGTAAATGAAAAAAAAAAATTATATTAAATTATAAGCATTCAAAGGGAATATAAAATTCCCGCACCAGACTCCAGTTAAGATTTTTTTTTTTACATTGAAGTTTGTGATTAGGGGTTTAATATTGACCGAGGTTTCCTAGTATTATTTCCTTTTACTCAAAGCTTCTTTGTACAAATTTCCCACTCTATTATTACAAACACAACTGAAAAAGATTACCAATCCTTGCAAACCGTTTAAAATTGCAACAAAGTACGAAAATATTGAAATATCTATGAAAGCGTCTATGATTTGAAGGAGCCATGATAAGCCTATCAACGAAAACAGCTTTATGTAAAGAGGAAAATGAACCCTATTTTCGAATGTTCTTTCATTATCAGGGGAAAAGAATATTTTATACGCCGTCAAAATATAAGAAATTACATTCGTCGAGCAGACAAAAATAAACGGAACCATGATAGTGGCAACGAAAGCTGATTTGTGTGTCGTCAAAGCTGCACCATAACCCATGTTTTTGCCATCGGACAGTAAAAGGGAGATAGAAATAGTTAAAATAACAATAACCGACGCGCTACCAAAAGCATACAAAATATATTTGGTCGCCGTTTTTCTGCAAAATATTAGAGAATCATCCAATCTTTGTTCAGATGTGAAGGTACGAAACGTGTGAAAAGAGCATACTTGAATCCAGAAAATTACCAACAACCAAGAAAAATGTGACAAAGCGGATATAAGTTCCATCCTTAAGATGTGAGGAAATTGACGCAAGAATAAACATATTTGTGCTAAAAATAAAAATGAAACCAGGATCATGTTGATAATTCCGGGAAAAGTTCTTATGCTTGGGAAAAGACAGTACGTTAGGAAGGTCACCAGAAGAGCAACAAGAGAAACACATACACAGATCAAAGTTAAAGTAGACATAAGTGAACTCCTAACATTTAAGCTAATGAGTTTAATTTTTGATATGTCACTTGCACAAATTCGGAATCTATTATGCTCAGCTTTAGAATGATAAATAGACAATTTTGAAAAGGTGTAACCAGTACTCACATTGATTGACGTCTTACTGAAATCAAAATCTTTGATTTGAATTTGTGGGCATGTCAATAATGGGCTAATAAGAACATTTCTAAAGATACCGGATCTACAAAAGTTACTGTTCTGAAAGATAAAGCACTGCCTTTTTCTATTATACTTCATATAAAGATAGGGCACCATGAATGCGTTTTCACTAAGAGACATTTCAACTTCAATTGTGGTTGTATTTGAAATGGTCCAGTAAGCAGCCATTTTTGTCAATAGTATCAGTTTTTCTTCCACTGCATCTCTCTTAACTATTTCATCTTCAATGAGAAATGTTGCATATAAATAAAAATACCCATGTGTTATATGCAATGTGTTGCAACTCGTAGAGATCATTAAAATAAAATTTTCAAATTTAGTAGAAGCTAGTTTAGATACGATTGCTTGTCTTATTTTCTCATCAACAAATATCTTAAAATGTTCTAGCATTTCCTTTATTGTTCCATTGAAGTTTGTAAGGACGGAAAACTTGACTTTCACTGCAATAGTGTATCGCAGGTTGGTTGTGGTTACTAGTACCGATACACAGGTACCATTCCGTAGTGTTTTTCCGGGTAAACAGATCAGATCCCTACATGTTTCCTGCAAATGATAGGAAAATTTAGATTAATTTTACGTACATGTAACAGAAGAGATTAATGGCTTGAAACAAGCTTTAAACAACTATTCTTCTTCTGGACAAACCTTATTTAGAAAAAAATAATACAGACACCTGATCCCACCTATGTAATTTCAGGAGGTCAGTGTTCATGCCCTTTTCCCATGTAGTTTTTATGAGAACGATTACTGTTCATTATATGCACCTATTTCAATATAGCCATTATGTAAAGTTCATAACTTAACAATATATATAACAGTATTATGACATTTAATGTTAAATTTGAAATGCAGCTTTTTATTATCTAATAGCACTTTTAGCACTATTTAAGACATAACATTTCTATCCATAATCTCAACCTTACCTCGGAGTCTATTAGGTAAGGAAAATTGGGTCTATGCTATAAATGAATGTTTGCATTTCAGCCAACATGGATCATTTTGTTCTCGAAAAAAAAACTTAAAAGAGGGATGTCAACGAATATTCCAGTTCTCGACTATCGTTCAATTATACTGACTATCCACTAATTTTTGTCCTCCGCTTTCACTGAAAGTGGGGGATATTAATTTGGGTCTGTCTGTCCATCCGTCCGTCCGTCTAGCTGTATTTCTGTCTGTCTGTAACACTTTCGTTTCCGCGCGATATCTCAAGAACCCTTTAAGCTTTCGCAGTGAAATTTTGCACAGCAACTCCCTATGGACTAAAAAATAACCTTATTAATTTTGAGGTCAAAAGATCAAAGGTCAAGGTCATAAATTAATAAATTCTGTCATTTTTAACACTTTCGTTTCCGAAATCTCGCGAATTCTTTAAGCTTTTGTAATGAAATTTTACATAACAAATCCCTGTGGCCTAAGGAAGACCTCTATTGATTTTGAGGTCAAAAGGCCAAAGTTCAAGATCGTAAATTCACAAATTCCGTCTGTGTGTAACACTTTCGTTTCCAGGCGATATCTCAAAAAGCTTTTGAGCTTTTGCAAAGAAATTTTATACCATAAATCCCTATGGCATCTCTCGCCCCTCTCAAAGTGTCCCGCCCCGTTTTTTTTTTATTTATTGTATATTTAAAAGTCGCTTGGCAATATTTTTAGCACAGGAGCATGTGGAGAGTTATTACGTATAATACAGGTTGTCGACCGACTTTATATTCTAATTACATCTATTATAACTGTTTAGTAAATGCTAAATTAAACAATATGTAATGTGTAAAATTTTGACAATATTGAATGTGAATATTAACATTATGTGTGACCTAATGTTTGCATTTAATCAGACTTAACTCAATATGAGTTATATTATGGAAATTAGATCAACTTCTTGTTACATAGTCAAAGAAGCATAACTCTTACGAAATTATCATTACTGACTTTTGTGTGTGACCTAATGCTTGCCTTTAATTTCCTGTATAATCAAGTCCTCCGTGGTCTAGGGGTATGTTGCTCGCTTATCAAGCGAGAGGCCCGGGTTCAATCCCCGATCGATTCTATTTTTCTTTTTTTTTAATGTTTTTTTTTTTTTTTTTAACTAAATGATACTATTCAACATGTGAAATGAAAAAGTTATGATGTCTGGCGAGTACAAACTCATAAAATCATTATTACAGTGTGATAAATATTCTGTATATTAAAAAGAATCTTCTATACACGTATTAAAGAATAAGCAATCAAACCTTTATATCCATATTGGCATTTTTTAAAAAATTGGCTTCAATATACATGTATACATTTAATAATTCTACAAATACAGGGAGGCAGTGTGACACCCCCCCCCCCCGAACTGCACATGGTCTTCTTTTTTCCCTAAGCGGGGGGACATAAATTCTCTGGATTAGCTTGTTTTTTCGGTTATCTGTTAAAAAATTGTGACTTCATATCAATGTAAAATTCAAGACAATTAAATTTATTTTGAAAACGCATCACTGTTCTCTTGTTAAAAACTCAGGGTAAGGCTTGAGCGGTCTTAGTTAATTGATCAAAGAAAATAATTTGCCTGTCGATTTTTGGTTATGCAGCAAACAAAGTCTAGAGTTGGAAATACTTAAAAAATGTAATGATGGAAAAACTTAAACTTAAATGTAAGTTATGTGAAACTGAACTTGAATTTTTGCGGTGGAACAGAGAGGAAACACTGACATCCGTCAAAACACTGAACTTTCCTAATAAGTCCTCCGCAAAAACACCAAAGTGCAGAGTAGAAACTGTTGTTATCACAAATCTGGTTGAAAGAGATTATCTACCTTTTAGTGCTAAATATAGACGTGACTTGCAAGAACTATTTGGTTTGTTAGTCCCAAATTATTTAGTTCGAATCCGCAATACCATAAGGTAACGCGTAATCCAATTAATAATTAATTAACCATAATTAAACAGCTGTTGCATATTTGTACATATACATACATGTAAATAGGGGAATAGATATGAGCGTGGCATAATGGTTTTTCTTTTTGATGTTTATTCCAGTCATTTCATGATTGTATTGATTGTTTGCACGAAATCTCATAATTAAATTTATTATTAACACAAGCTTTCTATGTTTTATAAGATGTACACTTTAACTGTTTATCAGTCACGGATTACTGACTTAGATGGGACTAGACCCTTTCAAATGGCTCCAGGTGAAAGATACATGCACTGGCGTCATGAAAAGAATGGATAAATGCTACCGTTTTATATCTTGTATTTAGAGAAAATATTTGCAGTTAACATTATATTGAAATTCAAATATGTATTTGTTTACGATTCAGAAAAATGATATATAGTGGCGATAGCTTAGAGTAATTATTGTACAAGCAGTCTGAAAGAATATGAGTGAAAAGACAGGAGAATATTAATTTCAACGATTACTTGACTATCGTTTAACTAAAACTTCCGACCATTCGACTAAGCCGTCCGACTAAAATTGACATCTCTATATAGTTTAAAGATATATACAATAAACCACGCTGATAACGAAGTGCCAGGGACGAAAGATTTTGCTCCGTTGTAAAAGTAATTCATTATATCCGTTAAGATCACAAGATGTTTTAAAGCTAAAGGGAATGAAAATCAATTCGCTATAAGCGAAGTATTATTTAACTTAACGTGTTTTACTCTGAAGTCATACTTCTCCTCTAGTTAAAGTGACCCCCCACCCTGTCCCCTCCCCAACCCCATAAATATATTGAGGCAGGGACATTACTCATTAAATTTTAAGAAAATTTGAGCGTCAAAATATAATGATCGTTTTACCGCAATCTTTGGTACTTCCGGAAGAAAACTCGAAATCCTAGTTAATTCTTTCCTTGTGTGAAAAAACTTCAACTCTTTCTTTTGTCCTATTTTTGTAAATATAAATGGCGTAAATAAAGTAAATGGTCATTATTTTTTAGAAATTGTGCCAAGATTGTCTAAGTCATCTGCGAGAACTTCTGTGTTAAATTAAGTAATGTATACAAGTACCCTTCCGCTGAAGTTGTTTGAGTTGTTTTCACGTACATCATTGCACATTTCACAAAAAATATTTTTGTACTTGGAGCAAACATGATATTTTTCTTTAATGAAGTTTTAAAAAGCACTGAAGTGAAGAAATGCTGTCATATAATGTGTCCTGGCTAAAATATATCTTAGATATAATGTATGATATGTATAAAATAATATAGAAAAAAATGGATTCAACCTATACAAACCTTCATGTATTTAAATTAGCTTATTCACTTAGAAATATAAATACTTAAACTTAACTTATTTGAGAGAGAGAGAGAGAGGGAGAGAGAGAGAGAGAGAAAGAATTTTGTTTTTAGGTAGGCAATTATACTCTGACAGTATTTTTTATACTATCTTGTGTGTCAATTTTTTACTGCATCTAAATAACTTCCTAACAATATCTTACGAAAAAATTTAGCCAAAAAAGCTATATAAAGATTAATCGATACTCTGATAAGAGAGATAACTCTGAATTACATAAATTTCTATTATTCCTTTATAAATTTGCCTAGTTGAAGTGTATTTTCTGTCCAATTTTGCCCTGCAAGCTTTGCTAAAATTGTTTTTATTTTATTAGCAAAGCACATTTCTTTTGGAAAATCATTGGAGTTAAAGCAGCATTTTATATGAGTGAGCAGAAGGTTTATGAACCTTAAGGTAAATAAAGCTTACCGAGCTTCCGTCGTTCATTTGATCAGGCAAACAGATAGAAGTTTTCTCTTGAGATAAATCACCATCGTCTTTATCATGAGATGCTACAGAAAATGGTGCCTCAAAACTATGCATGTAAGTGCTGGGGAACAACCAACTGGTTGTGGTGTATGTCTGTAAAATGTAAGATCTTTCACAGTCTGAAACGTTCACATCATTGCACATTTCACAAAAAATATTTTTGTACTTGGAGCATACATGAATGTTTTGAAATTGATGACATGCGCTGACTAGTTGCGGATCTTTATCTGGCTTACAAGTTTGAATTATTTGAGATGAATTCACCTCAGTTGGGTTGCATATTAAACAGAATTTATTTTTATATACTATTGAACCCGATCGTACTGGAGAAAATGTCAGTACTTCTGCATGTTCACACGCTTTTAATACATCTTCATTGTATGTTTTCCATGTCCCAGATACGTTACAGGATGATATTTCTACATCACATATATCCCCACATCTCTTTGTGGTAGACGGTGGTTCAAATCTTATCTCACATGAACTCCTTTTCAGGCTGTCAATCATATGTTGTAATGATTGAAAATTGAGGTGATTTACGTATGATTTGCAGCTAACCTTCATCGGCCATGGACTTACATTTGTTATGCTGTCAGACAGAGCACTTTGAAATTTGGAGTCTTGGATTTTTTCACACAGGTAACAAAACAAGTTGACATAGGTTTCCATATTTGTACTAGTTGACTGAATTGGGATCGAATGGTAAAAATGAAAAGCATTGGTACCTTTGCAGAAATTTTCAAAATAGTTTGTTTCAAGACATCCATTTATTGCACGGAGGTTCTTAGGCGTATCATTTCCTTTGCTTCCCGGGTACACATCACTTATACAAGTCCATTTTTGCCTTATAGAAAAATCGTCACAGCAGTCGAATATGCACCCCACAGTACAAGAACAATTTCTTTGTATGGACATTGTATAGTTCGGCAATAACCCTGATGTGCAGGCACCTTTTCCTGATAAAGAGAAGCCGGCATAAACTAGATTTGTCAAGTTGACAGAATAACGAAAACTTGAAGGATTTACAGTTTTTGGAATAGAGGAAAAATCAGCATTTTCTGTTCTCGGTGAACAAATGAAATTAGCTTCTGGTAGGAAAATACTGTCCGCAGCTGTCCAAATTTCAGTTTTCTCTGAGCGGACAGTTTGTTTGATTCCCTCGATGCTTGAATTAATTACATCTGTTTGTGAATTGTCTAGAATTCGAAGTTGTTGTACATATTTGTCGACATGCTCTTTGAGATATGCATATGTAATATCAAAGATGAACTCATTTCCGAAATAGGATTCCTTGGAATCAAGTAATTTTACATCGCTGTAGTATTCTTGACTGCTATCGGCGTTGTTGCAAACAAAGCAAAAGTGGTTTTTGTAAGGAAATGAAGCATATAATGCCGGCAGATTGGAACAAGCATTCTTAAATGTGCTTGGAAATTTACAAGTTTCAATTAAAAATAGTTTTTCAAATTTAGGAGGGTTGCAAATTTTGCAAAATATGTTTTTAAATATGCCATGTGGTGCTTCATAGCCACTCAAGCATGCCTTTTCTATTTGTTTGTCATAAAGCATCCAAGTACCTGTTACATTGCAGGTAGCAATTTTAGTCGAGTAACTTATAGAACAAGTTTTCCTTCTCATTTCGCCTCGGTACTGAAAATGAATGCCACAGGATTTTGACTTTGCAAATGCAATTACTTCTTCGTAAGATGAAAGGTAGTTGAAATCTGTGGAAGATGGACATTTAAATAGTAATTGCCATTCGGTGTAATTTGTCTTATTGTGACAGAAGGCGCAAAATTTGTTCCTGTAGGATACCCAGCCTGTTGATGCAGCAACAGGTGGGAGATGAAAAAGATCAATTCCCCCTCGTTCCTTTGTGCAGTTTCTGGATAAATTTACGTTAGTGCCATCAGGACAGTATGAAATCAATAACTCTGGCTCTGCTTTTCTGTAAGGCAAAACGTGTGTATTAATGCATTCCACAAGTCCATGTCGAAAGAATATATCAGGACAGCATTGCCAATAAGTGTATAAATAAGAACAGTAGCTTTCATCGCAGGAACATGACGGACATTTCGTTGAAGGCATTGGGTCATTTGGAATCCCTAGTGAAGTCAGGATCGACTTATCGCATATGATATTAGTTCCACAGAGAAGAATACTTTGAACGATTGCATGGGTCGCATTAAAATCAAAGTCCACTTTGATATTAACATCGTCTTGTGTTTGATCAGTAATTGCACCATTCATCAGAATTGCAAATTGTAAACCTATGAGCCATGTGATAATATCCAGCATCTCAAATGAGATATATTCTGAGATATGTCAAGGTATCAAAACAAGAAGCTTTCTGTAGACTGTTCTTTTTTTCTAATTATCTTGAGATATCGGGCGTTTCAATTCACTTATATAGGATTGTGAATCCAATTAGTTTTAATTTATTTTTTCAAAAGTTCATAAGTTGTTTATTAAAATTTATAATTGGGTGTGAAAAGGACACTTACTGAAAAAAATAATTGGTTATTATATCCTTGGTTTAGCTTCCAATATTACAACTTTGTTAATATATTTTCAGAAGGATTAATAAACGGCAAATTATAAAACCGTGTACTTTCTCTATTGAAGTATTTAGCAAACGTTGTTTCATTAATATGTTTGTTTGGTTGTTTGTTGTTTAAGGTCCTGCTCGAGAATTTTTCAATCATATGAAGACACCACCACTTGCCGGTGGAAAGCTGCGAACTCTGACACATATTCGGCACGCAGAGCCATTAAGCACTGAGAGATATTTTTCGTGCTAGCATCTACTGCGACACGGGAACTAGGTTTAACCGAAGGACCGGTCGTCAGGTCTCACAGCGAGATTCGAACCAACGACGTAATGATCAACTTCTTACTCCGCGATTTTAGAGCAGACGCCCTGCATGTACCTCTACGCCACGCGGGCAACTTAATGGGTTTAAATTGTGTGAAGTATGAGTCCATTAAATATGTTGTTACATTAAATATGTTATTACAAGAATTGCAAGAATTTAATTACCTCTTTATTTCAAATTCAGTATAAATCATCTCTAGCGCTGTTTAAAGAAGTGTATGTTGACTGATATTTTTCATACAAATTGTTCCAATATTTTCACATTGAATATTCTATGGATGTGATCGTTAACCTGATCACGACATAGAGCACACGGTGGGAAACAGCGATCGACAGGGGATGCTTACTCGTCCATGGCACCTGACCCCACCCCTGATGTTTTTAGAGGTCCTTCTTTACTCTGCTCTTGATTTGTATTGTTTCAATGAACTTTTGAGCATGACTAAATTCCATTGAAGCCAACACGTGCCAGTTATATAACGCAAAACACATGCTTGCAGATTCAAATATTCAGGTCAGTGTCTGTCTCTGGTCTGATTTCTAATGACCGGATTATTTACATAAAGGATTACCTCAACATAAAAAAATACTGAGATATAAGAAGGTAAAATAAATTATGTAAATTTCAAAATCAGAATGTTTGAGTATCTATAGTGGAAGATATTCCTGATAGCCTTAAGTAAAAAAGGAGAAGATATTGCCTTGATTATAGAATCAGAAAGCATCTAACTTATATCATTTTAGGGATTGCTGATTAAGAGACAGGAACATTTGTAAATAAGTTAGCCTTTTTTGATTAAAAAAAAATAAAGAACTTAAGGATATTTGATAATTTTCCTATCTTTTCCTTTTTAAAGGTTTTTTTTTAAAAAAAGAAAAATTGCGCAGCAACATTTTTTTGTCCTTACGAAGGGTTGTGTGGTTAACAAAATATTCATTAAATACACGTGAATTTTAAATTGCGACTTTTCATATGAAAACACTATTAATAAATAATGAAGGGAAAAAAAGGCATGTCTAAACTAGGATATTAAAGGTTTTCTGTAATCTATACGCAGAGCTCTTCTTTGCAGGAGATCTAAACAGTCTAAAATGGCCATAGATATCCCTTTGAAATCTTTTTTTTTTCTTCTCTTAAAGACACGTTGGTGTAAGTAAGCTACATATCACAGTCAATTACATTTATAAATGTATTTATCTTTAGTACTGTAGATTTCTTATTTTACGCGAATACTTATTATCGCGAAATGACCCAAGGGCGTCAAATCGCGAGAATAATAATTCGCGAATGGTTGATTTATCTAGAGATTTTACATACATTAAAGCACCATAAAAATAAAAGCGAGTAATTTTATTTCGCGAGCGGTGTTTCTCGCGTAATTACGCGATAATTTATTCCTCGCGTATATTTAGGAATCTACAGTATGCTATTCATCGCAACTTCAACGAGTATATATTTACACATGTTTTACATGCGTCTGTGCAAAATACCATAAATGAAAATACTGCAACGAATTATATATCAGAATGAAGTTATGGATGGTTTATTATTATTATCCCCTTGCTACGGAGTTGGAGGGACTATAGTTACGCAGTTGTGTGTGTTCGTTTGTGAGTTAGTGCTGTACAAAACGGAAGTGATGTAAATTGCATCGGAATGCTGCCTTGATTTATAGATTATGCTCTTTGCGAGGGTATGATCTGCCTTGTTGTGCCCTTGTTATTATTTTGATTTTAAATCTATATTTTCTACATAACTTTAATGACATCTGTCTTTTATTGTTGAAAGATCTTTCATAATTTCACATGCTTTTTTCGAAACTTTGCACAATGAAAAACATTAAGTAGCTATTTTTTTAATGCATTTAGAGTGATCTGCTATTAAATCTAAGAAAGAAACAGAAATATAGAGTGAATGGCACAATTTCTGATTTTTAGCTCTACTGGTCAGAGACCAGAAGAGCTTATGCGATAGTAAGGTGTCCGTCGTCCGTCCGTCCGTCCATCTGTCTGTCTGTCCGTCTTTCTGTTAACAATTTTTCAAAATGCTACTCCTCCTACAGTTTTGGTCTGATTTCAATATAACTTGGCACACAAGTAGACTACACTAAGATACATAATTTAGTGCATCGGTTTTTGATTTCGATGAACGGTGTTGCCATGGTTACTAAAAATAGAAATTTCTGTGAAATTCCTTTAAAACGCTACTCTTCCTACAGTTTTGATCTGATTACAATATAACTTGGCACACAAGTAGACTACACTAAGATACATACCGGTAATTTAGTGCATCGGTTTCTGATTTCGATGAACAGTGTTCCATGGTTACTAAAAATAGAAATTGCTGTGAAATTCCTTTAAAACGCTACTCCTCCTACAGTTTTGGTCTGATTTTAATATAACTTGGCACACAAGTGAATTTCACGTTCATACATAATTTAGTGCATCGTTTTTTGATTTCGATGAACAGTGTTACCATGGTTACTAAAAATAGAAATTTCTGTGAAATTCCTTAAAACACTTCTCCTCCTACAGTTTTCGTTTGATTTCAATATAACTTGGCACAGAAGTAGACTACATTAAGATACATGATTCCTATTTATTAATGCATGTTGCAAATCCTCCAAGTGCTACTTTGTTATACGTACAGACCAGTAGAGCTACAGTCTCATCAGAGACATCTGGTTAAATTAAAGCATTTTTATGGTCAATTAGACTAAAGCACTGGTAAACTCAACGCACTTTTGTATGCATGCATTTCCAAATATATACGTAAAAGAGTGATTCTCGATAGTTTATATATGCAAGTAAATGTCTTTGAATTTCTTTTTTTTTTTCTGGAGAAATACTGTAAGAACCCTAACATTTAAAATTAACCAGATAAAAATCAGTAGGTACATAGATACATCCTTATTTTATATATCTTATTCAAATTTTAAAAAGAAAAAAAATGAAATCATTGTTTACCGTCTTGGTATTTAAAGATGAAGTTTACTCAGGGTTTTGGACGAGAGAAACTGAATGCTATAAAGTACAATATGTTTAATAAAAAATGTTCTAAATAAACAAAATAACCAAGTTAAAACTCAATATCAAATTAAAAAAGTAATATTAAATTATTTTAGAAAATATGCAAGAACAAAAATAAATTTTTGTTCGGATATTCGGACTAAATTTATATTTTTTTCATTTTTGTCACAATTTTTTTTTTCTTGCAATGAAATATATGGAGATAACCAACAGTATTCAAGCTCAAAAGTCCATTATACAATACAAAATAGGAGCAGAGCAAACACGGACCTCCAAACATCAGAGGTGGGATCAGGTGCCATGGAGGAGTTAGCATCCCCTGCCGACCGGTCACACCCGCCGTGTGCTCCTTGTCATGATCGGGAAATAACGGAAAAATCCGTCGACAATTCAGTGTGTAAATAATGGCCTAACAACCAGTATGAAAAACGTCAGTCAGCATTTGACTCAATGATAAATTGTATTTGCTGACAAGGTCATTGTATCGACCATAGAACTTACGAAATGATGACTTTAAACGAGACAGCTGATATTCTTGTTTCATCAACTTATTTGTCAATAATTTACCTCGTTTTAGAAATTGTACATAAGTAGAGCATGCTCTTGCGTATCGAATCAACTGAGAGATATATACCCCGTATGCAGGTGATGAAGGTATATTGCTGCATAAGTAAGGGAAGTTGACGATTGGAAAGTTAAAGTCATCACGTTTATCATAAAGCTTGGTTGTTAGATTACCATTAACGTCTTTTTCAAGTAAAATATCCAAATATGAAACAGATGTGTCAGACTCTGTGGTATCTTTTATCTCAAGTTCACCAGGATATATCGTATCGACATAAGAATGAAAATAGCCATTGTTAATTGACAATACATCGTCGATACATCTAAATGTCGAGTTGAACGCCACGGCAAGTGTTTTCTTCTTTTCACGTACAAGATTTTGGACAAATTCTGCTTCATATGAATACAAAAAAGGTCTGCTAATAACGGGGCGCAATTGGTACCCATAACAATTCCAATAGATTGTTGGAAGACCTGGTCTCCAAAAACCACATAGATATTAGATATTGTCAATCAGAAACTCAAGCATCTTTTTAATGTCAACTTCAGAGTACTTGTGTGTACAATCAGAATGTTTTTTTAACAAAATAATTTTGCAAATGACCATTGACAAGGTAAGTATATTTACGAGTTCCATTTTTATTGAAAAAGCAGCTGTCAATGATATCAAAAAGCCTGGACTTTAATTTATCGTTGTGTATAAAGTTGAAAAGTCGTAAGTTTTTAAGCTGTTGATATCATACACAAAGATAAGATTCTATGTGTTTTTAAACATAATTTTGCAAATATTATGAGTGTTTAAGTTCATGCATTATTTAAAATAATTAAATGACATGCAATGAAGAATTTCAAAAATATGAACGAACTATTGTTTACGAAAAAATGCATATTATTTTGTCTCCTCTCGTGTCCCTACCCCTCAGCTCAAAGACACTAAAGAATCAGGAATACTTTTGAAAGAGTCACAAGATTTTTTTTTAAATTTAGATTTTGTCTTAAAAGCCTTACAATATTTTGTTGTTTTGTTGGAGTCATATTTGTCTGTGACATAAAAAAAATAGACGGTTTCCCCCACTGATAATATAATAAACTTGGTGAGGAAAACAAACTTTTGAATGCTGGAGTCTTCCAGGAAATGGATCCTTGCCTGCTTAATAACATCAATAGAGATTATAATAAATGAAAGGGTGTATGGTCAGCTATTTATTTGCTACTAGCAAATCAGCTCGGGCATTTGCCGGCAAAGGAAAAAAATTCTCGGATAGTAAGACGGACACATGATAGCATTTACTTGCATCAAATAAAATGTAACAATCAAATAGAGGTATATGTATGATTTCCCAATTCTCAAGGCTAACATGAACAAGAAAACATTGATGTTGCCCTCAACTGTCGCCCGGGAAATAAATGAAGTAAACGATGGAAATTAGTCTTGATCATCAAACCGCTTCGATTAATATATAATCTTTTTATTGTATAGTTAATCTTTAATTCTGAATAACTTTTCCCACCTCAATCCCATACACCAAAACAAACTTATATGTATAGAGCAGCCTGGTTCTCCGGGCTGCGATAATGGAATCTACGTAACAGTTTTTTTTTTTTTTTTTTTTTTTTTCATTAAATTCATGCTTAAATTATTTTTAGCTTTCAGGGATCATGAGGTCGGTAACTATGGTACTGTAGGTTGCAAAAGTCAAAGTGTCAAGCAATGTATGTGCAAAATATCAAATTGATATCTTTTACAGTTTTCAAGCTGGGACAGACGGACAGATTGACGAACATACAGATGCCGGGTATAGTGATATTTAAATATCATTCTGCTGTACAGGCGACACAAGAAGCAAGTGACACATGTATATGCAAAAAAAAAATGGAAATATAGTAGTGTTAGCAATGTTTACCCATATCCAGTTTAACATTTACACTTTGTTCTTAAACTCAATCCTAGATGAAAGAATATTATTTGTCAAGTCAATACGACCTCGTTACCGGAACCTTTGTAGACATGTGTATCTCATGCATATTTCCACAAAAACCTCTACCAAATATACTTAATACTAGCACTTGAGATCTCGTACATAGATCTATAGAATCATGTTTTGAAGACAATGAAATAGATAATGATTCTTGTATTAAAAAATAATGCACATGACTAGATTTCTTTCAATAGCTATAAATCCGAGATTTAATTAGTTGTTTTAAAGAAAAATTAAAAAGTTGTTACATTCCAACCCCCAGGTGTAGTAAAGAATTATATTTTACAATAGATGTTAGAATTATTGAAAGATCTTTACCTGAAAAATGATTTTTAAAAAAGAATTTGGTTTAAAATGGACGCCATCAGCGACCTTCTTGAGAATATAGTCAAAGAGTGTGGTGGATTTGGAAAGTTTCAATGAATTTTGATTCTCATCCTGTTTGGAACAAAGATCACGGTCACATGGAGCATGCTCATGATGACGTATGGTGGAACCATTCCCGATTGGTGGTGTAATGTTTCCAAGATGATGTCATCATATAATGTTACATCGAACGAACTTTTCAACCTCAGACATGTTTAAGAAATGCCAGCCCCCAACTAATATGACAGGTTCATGTGCTTCTAAGAGTTTTTCAACTAAAGGCCCTTTCACAATTGGCGCACGAGCAGAAGCGACAAAATATTCGTGCGACAGAAAATTTCTAATTTGGATCGTAAAGTGTTGCGAAAATAATCGCATATGAAAAAGTATTCGTACGAAATTCGCACGATCTAAAGCGACCGTTGTGCGTTAAATCTTGCGATATATCTTGCGTCTATATGCGACTGTTGTACAATAAAAGCGATTGTTGTAAGATACTGCGATCGGATCGCGCGAATGATCAGGTAATTGGACGATTGAACGTGCGCCAATGCGATTGAACGTGCGGCGCTCGTGCGCTCATGCGTTCCATGGTACGAATGCTCGTGCGAGTCGGAAGGGGTATATAAACCGGCCATTTCCGAAGCTCTTCAGTTGATATAGTTGAATGCTAGAGAAGATGCTTATACAGTTTATATATACTAGTGGCAAAACATGACAAATTGAGGCTGATAAATTATGCAAGGATAGTAAAACGTTGCAAGATTACATGAGACACGTTGAGCAACAGTCTCATATTCGCAAAACACACGCATAGACAGCTGCGATTCGTCTTACGACCTTTAAAAATCGTGCATCACTCTTGCGAGTACACAAAACGTTGTAAGACGTTCGTACTACTGTTCGTGCGTTGCGTTGCGATAATTTGGATCGCATTTGGTTGCGTCTGAATAGTGTGCATGTCCACTATTTTGAGGAGACTTGATGCGACCACTAAAATGCATGTAACGAATGCAAGACATCGTGCAACGTATGCGAGAGCTCGTGCGAAGCTGAAACATTCCGATCGCAAAGTGGTGTAAAGTGCTCGTGCGCCAATTGTGAAAGGGCCTTAAGATGAATACTGTTGTCAGCGAGGAAAGAAAGTGTGCAAGATGTTTGTTTGTTTGTTTATTTTTGTTTTGTTTTTTTTTTTCCTTGATTTTGTTTTGTTTTGTTTTGTTTTCTTGTTTTTTTTGTTTTGTTTTACGTCCCTCTCGAGAATATTTCACTTCTATGGCGACGCATACAATTGACGGTGGAGAGCTGCAAATTTTAACTTATGCTGGCACTGAGTACCATTGAGCAGTGAGGGATCTTTTTCGTGCCAGTACTTATGAGACACGAGAGCGCAGCTTATACGGCCTGTAGTAACCTTGCTCACTGGATTACTAAAGATTAACTAAGGATTTTATGACCCATTACATGGACAATGCATCACTGCCTTCAGACTTTATTTCATCAAGGGTGATAATCCAAAACAGCATACAATACAGAGTTATGGTTCTTACTTATAATCATTACATTCCTCCTTTTCTTAAATTTTCACATCAACTAAATTTATGTTTGAATAAAATTTCAATACTGAAAATGACGTTTTCTTTAAAGTTCATGGTCACAATAAAAATCAATGAAATGCGTTACGTTCGAAATTTTTACAATTTTTCTTTAGCACAGTCCATAAAAATTAAACATTATGTCAAAACAAAGTCTTTGAACCGAGTTGGTAGCCTGCGTTCCCGAACTGGTCTTGTATGCAGAGAGTCTCGACGGTCTGTCGCAACATTAGAGTCGTCCACATCATGGATCCTAAGGTCGTCCACATCATCATCTGGTACCTCACTTGGTGGAAGATCAACATCGGTTACATCATCTGTATCATCAAGCTGGGCACTACCATCTAACTCCAGATTTTTCACTTGCTTTACATTTCTGCGATATGTACCTCCATGTGGTGCTCTCAGTAAAACTTCATTTCCTGTTCGTTCAATGACCTCATATGGTTTTGTTTCAAATGCAGGTGAAAGTTTGTTTTCTTTTGGCTGTTGAACCAACACTTGGTCTCCGACTTGTAATTGACTGTGTTTTGCATTCCTACTCTTGTCTGTATATTCCTTCTCTTTCTTCTTTTTCATCCAGTCTTTAACTCGGATGTCTTCCTCTTCTCTCTCGGGAGGCTAGGAATCATTGTCTTCACTGGATATCGGAAAATAAGTTTGTTCGGTGCAACTACAGTTACTGTATGCGGTGTGCTTCTGTAGGCTGAAAGGAATTTTGGCAACTCCTTTTTCCAGTCCTTCCCTTCAACATGAGCTGTTCTGAGAGCTTTTAATAAGGTCTTATTCTGTCGCTCCACTTCTCCATTAGCTTGCGGCCAATAAGGTGTGGATGTTTCATGGATGATGTTGTATTCCTCTAGAAACTTCTCAAATTCTGTAGACCGAAATTGTGCTCCGTTGTCACTTCTCAGACTGTCAGGAATACCATATCGAGCGAAAGTTTCCTCCAAACATTCAATGATCTTGGTTGATCCTGTGTTCTTCAAAATATAAGTTTCAAAGAAACGGCTGTAATAGTCCACATACACCAATACTGACTCTCCTGTTGGAAAAAGTCCCATTAGATCGATTGCTGTAGCTTGCCATGGATAATCTGGAAGCACTTTACGGCGTAAAGGTTCAGGTGACGACGGACCTCCAACTACTTGACATGCGTAGCATTTCTTGCAAACACGTTCGGCATCACTATCAATCTTTGGCCACCACCCTTTCTCTCTCAGTCGCTGTTTTGTTTTAGTGATACCTTGGTGTCCCTCATGAGCAGCGGTTAAAACTTTCTCTCTCAAACTGGTTGGAATCACAATACGTGTACCTCTGAGGATCACTTTTCCTATACTGCACAGTTCATTTTTGACAGCTATGTAACTTTCCTCACAATCTGTCCAATTTCCGGTTTGTAAAGCTTCTTTAACTCTGTGTAACTCAAGATCTCCAGCGGACTCTTTCTCCACATCCTGAATTGTCAATGTTCTGGGTACTGCTTGCAGAGCTACGAATCTTACGAAATCCTAAGATATTTGACTTGGTGAAGGTGTATCGGACTTATAGATACACAGTCGAGATAGTACATCAGCAACATTCTTGTGTCCAGGAATGTACTTTACTGTGAACTGGAAGGAATAAATACCCATCGTTGGATGCGCGCACATGGATTTGACTTCTTGCTGTAGATGAACTGTAGAGGCTTATGGTCTGTCAGCAAATCAAATTTGCAACCATATAAATACATATAAAAGCGTTCACATGCCCATACGAGTGCTAATGCCTCTTTTTCGGTCTGTGAGTATCTTCCCTCGACATCTGTCAAACTTTTGCTTGCAAAGCAAATAATACGGCGCTCTCCCTGGATCAAAATATCCTAATGTCTTGGCTTTTGATAAACTTGTCTTCAGCTTTCTAAATGCTTGGTCTTGTTCAGAGCCCCAAGTAAATGGTTGATTTTTCTTTGTCAAAATTTTCAACGGTTCTGACAGTGTTGCTAGGTTAGGAATGAACTTTCCACAATACGTAACCAGTCCAAGCAAACTTCTGACTTCTGATGCGTTTGTTGGCGGTCTAGCTTCTACTATAACTTTCACCTTCTCTTTGGTTGGGTCGATTCCTTCGTCCGATAAGATGTGTCCCATAAATTCTATTTTTTTTTTTTTTCGATGAAGTTGACATTTTTCCTTATTAAATGTCAATCCATTTCTGCCTAGTTTCTCAATCACAGCTAATAATCTGCTGTCATGCTCTTCCACTGTTTTAGCATGTACAATGATGTCGTCCGACATGCTTCTCACTCCGTCACATCCTTGGAATGCCTGCTGGATGGTGTGCTGATAAATTTCAGGTGCAGAAGTGACACCAAAACTAAGTCTTTTGTACCGAAACAGTCCAACGTGAGTAACAAAAGTGGTGATATCACGGGATTCTTCAGCTAGCTCTAATTGATGAAAACCCCACTTCAGGTCCAACTTGCTGAAAATACAACTCCCATTTAGGCCGTGCAAAATCTCATCAATGGTAGGTATTGGATGTCTCTCTCTAATTATGGCCTCATTAGCTTGCCTCATATCCACGCATAGACGAATATCTCCTGACGGCTTCGGCGTAACAACAATAGGGCTGACCCAAGATGATGGTCCCTCGACTGGCTCAATGATATCCATATCCTGTAACTCTTTAAGTTTGGCTTCGACCTTCTCCCTCATAGCGAATGGAATCCTCCTGACTTGTGCCACAGGTGTAACGTTCTCATCTATGTGTAACATCAACTTAAAGTTCTTCAACTTTCCCACACCATTAAAGTAATTCTCATACTTGTTAAGTAAGTTGGCTTCCGACAGGAAATTTGCATGTGCCACACTCAGAATTCCAAGTTCTGTTGCTGTTTATGTCCTAACAGGGCCTGTCCTTTACCTTGGATCACAATGAATTCTGCTTTCACTGATGAATTTCCCACTGCAATATCTGCGATAAAACATCCTATAGTGTCCAAAGGTTTGGAACTTCCGTACGGATAAAGTTTCTTATCTGATCTCTGTGAAGTACATCTGACCTTCCTCCTCTTTAGCTCCTCCCATAGGTGTCGATCAATGACATTACAGCTAGCACCAGAGTCGACAATCATCGAAATATCCTGTACTCCCCCAATATTCGTAGTAACGGTTGGGTGATTTGGTCCACCAACGGTAAGTGTTTTGAAAAGTTTCCTGTAACTTGTCCATAGACAGTGTAAATACATTAGCTTCTTCCGAATCCTCTGGCTCTGTTGTGTCCACCAGTCTAATGCGTTGCTTGGGTTTGCCTCGTCCTGGATATTTGCGAGCCTTTGGTGTGAAAGATTTACAACACTTAGCAAAGTGATCTGGCTGGTGACACTTACGACATTCTTGACCCAGGGCTGGACATGTTGGATCAGATTTAATATGTCCCCGTTTGCCACATTTATAACAAATTATACTTGTGTATTGTTTGTGTTTCTGAGTGCTTACTTTATTCACGAAAGTTTCTGAATTCCTTCCTCCTTCGATTCCGCTTGCTTGTTGTTGACTTTGTTCAAAGGCCCTTCGTATAGTTAACGTTTGCTCGAGTGTCAAGTCACCCCCTCTCTCCAGTAGTTTCCTACGTAGGTGAGACGATTTACATTTTTCGATGACTTGATCCCGAATATGTTCGTCAGCATTATTAAAATTACAATGTTCCGCTTTCTGTTTCAATCGAGTCACAAATTGATCTAAACTCTCTGTCGATTCCTGTGCCATCAAACGAAATCCATGCCTTTCGAATGGTGTGTTTACTCTACGGCGGAAGTAGTTATCAAGTTGTTCTATAGCTATGTCGTACACCGTCTCATCTCCCTCCGGTTCGCGAGCCGCGGGAAATGTGAAATAAATATCTTGCATCTTCATACCTCCGCAATGTAATAACAAAGCTCTCTTTTGTGCCGCATTTTCTACCCTTTTACCGACTACAAATAACTCGAAAGCTCTGCGCCATTTTTGCCATCTCACCCCTACCGTGGTCGGTTCTCCATCACAATCAAATGTAGGAATTCCTCCTAAATCAGTCGTAACTAACTGAGCCATTCTAATTTGTAGAGTCTGTTCTAAATCCTCGTCGCCAATGTAGTAACCGTGCTCAATGAATTACTAAAGATTAACTAAGGATTTTATGACCCATTACATGGACAACGCATCACTGCCTTCAGACTCTTTTTAATTAAGGGTGATAATCCAAAACAGCATACAATACAGAGTTATGGTTCTTACTTATAATCATTACACGGCCTCATCCGAAGGACCTGTCCCCACGCCCCACAGTGGGATTCAAAACCGCGACATAAAGATCAACTTCTTGCACTTGTTATCAAATTTAGGATAATGGTACGCAAAAGAAACGCAACCTAGTGATGTGATTAAAACTGTCCATTTCCTTTGTAGATCCACCCCATGTCGACTTAATATAAGTAATACAATAAAATACGAAAATTTAACAATACTTTAATGAAAAAATTAGGTAAGGTGGAGGGGAAACAGGTCTGTCGACGAAAATGTCCAAATATAATTCAAATCAAAGCATTGCTCTCAGCAGCCCCACCCCCACTCCCCAGTCCAGATAACATATTCGATGTTGACATAATGATATACAGAGCAAACCGAGTGGCGCAAAATTTTACATGTTTTGTAGTCAAAAAATAAGTAAAGATTTGTTTATTTTGAGAGCAGTTAAGATTGATCACAGGGTTATCTTTTTATGATATCCTTGTTTAAACTTTTGAACTTTGAATTGGCAATTCACAATGAGGCAAACTCCACCTTAGTCAAGGCTTCTACATGCTGTTTCTGGCAAATGGATGGATAAATGAACTTTTTTGAACTAATAAATCAAATATAAACAAGAACATTGAATAGTCACTTTACCTTTGAAGAAAAGTGAAACATGCACAGGGATAATAATAAAAATCGTCAACTCAAAACTACAGACAAAAGGCAATTTTGGCGAAATTCGATTCTTAATTATATTATTTGCACATCAATTTAAGATGAATGATGCAATACTTATTTATAGAATGGCGTGTTATCTAACAGATTATTGTTTACTTGCTTTTCATTCCTGAGACTAAAGAGTCGATGTATCCGAAAACACAGTTATCGTCATTTAAAAAAAAACAATTTCTGATTGGTCGAAGGATATCAACCAACCCCAATCAAAACTCGAGAAAAAAAAAACCACTTTTTGAGCAACGTCGGCCAAGGGTTCGAGGAGAAAAGCAGATCAGAATCCCTTGATTAGCCATGATGGATATGAGGATGCCCTCTTGACTATACTAAACCTTAAAATTTCTCATAAAATGTAATAATTACAATACCGATCAAAATTTATTATTATATGACTGATTAATTCCTGTCTCTCTGATTGGCTGAGATCCAATGGTGGAGCATCTTTGCTAGCCAAGGGTTTACGATCCACTCCATTCCTCTTGTAGAGTAAATTTCGGATCGGAAACCCTTAGCTAGCGAAGATGATGTAGAAAAAAAACACTGGTTATATTTGCCTGCACCTGACCTTCCAGGTAAATATAAGGATTTATTTTCTTCACATTGGTCTAAAAATAGATCGGAATATTCCAAACTGATATAAAGTTTTGGAAAGTTATTCTATTTCTACTGACTTCCACTCACTCGATATAACATTTAGAAATATATAATTTGGCGTGGAGGAGATTGCGAAGCAAGGGGGGGGGGACCCTCCCCCAAACAGTTTTCTTTCTTTACGTAAATTTTTGATTTTAATTTAAACCAATGAGGTAGTCCCCAACTAATGGACCTTAATCCCCCACCCCTAAACTAACCTACACCTCAAAAGAAAATTTGAAGTAAAGAAAATTCTCTTTTCCTGTTTTGTCAAAGATTTTAAAGCTGTCATTTTTCCCTGATAATGTCCCACTTTCAAAATCGATCCAATATATTCCTTTTTTTTCATAGCAACTAAAGTAGATATAAACAAGATGTGTTTGTGAAACACTTTTGTCCCCGTATGGCAGCATTTCGCGAAGGTGCCCAAGGGAAGGCCTTGTCATAAGAAATACACATATAAACAAGAGGCCCAGTGGCCACATCGCTCACCTGAGCACTATGGCTAGGAAAAAGCAGAAATCAGTTCAGTCTTGAAAGGTTGAAAAGTTTAAATATAAAAGGGGCTCGGGGAGGGGGGGGGGTCATGAATTGAACAAACTGGAATCTACATTATCTGAGGATGCTTCCATTTAAATATGACCAATCATGGCTTTGCTGTTCTTGAGTAAAATTTTTTTAAAGATTTAACCTTTGTATTCCTATGTAAAACTTTGATCACTTATTGTGGCCCCACCCGACCAACAGGGGTCATGTTTGAACAAACTTGAATGTACACTATCTAAGAATGCTTCCATATAAATATGACCAATCATGGCTTGCTGTTCTTAAGAAATAGTTTTTTTAAAGGTTTTTACTATGTGTTCCTACGTAAAACTTTGATCGCCCATTGTGGTCCCACCCTATCTCCGGGGGTCATGATTTGTACAAATTTGAATGCACACTATCTGAGGATGCTACCATGTAAATATGACCAATCATCGCGGCTAGGATAAGGCTGTCCGATAAATACCACAGTGTACCAGACGTTGTTTCTTCACTGAACTACCAAGATATGACGTCATAATGAAATATGACGTCAAGTCACTGCAAACTTGAGCAGTCATGACGGGGAAAGTGTCATAACTTTTACATTCCTTCCCATGGTATGTAGATTTTATTTCGACGTTGGTGTTTGAATCAATTGTCTGAATTGTTGTTTAAATTTTCTATGTGCTGTTATGATGGTGATTGTTTCGTTATTCCTTTCTCTTTCTGCTTATTTACGTAATCAGACAAAAAAATGAATATGGAACGCTCCCCCTTACACGTCCGTAAAGAGTTAGAATTTATAAATCATGCATATATTAGACTGGCCCAAGTGATTAATAAAGATAAACTGAAGATTTTCTATGTGAAAATATTTTCTTAAGAAGTAAAACTCAGACTTGCCCCCAGCACTTTATATATACCCAAGAATACGTTTAATTGATTTATGTTACAAACTGTTCTCAATAATTTTGTTTTTCACTTGTGCCGATGGGATTTTTGTGCAACAATTAGGAAATTTTGTAAGTGTCCGTCACGTGATCAACACAGTCATGTGACATCACAAATATGCTTTTTCTCAATACGTTATTAAATTCTCTTCACAAATTTACTGCACATATATACATAGATTACAAATTGAAATCAAAATCTAGCTCAAAATATAATAGCGTATTTCTAATGCATATTAAGCCATCGGACAGCCTTAACATAGCCGCGATGGCTTTGCCGTTCGTGAGAAGAAGATTTTTAAAGGTTTTTCCTATATATTCCTATGTAAAACTTTGATCGCCCATTGTGGCCCCACCTGACCCCCGGGGGTCATGATTTGAACAAACTTGAATCTACACTACCTGAGGATGCTACCATGTAAATATGTCCAATCATGGCTTTGCTGTTCTTGAGAAGATGATTTTTCCAATACATTCCTATGTAAAACTTTGATCGCCCATTGTAGCCCCACCCAACCCCCGGGGGTCATGATTTGAACAAACTTGAATCTACACTACCTGAGGATGCTTCCACATAAGTTTCATATTTTCAAACACAGTGGTTCTTGAGAAGAAGATTTTTTAATGATGCCATTAATTTTTCACAAATTCTTAATTATCTCCCTTGGAAGAAGGCGTGGCCCTTCATTTGAACAAACTTGAATCCCCTTTACCCAAGGATACTTTGTGGCAAGTTTGGTCGAAATTGGCCCAGTGGTTCTGGAGAAGAAATCGAAAATGTGAAAAATTTACAGACGGACAGACGGACAGACAGACGGACAGACGGAATACAGACAAAATGTGATCAGAAAAGCTCACTTGAGCCTTTGGCTCAGCTGAGCTAAAAACAAAAACCCTAGCACCAACTGTTCAAAAGTTGTGACCAAGGTTAAAGTTTTTCAGAAGTAGGTCAAACTTCAAGGTTGAGGTCAAAATTGTTGGAATCAAAAGGAAAGTCTTGTCACAAGGAATACACATGTGAGATATAAAGGCCCTATAGTGCTAACTGTTGAAAAGTTAAGTCCAAGGATAAAGATTTTTTTAGAGTGGGTCATACCCAAAGGTCAAGGTCAAAAGGTCAAAAAATCTTATATCCATGGAAAGGTCTTGTCACAAGGTATACACATGTTAAATGCGAAAGCCCTAGCTCTCCAATGTTCTTCATTAAATACAGGAGGTTTTGGAGCTTTAGGCGTAACTCGACCTTGACTTTGATCAGATTGCTTATCTTTGCTAGTATTAACTACCTGTGATTCATACACTTTCTCAACTTCCATCTGTTCAATCACATACCTATGTCTCTCCTTCTCTAACTCTAATGACACTTTCTCTTTCTCTGCATCACAATCTAGCCTTTTCTTTTCTTTTTCTCTCCCCGCATTTCTCTCGTCTCTCTGAATAGCTTGTTGTTCTCTAATGAAAGTTGTAAGCTCCTCATCTTTCAACCTCAATGCCTCTCCATCTTCTTTTAATTGATTTAAAATATCCATTCTCTTATATTGATATGAAAATGAGTTAAATGACAGAAACCTCGCATCACACAGGACCTAATAGATAGTTACTTTTGAACTTACTATAAAATAGCCAGCCATGGCATAGAATTTGACAACTGTAGTGGTCTAACTTACTGAGATAATGCCAGCTTTGAGAAAAAACTTCTCTGAGGTCTCAAACATCCAGAACCAGAAAATTCCTCTACAAAATATGCAAACAGTTAAACACACAACAGAACCATTTTAACAAACAAAAAAATGAACATGTAGATTACAAAAATGTCCAAAATCATCAAACTCTAATTTACAAGAAAAAAATGGAACAAAACTGTTTTTTTTTTTCAATTGTTGGGTCATAGATTGGACCACCCATCCCTCTGTAAATTCCACTTCTGACACCATTTTGTCATATTAATGACCAAACGTACAGGATGTTGATCAAAACTGTCCTTTTAATTGGTTATTTACAACAAATGTTCTTTCAAATTTTAAAACATTTACATTTAATAAACCAAAATGTAGAACATAAACTGGATTGATTTGGGTACCTGTCAGTGTTCAACTTGGCGATGACGGTTGTCCTCAATTACGATACAATTATTCTCCAGACTGGTATTGAAATATCTCCTCCTGTCCTACTGCCGTGGAGGCCTACACAGACGCAAAAGGTATACATTTTGGACCAAAGACTCTAGATTTGACCGTGCCTGGTGCGGGGACATCTACCACACACAGGATGAGGACCTGTTAATTTCCCATGCACAATATACTGAATGTGTACATAAATTGGCGTATTCAAAATTTAGCGCAATCACTAGGTATGGAGTTATTGGCGTTATCATGAGTTAGCGCTACACATGTCCATGCCGTGTATTGTATTAGTAAATGATTTATTAGCGCTCTTCATAAATTAGCGAATCGTTGTCTGCGCCAAAGTCGCTAAAATATGAAGCCTGCTTTTTTTAAGCACACATAAAGTAATGTCAACAGAACGTCCTTCTCTAGGAGGACTGCCGTGTCCAACTGCCGCACGGACTCAACATTACTTTTAAAGGTCCAGTGATTTGAGGCATAAAAGGGGTTAAATATGTAAATAATGGAAAAAGGGGGCTCACCACAGGGGAATAGAATTTTGCTTGCGTGTTGAATATAGACCATTCATTTAGATGTAGATTTTAATGTAACACATTAATGAAGTATTATTATATTGCTTAGATATCTGATGATGATATCCATCACTTGACACTGCGATTTCTGCAATACTATCAACCAGAAACTTGAAATAGAACATTTAACCAAAATCAGAAAAAAAAGAATAAAAATCTTTTTAAAAATCTTTATCGTATCATAAGCTCCATTTGAATAATGGAAATATTCATAATAAGTGGTGCTGTAATGAAATCTAAAATAAACTGTGGGTGTAATAAGCCTCCTTTAAATCAATTGTATATTGAAATTACTGTAAAAAGTTAACGATACCAGATTTGTGGACATTTTTTCGTTAAAGTTCACTGATATGTCCATTAGAGAATTATGGTGTTCATTTTGCTATTTGAAACAATTTTTTTTCATGTTCAATACCTTGAACTGGTTTATTTATCGTAGAATGACGTGTTGGCTTCATCTGAAACCTCGTGGTGAAAGCTGTTTGGACGTATACGAACTTTGTTAATTTTTACGATTTATGCTAATAAGGTATGCTTCCCCCCGTTTTTACCGGCAATGTTTTTTTATTATACATGTAAGTGTCACATAATACTCTCGTGTTTTGATGACTTTGTTAGTCCATTCTTAGGCACATTCGATCTGTAAGGTTTGAGTTTATCATACGATAATAAAAATAACTAGAAACTCATTGCGAGCAATGAGAGGTCTTCCGTCCGATTTTTAAAATAAAATCGTAAATTCAAGCTGAAAAAGTGATTTTAAAACATCAGACACTCTGGAGATTTAACCCTGATCGTCAGCGTGAAAATCCAACGCGCTAACAATTGCGCCATTTGGACTTTCGCTTCAAAGTGAAAATGACGAATATCTACAGTTTGGATTTATGAATTCGAAAACAAATTATATATTTAGTATTTTGAAAAGAGACCCTCTTAACCCTACAAATATTAAAGAAAGATATTGAAGTTGAAAAAATCGATCTTTTAAATTCGCTTCCGGAAGTAACGACGACGCACAAAAAGGCCACTTCGCCAATCTAGAAACCATTTCTATTATCTCTTACAAGTATCCAGCTCATATCGTTAGCCATTCTTGAAAACACTCACGGAAAAAGTTACATTTTAAAATCTCCGTTATTGGAGAAGTTGATTTCTCACTCATAACACTATATGTATTACGTTGTGCATTCCTTTTAACTCCTTCATACATTAAATACTATAAAACGTAAATTGTTTGTAAAAATATATTGCGCAATTTGAACAGAAAATTATACCAGATATCATTTCAAAGATACAGTATTATACTTCAGCTGAAAAATGGTACAAAAAAATCCAGACATTTTGGGGACTTAGTTCAGGTCGCCCGCTAGATTGAACACGCTAACCATTATGCTAGTTGGACCATTTTTATAAGAGTCTCTATTATCCCTAGTAATATCATCAAAAAAAAAATATTGAGAGACAAAAAAGTTGAAATAATCGACTTTTTTAATTCGCTTCGGGTAGCAACCGGAACTATTGACGACGCACAAAAAGGCAATTCCGCAAATCTAGAAGTCACGTTCTATGCTCTCCAATAAGTCTCCAGTTCATACCTTTAGTCGTTCTTTAGATACGCCGCGGACAAAATTCCATTTAAAAATCAGGAAATTGCCCGTAGCATGAAACCGGAAGTGAATTTTTCCAAAATTCTTTCAAATGTAACAATGGCTTTTTAAAACGCATTATCCTTTAAAGATTGACGAAAAACCACTGAATAGTTCTCGAGATATCGCGTGTATAATATTTGTCTAAAAAATATTAAAAATAATTATAATATTTATAATCAATTTTCAAACATATTATATATTATGCATTCTGAAAAGACTCTCATTAACCGTACTAGTATCATCGAAATATATTGAAAAACAAAAAAGTTGAAAAATGCGACTTTTTCAATTCGCTTCCGGTAGCGACCGGAAGTACTGACGACGCACGAAAATGCGATTCTGGTAATCATAAAGACATGTTCTATAATCTCTAATAAGTCTCCAGTTCATAACTTTAGTCGTTCTTTAGGTACGCCGCGGACAAAATGCCATATAAAAAACAGGAATTTGCCCGTAATTTGGAACCGGAAGCGAATTTTCCAAATTTTACTTGTGATGAACAAAGTTCATATGATATCTCATTTTTTGTGAAAGTTTAATTGAAAACTATTGAATAGTTTTCGAGAAATCGCGTGCACAAAATTTGGTCAAAAAAAGGAATAATAATAATAATAACTAGAAACTCATTGCGAGCAATGAGAGGTCTTCCGTCCGATTCTGAAAATAAAAACGAAAATTCAAGCTGAAAAAGAGATAAAAGAAATTCGGACACTCTGGAAATTTAACCCTGGTCGTCAGCGTGAAAATCCAACTTGCTAACGTTAACCATTCATTTTTTACATCACTTCCGGCCACGACCGGAAGTAACTGCGATACAAGATTTTCTCACGATTCATATAACTGATGACTTACCATCAGTCCTGAAAGTTTTAGACTTCAGTTGTTTACTGTTGCCAAGCAATATTGTGAGATCAAATTCTAATTTTGAGGACAGGTAAACACGAGACCGGAAGTGAATTTTATAAAAATCTTTGACTTTTCTCTAGACATTTGCAGTATATACAACATACATAAATCATTTCAAGTGCTTTATCGATGAGCAATATTTATGAGAAAGTTAAATATCAAAATAAAGCAGTTTATCTCCTAAAACCGGAAGTTGACGTTTTTGTTTCCGATGGAATCTAACATATTTCAAAACAGCGAAAGAGATGCAATAAAGTGATGCAAGCATTAATTTAAAAAAGAAAAGTTAAATTTTTTTTAGATTTCTTTGATCACTTACTGTGACAAGCGGAAGTGACGACTGACGCGTTTAACCCAAATGGTTTTGCCTACTCCTCAAGGTCTATTACTCATAAAAGTTTGGTGTTTTAATCTTTTACCTGGTTTTGAGATCTCGCTCAGACAACTTCACATTTTGAGGACAAGAAAACATGCGACCGGAAGTGAATTTTTGAAAGATATTTACGATTACTCTAGACATTTGCAGTCTGAATAACATATTCAAAATTCATTTCAAATACTTTTTCTAGAAAAAATATTGATGTAAAAGTAAAATACTAAAATTATGTAGTTTTTCTCTTATAACCGGAAGTTGTCGCTTTTGTTTCAGGTGAGACGAACATCTTTCGAATCTGCGAAAAAGATGCAATAAAGTGATCCAATTTTTAATTTATAAAAGAAAAGTTGAAATTTTCGATTTCTTTGATCACTTCCTGTAACGACCGGAAGTGACGGCTGACGCTCTGAACCCAAATGGTTTTGCCTACATCTTAAGGTCTGTTTCTCATATAAGTTTGGTGTCTTAATCTCTCACCGTTTCCGAGATCTTGCTCAGACAAATTCTCATTTTGAGGACAGGAAAACACGCGACCGGAAGTGAATTATACAAAGATATTTGATGTTACTCTAGATATCTGCAGTTTGAATAACATATTTATAATTCATTTCAAATACTTTATCTACAAATGATATTAATGGGAAAGAAAAATGCTAAAATTATATAGTTTTTCTCTTACAACCGGAAGTTGACGTTTTTGTTTCCGGTGGGACCCACATATTTCGAAACTACAAAAGAGATGCAATAATGTGATGTAAGTATTGATTTGAAAAAAGAAAGTCGAAATTTTATGATTTCTTTGATCACTTCCGTAAACGACCGGAAGTGCCGAAGACGAACGAAAATGTGATTCCACAAATTGAGAAGTCACGTTCTATGCTCTCCAATAAGTCTCCAGATCATATCTTTAGTCATTCTTGAGAACACTCGCGGACAAAATTTCATTTTAAAATCAGGAAATTGCCCATAACTTGGAACCAAAATGGAATTTTCCAAATTTTCCTTGTGAGTACATGTCTTCACGGAGAAAAATATTATTTATAACTGAAAAAAGAGAGAAACAATCTCCCGCCCCAGCAGGATTCGAACCCGCAACATACGAGAAAGTTTGGATCGGTCATATCTTTGCAATAAATGCATCAATCAAAATGATGAAACCATACATAGAATTCTTGGAAGACTTTCTATTAACCCTGTAAATATCAAAGAAAAATATTGAAAAACAAAAAAGTTGCAAATTTAACATTTTTGAATTCACTTCCGTTCGCAACCGGAAGTCCGAACGACGAAAAATAAAGGTCAATCACCATATCTCCATTTGATGCTCTATCACGTTAGTGAGTTTCAATTTCATATCTTTAGCCGTTCTCGAGAAAATTAACGGACAAAATTCCATTTGAAAAAAACAAATTTCCCCAAAAATCGCGAACGGAAGTGATTTTTCAAAAAAATGAAAAACACGTCTGGAGATATTCTCACGATGCATCTTCCCGGAAAAAATCTTTGAAATCCGTCCACTCACAGCTGAGATATCGGCCGTACTATGAAAAAAGAATAATAATAATAATGATAGAAAACAGACGGAAAACAATAAGGTCTTCCGAAGGAAGTCGGAAGACCTTAACTAGAAACTCATTGCGAGCAATGAGAGGTCTTCCGTCCAATTCTGAAAAAAAAACCCGAAAATTCAAGCTGAAAAAGTGATAAAAGAAATTCAGACACTCCTGAGATTTAATCCTGGTCGTCAGCGTGAAAATCCAACGTGCTGACCATTAACCATTCACCTTTTTGCATCACTTCCTGTCAGGATCGGAAGTAACGGCGATACAAGATTTTCTCACGATTCAAATAAACTGATGACTCACTATCAGTCCTGAAAGTTTCAGACTTCAGTCCTTTATTGTTGCCAAGCAATATTGTGAGAACAAATTCTAATTTTGAGGACAGGTAAACACGTGACCGGAAGTGAATTTTATTAAAATCTCTGACGTTTCTCTAGACATTTGCAGCATATACATCATACATAAAATTATTTCAAGTACTTTATCAATAAGCAATATTTATGAGAATGTTAAATATCAAAATAACGTAGTTTATCTCCTAAAACCGGAAGTTGACGTTTTTGTTTCCGGTGGAATCAAACATATTTCAAAACAACGAAGAGATGCAATAAAGTGATGCAAGATTTAATTTAAAAAAAGAAAAGTTAAAATTTTCTATTTCTTTGATCACTTACTGTGACAAGCGGAAGTGACGACTGACGCGTTTAACCCAAATGATTTCGCCTACTCCTCAAGGTCTCTTACTCATAAAAACTAGGTGTTTTAATCTTTTACCTGTTTTTGAGATCTCGCGCAGAAATCTTCTCATTTTAAGGACAAGAAAACATGCGACCGGAAGTGAATTTTTGAAAGATATTTAAGGTTACTCTCGACATTTGCACTCTGAATAACATATTCAAAATTCATTTCAAAAACTTTATCTATAAAGAATATTTATGGGAAAGTAGAATACTCAAATTATATAGTTTGTTCTCTTATAACCGGAAGTTGTCGTTTTTGTTTCCGGTGGGACCAACATCTTTCGAATCTGCGAAAAAGATGCAATAAAGTGATCCAATTTCTATTCCAAAAAAGAAAAGTTGAAATTTTCGATTTCTTTGATCACTTCCTGTGACGACCGGAAGTGACGGCTGACGCTCTAAACCCAAATATTTCTGCCTACATCTTAAGGTCTGTTGCTCATATCAGTTTGGTGTCTTAATCTCTCACCGTTTCGGAGATCTTGCTCAGACAACTTCTCATTTTGAGGACAGAAAAACACGCGACCGGAAGTGAATTATACAAAGATATTTGAGGTTTCTCTTGACATTTGCAGTCTGAATAAGATATTTAAACTTCATTTCAAATACTTTATCTAGAAAAGATATTAATGGGAAAGAAAAATACTCAAATTATTCGTTTTTCTCTTATAACCGGAAGTTGACGTTTTTGTTTCCGGTGGGACCAACATATTTCGAAACTACAAAAGAGATGCAATAATGTTATGTAAGTATTGATTTAAAAAAGGAAAGTTGAAATTTTATGATTTCTTTGATCACTTCCGTAAGCGACCGGAAGTGCCGACGACGAACGAAAAGGTAATTCTGTTCACCTATAAGTCATTCCCTATACTCTCTAACAAGTCTCCAGTTCATATCTTTCACCATTTTTGCAAAAAAGGGGCGACAAAATTTCATTTTAAAATCAGGAATGTGTCCATAACTTGGCACCGGAAGCGAATTTTCAGAATTCCTTCAAGATGTATCAACTTCATATAAATGCGCATTACTCCTGAAAATTTCATAGAAAACCACTGAATATTTGCTGAGAAATCGCGTGCACAAAATTTAGAAAAAATAATAATAATAGTAATAATAATAATAATAACTAGATGAGATCTCGTTGCGAGCAACGAGTAGGTCTTCCGTCCAATTTTTGATAAGATGAGATATGATTTTGATTATGATCTTTGTTAAAAGATAATAATATATAGACTTCCCTAATTAGATTTCATTCTTTTGATTTATATACCATTATCAAAGAGCTATAAATGACATACTTTTGGCCCCTCTGAGCCCCTAGTTTAAGGAGTCAGCCACTTTTTCTTGATATCAATTGAAAGGTCTTGTGATTTTGGAAGCGATTTTTCAAGAAATATTCAAAGATTTCCTTTCGTTGTGGAGATATGCTGAATGGAAATATTTAGGGGCCACCCCTCCAAGTCCTTAATGGGGCCGTTTGACAAAAATTGAAAGAGTGCATCTTTTGTTCAGCATTACTTAACAAAATATTCCCCCTTTTCGAGATATAAAGCGTCAAAGATTTAGCATTCTGGCTCCTTGTGACCCCTAATTACGTAACATATGATCAGAATCTTATCATATATTGTTGTAAATAGTTAAGATAAACATTTTTGCTTCAATAATGTATTACAAATTATTGATGGTTAAAGAGTTATAGATGAAAGACTTTTGGCCCCTCTCAGCCCCTAATTTGAGGTGCCAGCCCCTTTTTCTTGATATCAAATGAAAGGCCGTATCATTCTGCACAACTTTTCTTCTATATGTTTTAACAAATTCTTAACATGTATGAAGATATGAAAGAAAAAGTGTAAAATTTTGTGAGATGTTTCTGAGACATTTTTTGAGCCCTACCGAGCTTCGGCGCCTTTTGAACTAGAGAGATTTAGACACCTGCCTGCAAATCTACAAACCTTCCCCTACCTTCACTGAAAATCTTGACTTAATATCTTAAGTCGTTTCGGAGGAGTTTCCAGGACAAGCCGACCCTCTGAAAATCAGAAAATCCTAAATATCTCGAGATGGAAAGTGACGTCATCAACGAAAGAAATTTCCAATAAGGTTCAGATCAATACCTATCAGATCTGAAAGTTTCATGAAAATCGGCCAAGACGTTACCGAGAACTTGCGTGCACAAAATCGGTAAGAATAATAATAATAATAATAATAACTAGATGAGATCTCGTTGCGAGCAACGAGTAGGTCTTCCGTCCGATTTTTCGATAAGATGAGTTATGATTTTGACTATGATCTTTGTTAAAAGATAATAATATATAGACTTCCCTAATTAGATTTCATTTTTTGATTTATATAACATTATCAAAGAGCTATAGATGATATGCTTTTGGCCCCTCTGAACCCCTCCAAGTCCTTAATGGGGCCGTTTGACAAAAATTGAAAGGGTGCATGTTGTTTAGAACATTATTCTGACCATCTTTTGTTCAGTATTGCTTATCAAAATATTCGCCCTTTTCGAGATATAAAGCGTCAAAGATTTAGCATTCTGGCCCCTTGTGATCCCTTATTACGTGACATATGATCAGAATCTTATCATATATTGTTGTAAATCGTTAAGATAAACATCTTTGCTTCAGTAATGTGTTACAAATTATTGATCGTTGAAGAGTTATAGATGAAAGACGTTTGGCCCCTCTGAGCCCTTAATCTGAGGGGTCAGCCCCTTTTTCTTGGCATCAAATGAAAAGTCTTGTGATTTTGAACATTTTTTGTTCAACAACTATTCAGAGATTTCTTTTCGTTGTGGAGATATGCTGAATGGAAATATTTAGGGGCCACCCCTCCAAGTCCTTAATGGGGCCGTTTGACAAAAATTGAAAGGGTGCATATTGTTTAGAACATTATTCTGACCATCTTTTGTTCAGCATTGCATATCGAAATATTCTCCCTTTTCGAGATATAAAGCGTCAAAGATTTAGCATTCTGGCCCCTTGTGATCCCTTATTACGTAACGTATGATCAGAATCTTATCATATATTGTTGTAAATCGTTAAGATAAACATCTTTGCTTCAGTAATGTGTTACAGATTATTGATCGTTAAAGAGTTATAGATGAAAGACTTTTGGCCCCTCTGAGCCCCTAACTTGAGGGGTCAGTCCCTTTTTCTTGATACCATATGAAAGCACTTATCATTTTGCACAACTTTTGTTATATATGTTTTAACAAAATATTTACAGGTATAAAGATATGATAGAAAACTTGTCAAAATTTGCGAGATGCTTGTGAGCCTATTTTTCGAGCCCAGGCGAGCTTTGGCGCCTTTTGCGCTGGAAAGATATGGACGCAAAAAAGCACATCTACAATCCCTCCTCTACCTTCACTGAGAATCTCAACTCAATATCTTTATTCGTTTTGGAGTGATTACCAGGACAAGCCGACCCTCTGAAAATCAGATAATTGTCTATATCTCACGACCGAAAGTGACGTCATCAGTATAAAAAATTTCCAATAAGGTTCAGATCAATATCTATCAGATCTGAAAGTTTCATGAAAATCGACCGAGTCGTTTCCGAGAACTCGCGTGCACAAAATCGGTAAGAAAAAAAAAGAATAATAATAATAACTAGAAACTCATTGCGAGCAATGAGAGGTCTTCCGTCCGATTCTGAAAATAAAAACGAAAATTCAAGCTTAAAAAGTGATAAAAGAAATTCAGACACTCTGGAGATTTAGCCCTGGTCAACAGCATTAAAATCCAACGTGCTTACCATTAACCATTCACTTTTTTGCATCACTTCCTTTCACGACCGGAAGTAAGGGCGACACACGATTTTCATACGATGCAAATAAACTAATGACAGACTATCAGTCCTGAAAGTTTCAGATTTCAGTCGTTTATTGTTGCCGAGCAATTGTGAGAAAAAATTCTAATTTTGAGGACAGGAAAACAATCGACGGGAAGTGAATTTTATAAAAAAAAAAAAAAAAAAAAAAAAAAAAAATCTCTAACGTGTCTCTAGACATTGCAGTATCTACAACATGTATTAAAACATTTCAATTCTTTTTCTATAAGCGATATTTATGAGAAAGTTGAATATCGGAATAACGTATTTTATCTCCTAAAACCGGAAGTTGACTTTTTTGTTTCTGGAGGAGTCTAACATATTTCAAAACAGCGAAAGAGATGCAATAAGGTAATGCAAGTTTTAATTTAAACAAGAAAAGTTTAATTTTTGGATTTTTTTATCACTTCCTGTGACGACCGAAAGTGACGGCTGACATTTAACCCAAATGATTTCGCCTACTCTTCAAGGTCTATTATTCATATAAGTTTGTTGTCTTAATCTCTTACCGTTTCTGAGATCTCACTCAGATATTTTCTCACTTTGAGGACAGAAAAACACGCGACCGGAAGTGAATTTTGCAAAGATATTTGACGTTATTATAGACATTTGCAATCTGAATAACATATCTAAAAATCATTTCAAATATTTTACCTATAAAAGATATTTATGGGAAAGTAAAATACTCAAATTGTGTAGTTTTTCTCTTATAACCGGAAGTTGTATGTTTTTTTTTGTTTCGGGTGGTACCAACACATATCAAAATTGTGAAAAAGATACAATTATATGATGCAAGTCTTATTCCAAAAGAGAAAAGTTGAAATTTTCAATTTCTTTGATCACTTCCTGTGACGACCGGAAGTGACGACTGACGCTCTTAATCCAAATGGTTTTCTCTACTTCTCAAGGTCTATTACTCATAAAAGTTTGGTGTCTAAATCTCTTACCGTTTCTGAGATCTCACTCAGATATTTTCTCACTTTGAGGACAGAAAAACACGCGACCGGAAGTGAATTTTGCAAAGATATTTGAAGTTATTATAGACATTTGCAATCTGAATAACATATCTAAAAATCATTTCAAATACTTTACCTATAAAAGATATTTATGGGAAAGTAAAATACTCAAATTATGTAGTTTTTCTCTTATAACCGGAAGTAGTCGTTTTTGTTTCCGGTGGGACCAACATATCTCGAAACTGTGAAAGAGTTGCAATAATGTGATGCAAGATTTGATTAAAAAAAGAAAAATTGAAATTTTCGATTTCTTTGAACACTTCCGGTGACGACCATGTAGAAGTCATGGTCTATCATCTCTAACAAGTCTCCAGTTCATATCTTTAGCTGTTTCTTTGATCCTTCGAGGACAAAATTTCATTTTAAAATCAGGAAATTGTCCATAACTTGGCACTGGAACCGAATTTACCAAAAAACGGAATTTTATATAAAATTCATATAAAGACCTTTTATCCCTGAAAATTTCAAAGAAATTCATTGAATAGTTTTCGAGAAATCGCGTGCACAAAATTTTGTCTAAAAAAAAAAAGAATAATAATAATAATAATAATAACTAGAAACTCATTGCGAGCAATGAGAGGTCTTCAGTCCGATTTTGAAAGTAAAAACGTAAATTCAAGCTGAAAAGGTGATAAAAGAAATTCAGACACTCTGGAGATTTAACCCTGGTTGTCAGGGTGAAAATCCAACGTGCTAACCATTAACCATTCACTTTTTTGCATCACTTCCTGTCAAGACCGGAAGTAACGGCGATACAAGATTTCCTCGCGATTCAAATAAACTGATGACTGACTATCAGTTCTGAAAGTTTTAGACTTCAGTCGTTTACTGTTGCCGAGCAATATTGTGAGAACAAATTCTTATTCTGAGGACAGGTAAACACGCGACCGGAAGTGAATTTTATAAAAAAATCTCTGACGTTTCTCTGTACATTTGCAGTATCTACAAAATGCATATAAACATTTCAAGTACTTTATCGATAAGCAATATTTATGAGAAGGTTAAATATCGAAGTAACGTAGTTTATCACCTAAAACCGGAAGTTGACGTCTTTGTTTCCGGTGCAATCTAACATGTTTCAAAACAGCGAAAGAGATGCAATAAAGTGATGCAAATTTTAATTTAAAAAAGAAAAATTAAAATTTTTGATTTCTTTGATCACTTCCTGTGACGACCGGAAGTTACGACGGACGCGTTTAACCAAAATGGTTTTGCCTACTCCTCAAGGTCTGCTACTCATAAGAATTTGGTGTTTTAATCTTTTACCTGTTTTTGAGATCTCGCTCAGACAATTTTTCATTTTGAGGACAGAGAAACACGCGACCGGAAGTAAATTTTTGAAAGATATATAAGGTTACTCTAGACCTTTGCAGTCTGAATAACATATTTAAAATTCATTTCAAATACGTTATCTATAAAGAATATTTATAGGAAAGTAAAATACTCAAATTTTGTATTTTTTCTCTTATAACCGGAAGTTGTCGTTTTTGTTTCTGGTGGGACCAACATCTTTCGAATCTGCGAAAAAGATGCAATAAAGTGATGCAATTTTGAAATAAAAAAAGAAAAGTTGAAATTATCGATTTCTTTGATCACTTCCTGTGACGACCGGAAGTGACGGCTGACGCTCTGAACCCAATTGGTTTTTGCTACATCTTAAGGTCTGTTGCTCATATAAGTCTGGTGTCTTAATCTCTCACCGTTTCCGAGATCTTGCTCAGACAACTTCTCATTTTGAGGACAGAAAAACACGCTACCTGAAGTGAATTTTTGAAAGATATTTGAGGTTACTCTAGACATTTGCTTTCTGAATAACACATTTGAAATTCATTCCAAATATTTTATCTACAATAGATATTAATGGGAAAGAAAAATACTCAAATTGTGTAGTTTTTCTCTTATAACCGGAAGTTGACGTATTTGTTTCCGGTGGGACCAACATATTTCAAAACTACAAAAGAGATGCAATAAAGTGATGTAAGAATTGATTTAAAAAAAGAAAGTTGAAATTTAACGATTTCTTTGATCACTTCCGTAAGCGACCGGAAGTGCCGACGACAGACGAAAAGGTGCCCTCTCCAATCTAAAAATCATGTTCTATAATCTCTAACAAGTCTCCAGTTAATATCTTAAGCCGTTCTTGAGAACACTCGCGGACAAAATTGCATTTTAAAATCAGAAAATGGTCCATAACTTGGCACTGGAACCGAGTTTACCAAAAAACGGAATTTTATATAAAATTCATATAAGGACCTTTAATCCCTGAAAATTTCAAGGAAATTCATTGAATAGTTTTCGAGAAATCGCGTGCACAAAATTTTGTCTAAAAAAAAAAGAATAATAATAATAATAATAAGAAACAATAGAATCACTATAAGGTCTTCCGTGGAGACGAAAGACCTTAATAATAAGAAGAAACAATAGAATCACTATAAGGTCTTCCGTTGAGACGGAAGACCTTAATAACTAGATGAGATCTCGTTGCGAGCAACGAGTAGGTCTTCCGTCCGATTTTGCGATGAGATGAGATGTGATTTTGATTAAGTTTTCGTTAAAAGATAATGATATAAAGATTTCCCTCCTTAGATTTCATTCTTTTGATTTACATGTATATAACATAATCTTGAAAATCTTTCGTTCAATATTGATTTTCAAAATAGTTCCCCTTTTCGAGATATGAAGTGTAAAAAATTTAGCATTCTAGCCCTTTTGGCCCCAAATTACACAACAGAGAATCAAAATTTTACAACAAACTGTTGCATATTGTTACCTAAAGCATTTTTGCTTCAGTAATTTAAAACAATTTCTTGATCATTGAAGAGTTACATAATAGTTTTTTGGCCCCTCTAAGCCCCTAATTTGAAGGATCAGCCCCTTTTTCTTGATATCAAATGAAGACTTGTGATTTTAAACATTTTTTGTTCAACAACTATTCAGAAGTTTCTTCTCGTTTTCGAGATATGTAGAATAGAAATATTTAGGGGCCAATCCTTCAAGTCCTTAATTGGTCCGTTTTGCAAAAATTTAAAGGATGCATATTGTTCAGAACATTATTTTGAACATCTTTTGTTTAATATTGCTTATCAAAATATCTTACCTTTTTGAGATATAAAGCGTCAAAGATTTAGCATTCTGGCCCCTTTTGACCCTTATTACCCAACATATGATCTTATTTTTATAATATATTGTGGCAAATTGTGAAGATGAACATTTTTGCTTCAGTAATTGATAACAAAATATTGATAGTTAAAGAGGTATAGATGAAAGACTTTTTGCCCCTTTGAGTCCCTAATTTGAGGGGTCAGCCCCTTTTTCTTGATATCAAATGAAAAGACTTGTGATTTTAAACATTTTTTGTTCAACAACTATTCAGAAGTATCTTCTCGTTTTCGAGATATATAGAATAGAAATATTTAGGGGCCAACCCTTCAAGTCCTTTATGGGATCATTTTGCAAAAATTGAAAGGGTGCATATTGTTTGGAACATTATTCTGAACATATTTTGTACAATATTTCTTACCAAAATATTTCCCCTTTCCGAGATATAAAGCATCAAAGACTTATCATTCTGGCCCCTTTAGCCCCTTATTATACAATATATGATCAAAATTTCATAATATATAGTTGCAAATTATTAAGTTGAACATTATTGCTTTAGTAATTTATAACGAAATATTGACCGTTAAAGAGTTATGGATAGAAGACTTTTAGCCCCTTTGAGTACTTTATGACAAAATATTAATCATTAAAGAGATATAGATAAAAGACTTCTGGCCCCTTTGAGCCCCTAATTCGAGGGGTCAGTCCCTTTTTCTTGATATCAAAAGAAAGGCCTTGTGATTATGAAGACTTTTTGTTCAACTATTCAGAAGTTTCTTTTCGTTTCCGAGATATGTAGAATAGAAATATTTAGGGACCAGCCCTTCAAGTCCTTACTGGGATCGTTTTGCAAAAATTGAAAGGGTGCATATTGTTTGGAACATTATTCTGAACATATTTTGTTCAATATTGCTTATCAAAATATTTCCCCTTTCCAAGATATAAAGCATCAAAGATTTATCATTCTGGCCCCTTATGGCCCCTTATTACGTAATATATGATCCCAATTTCATAAAAGGTGGTTTCAAATTGTTAAGATAAACATTTTTGCTTCAGTAATTTATAACGAAATATTGACCGTTAAAGAGTTATGGATAGAAGACTTTTAGCCCCTTTGAGCCCTTAATAGGAGGAAACAGCCCTTTTTTCTTGATATCAGATGAAAGCTCTTATCATTCTGCACAACTTTTGTTATATATGTTTTAACAAAATATTTACAGGTATAAAGATATAAAAGAAAATATGTCAAATTTTGCGAGATGCTTTTGAGCCTATTTTTCGAGCCCAGGCGAGCTTCGGCGCCTTTTGCGCCGGGAAGATATAGACGCAAAAAAGCACATCTACATTCCTTCTTCTACCTTCACTGAAAATCTCAACTCAATATCTTGAGTCGTTTAGGAGTGATTGCCAGGACAAGCCGACCCTCTGAAAATCAGAAAATCATCCATATCTCACGACCGGAAGTGACGTCATCGACGACGAAAATTTCCGACAAGGTTCAGGTGAATATCTATCAGATCTGAAAGTTTGGTGAAAATCGACCAAGCCATTTCCGAGAACTCGCGTGCACAAAATCGGTAAGAAAAATAATAATAATAATAGGGAAAAAGAAACCGAACGAAAACAATAAGGTCTTCCGTTGGAGACGGAAGACCTTAATAAACAGTAGAATCACTATGAGGTCTTCCGTGAAGACGGAAGACCTTAATAAGAAACAGTAGAATCACTATAAGGTCTTCCTTGAAGACGGAAGACCTTAATAACTAGAAACTCATTGCGAGCAATGAGAGGTCTTCCGTCCGATTCTGAAAAAAAGAAAACTCAAGCTGAAAAAGCAATAAAAGAAATTCAGACACTCTGGAGATTTAACCATGGTCGTCAGCCTGAAAATCCAACGTGCTAACCATTGATCAATTCCTTTTTTGCATCACTTCCTGTCACGACCGGACGTATTGGCGATACAAGATTTTCTCACGATTCAAATAAACTGATGACTGTCTATCAGTCCTGAAAGTTTTAGACTTCAGTCGTTTACTGTTGCCGAGCGATAGACCGGAAGTTGACGTTTTATTTCCTAAGGAATCTAACATATTTCAAAACAGCGAAAGAGATGCAATAAAGTGATGCAAGTTTTAGTTTAAAAAAGAAAGAAGAGAAATAATATGAGCGCCTCCTCTGATCTAAAAAATAAAACAGGTTTTGTAATCCTCAGAAATAGTTCTATCATTTAATAGTTGCATATTTAAGATCAGAGGTTACGTCCTATATTAAATATCGAAAAATAGCTTTAAAAATTGGCTGTTTTGTAGAAATTTTTCGGATACGAGGAAAATGATGCAGTTCATGATGTCTTAATGCATAGGCTAGCCAGAAAATTACGTCATTTTTGATAGATACGCAGTCTTCAAAGGTCTAAATGACATTTAATGCATTGTCAACTAAAGCCAAGCAGCTTCAGTTTTTCTGAAATTCACAGGGGCAAAAAAGGCCGTAAGTGAACCTTGTTCTTTAATATTGAAACCACTACACTAGCGCAATGTACCAGCCATCATCGATGTTTACCTTGCACTCATTCCCTGAAGTAACTTTATTCTTTATGCATTCAACTTTCTATTCTATGCAATTCCAAATTCAGACATTTCCGTGTAATCTTTTTCTGTACTTCTACACTACTGCATCAGACCATTTGTGAAAGGCGGGTCAAGATAATTATTTCGCGCCAAACGTCACGAGTAAATCTTTGCGCCTTTTCTTTGGAATGTGTCTTCAATTGAATAAGTGTACGTGATAGCTTCAATGAAATTAAAAAAAAATATGTTGCTATAGCCTGATTTTCTAGCCTAAGAATGTACATTTATCACACTGTACATATAACATACCGTATACGGACAAGTAACATTAAGGCAGCGCTAAGTTTTCTTACACATTTTATATTCCTTTTTACCGCCAAAGTGGATTATTCCAATTAGTTACGCATTATTGAAAAGACTGGAATGTTTCGCAACAAAACACGTCTCGCCATATGACGCTCAAGGAATCTGACACCTATTATGTTCAGTAACTTGCATCTATAAAGGAATATTGCCCTACTAAAATCAAAGAAAAATATCATTGAAGTTTATTTTTCTCTCATTTGAAATTGATATATGTTATTCAATCAACATGAGAAAGTAACAAATTCTACTTTCAAAGTACAATTCGGCAACTCTTCAATTTATGATACAATTGCATAGGTATCTAGCTACATATACATTTCTATCAACATGTTTTCCTCGTTTTCTCATATCACAATTGCATCTATGCACATTAATTAGTGGAAAATTCAACTGCAAACTATTTATGAGGGAGTAAAGAGACACGCTGATATTGTGCCGTCAAACACCGCTGCTCAGACGTCGAACGACATACCCCCCCCCCCCTTTAAAGATAAAATCTTATATTTGAGCCCCAAAAAGTGAGAAAAAATTCAGACATTCTTTGGATTAAATCAGGATCGCCCACGTGAAAATTCAACATGCTAACCATTACGCTATCAAACATCATCGCTTAAAATTGAATAAATGATAAATATTTAGAGTATGGGATAATCAATTTTTAAACAAACTACATATTTAGTATTCTTGTAAGACTCTTTATTTAGCCTATCAACATCATAAAAAAAACAATGAAAAACAAAAAAGTTCAAAAAATTACCCTTTTTAAATCACTTCCTGTGACGACCGGAAGTGACGACGACACACGAAATGTTTCCATCAAACATCTACAAACCAAATTCTATCATACCTGAAAGTTTCAGACTCCTACCTTTAACAGTTTCTGAGAACATTCATGGACTAGATTTTTAGTGGAAAAAGTGAAAAATCGTAATATTTCCCGACCGGAAGTAAATTTTTCCGTTCTTTTTCAATATTTCAAAATGACATGAGATAACACATCATTCCTGAAAATTTGGCTGAAAATGAATGAGTAGTTTTTGAGATATCGCGATTTGAAAAGGTCAAAAAAATAAAAATGAAAAATAATAATAATAATAATAATAATAATAAGAAACAGTAGAATCACTATAGGTCTTCCGTAGAAAACGGAAGACCTAATAAGAAGAAACAGTAGAATCACTATAAGGTCTTCCGTGAAAACGGAAGACCTTAGCTTGAAACTCATTGCGAGCAATGAGAGGTCTTCCGTCCGATTCTGAAAATAAAAACGAAAATTCAAGCTGAAAAAAGAGATAAAAGAAATTCAGACACTCTGGAGATTTAACTCTGGTCGTCAGCGTGAAAATCAAACGTGCTAACCATTAACCATTCACTTTTTTACACCACTTCTGGTCACGACCGGAAGTACCGGAAGTAACGGCTATACAAGATTTTCTCACGATTCAAATAAACCGATGACTGTGAGATCAAATTCTAATTTTGAGGACAGGTAAACACGAGACAGGAAGTGAATTTTATAAAATCTCCAACTTTTCTCTAGACATTTGCAGTATATACAACATACATAAAGTCATTTCAAGTATTTTATCGATGATCAATATTTATGAGAAAGTTAAATATCAAAATAAAGTAGTTTATCTCCTAAAACCGGAAGTTGACGTTTTTGTTTCCGGTGGAATCTAACATATTTCAAAACAGCGAAAGAGATGCAATAAAGTGATGCTAGCTTTAATTTAAATAAAGAAAAGTTAGTTTTTTTTAGATTTCTTTGATCACTTACTGTGAAAAGTGGAAGTGACGACTGACGCTTTTAACCCAAATGGTTTTGCTTACACCTCAAGGTCTATTACTCATAAAAGTTTGGTGTTTTAATCTTACCTGGTTTCGAGATCTCGCTCAGACTTCACATTTTGAGGACAAGAAAACATGCGACCCGAAGTGAATTTTTGAAAGATATTTAAGATTACTCTAGACATTCGCAGTCTGAATAACATATTTAAAATTCATTTCAAATACTTTAAGTAGAAAAAAATATTGCTGGGAAAGTAAAATACTCAAATTATGCAGGTTTTCGCTTATAACCCTAAGTTGTCGTTTTTATTTCTGGTGGGACCAACATCTTTGGAATCTGCGAAAAAGATGCAATAAAGTGTTGCAATATTTAATCTAAAAAACGTGACGACCGGAAGTGACGGCTGACGCTCTTAACCCAAATGATTTTGCCGACATCTTAAGGTTTGTTGCTCATATAAGTTTGGTGTCTTAATCCCTTACCGTTTCCGAGATCTTGCTCAGACAACTTCTCATTTTGAGGACAAAAAAAAAAAAACGCAACCGGAAGTGAATTTTACAAAAATATTTGACGTTACTCTAGACATTTGCAGTCTGAATAACATATTTAGAATTCATTTCAAATACTTTATCTACAAAAGATATTAATGGCAAAGAAAAATACTCAAATTATGTAGTTTTTCTCTTATAACCGGAAGTTGACGTTTTTGTTTCCGGTGGGACCCACATATTTCGAAACTACACAAAAGATACAATAATGTGATATAGGAATTAATTCAAAAAAGGAAAGTTGAAACTTTACGATTTTTTCGATCACTTCCGTACACGACCGGAAGTGGGGACGACGAACGAAAAAGCGATTCCACAAATTTAGAAGTCACGTTCTATGCTTTCCAATGTCTCCAGTTCATATCTTTAACCATTCCTGAGATCATTCGCGGACAACATTCCATTTAAAAATCAGGAAATTGCCCGTAACTTGGAACCAGAATGGAATTTTCCAAATTTTCCTTGTGATGAACAAACTTCATACAATGACTAATTTTTCCTGAAATTTTCACGTAAAACCACTCAATAGGTTTCGAGAAAACGCCTGCACAAAATTTGGTCAAAATAATAATAATAATAATAATAATAACTAGATGAGATCTCGTTGCGAGCAACGAGAAGGTCTTCCGTCCGATTTTTCGATAAGAGGAGAAATGATTTTGACTATGATCTTTGTTAAAAGATAATAATATATAGACTTCCCTAATTAGATTTCATTCTTTTGATTTATATAACATTATCAAAGAGCTATAGATGACAGGCTTTTGGCCCGTCTAAGCCCCTAATTTGAGGGGTCAGCCCCATTTCCTTGATATCAAATGAAAGGTCTTGTGATTTTGAAGACTTTTTGTTCAAGAAATATTCAGAGATTTCTTTTCGTTGTGGAGATATGCTGAATAAAAATATTTAGGGGCCACCCCTCCAAGTCCTTAATTAGGCCGTTTGACAAAAATTGAAAGGGTGCATATTGTTTAGAACATTATTCTGACCATCTTTTGTTCAGCATTGCTTATCAAAATATTCCCCATTTTCGAGATATAAAGCGTCAAAGATTAAGCATTCTGGCCCCTTGTGACCCCTTATTGCATAACATATGATCAGAATCTTATCCTATATTGTTGTAAATCGTTAAGATGAGCATCTTTGCTTCAGTAATGTATTACAAATTATTGATCGTAAAAGAGTTATAGACGAAAGATTTTTGGCCCCTCCAAGCCCCTAATTTGAGGGGTCAGCCCCATTTCCTTGATTACTATGAAAGGTCTTGTGATTTTGAAGACATTTTGTTCAATAACTATTCAGAGATTTCTTTTTGTTGGGGAGATATGCTGAATAAAAATATTTAGGGGCCACCCCTCCAAGTCCTTAATGGGGCCGTTTGACAAAAATTGAAAGGGTGCATATTGTTTAGAACATTATTCTGACCATCTTTTGTTCAGCATTACTTAACAAAATATTCCCCCTTTTCGAGATATAAAGCGTCAAAGATTTAGCATTCTGGCTCCTTGTGACCCCTAATTACGTAACATATGATCAGAATCATATCATATATTGTTGTAAATCGTTAAGATGAGCATCTTTGCTTCAGTAATGTATTACAAATTATTGATCGTTAAAGACTTAAAGATGAAAGACTTTTGGCCCCTCTGAGCCCCTAATTTGAGGGGTCAGCCCCATTTCCTTGACATCAAATGAAAGGTCGTATCATTTTGCACACTTTTTGTTCTATATATATTAACAAAATGTTTACAGGTAAAAAGATATGAAACAAAATGTGTCAAATTTTGTGAGATGTTTCTGAGACATTTTTTCGAGCCCTACCGAGCTTTGGCGCCATTGGCGCTGGAAAGATATGAACGTCAAATAGCACATCTACAAACCGTCTTCTACCTTCACTGAAAATCTTATCTCTTTATCTTTATTCGTTTAGGAGAACACCCCAGGACAAAGCAACCCTCTAAAAATCAGAAAAGCGTCAATATCTCACTACTGGAAGTGACATCATAAACGAAAAAAATTTCCAATAAGTTTCAGATAAATATATATCACATGTGAAAGTTTGTTGAAAATCTACCCAGCCATTTCCGAGAATTCGCGTGCGCAAAATCGGTAAGAAAAAAAAGAATAATAACTAGAGCAAAGCTCGTTGCATAGCAGCGAGTAGGTCTTCCGTCCTGTTTTGACAGGAATTGACGTCAACAAGAGAAAGAAATGAGTTTAGACGTCTCCAGTGACTTTAAAATTACAATTTTGCATCAAAACCTGCCAAATAAGCTAATTCTGGCTACTTCCGGTTTGACCGGAAGTGATGTTGAGGTATGATAAATTTGGTTGGACGCTTCTGGTTACATATATTAACTAATAACATGTCGAAAACGGCAAAAATATGCATTTCTGACTACTTCCGTTTTGGCCGGAAGTGACATTATTTGACGACTTTCGACAATTTTATTCACTGCTACTTGTCATTTTGAACAATTTTGCTTCTTTGATGTATCACAAATTCTCAATAGTTGTGGAGATATTGAGAAAACACTTTCAGCCCCTGTAGATCCTTATTTTAGGGGTCAGCCCCTAATTGTTGATATCAAATGAAAAAACTTGCCATTCTGCACAACTTTTGTTCTATATGTTTTAACAAAATATTTACAATTAAAGAGATATTATTTAAAAATGCTTAAAATTTTGATATTCTCAATAAGACTATTTTCGGAGCATACCAAGCGTCAAAGTGCGGCACTTCCGGGAAAAATGAACTACCTAGTACATATTTATGAACATTGCTCTATCATTGTTGAAAATATCAAATTCCTTTTTAAGCGTTTTTTTAGAAAACGAGCGGACAAAGTGACCCTTTAAAAAACACCTAATCGCAGAAATCTCCTGACCGGAAGTGAGGACATTGAAATAAAAAAATATATATCTATTTTTTTTTTTTTTTTCTACCAGTCCTGAAAGTTTCCTGAAAATCAAACAACCCGTTTCCGAGAACTCGCGTGCACAAAATCGGTAGGAAAAAAAATAATAAAATTATGCCTGGGCATGTTTTTTTTTATTTCTCTGCAAGTGACCTTGAACTTGCCAGAAAGACCTTTGATCAAGGTCTTGACACAGCCTCCGTTCATAAGCAATCTCTGTTTCAAGTAAGAGCTTCAAATGATTTTCTATTACTAATCATAACATGAAATAGAATTTTCTTTTTTTTCCTGTCAGTATCCTTGAACTTGACGGAATAACCTTGGGTCGGTGTCAAGACAAACCCTCAATCTCAAACAACCTCTGTTTTAAAAAAGAGGTTCTAGTGATTCCCCCTTAGAAATTCATATCCCAGAGAGGCATTTTACAACTTTTTCTGCCAGTGACCCTGAATTTGCTGAAATAACCTTATTTTAAGTCATCTAAAACCGGCGGACCATAAGCAATCTTTGTACCAAGTGCGAACATAAAAAAATACAGCCTAGATTGTAATCATACAATTTTCTTTGTCAAAGTCGAAGCAAATCTTTTTGTCACAAGCAATCTCTGTATCAAGTATGAGCTTCCAGTGATTCTCAATTTCAAATAAATGGCTCGGACAAAACATTTATTCTTTCTCCACTTACCTTGAATTTGCTGGAATGACCTTGGATCAAGACCATGACACACCCTAGGATCATTGGCAATCTTTGTACCAAGTATGAGCTTCCAATAAATCCAAAAAGTCATAGCCTGGGCAAACTTGGAGGGACGGACGGGCAGCTAGACAAGCGGACAGACAGACGGACAATATGATTCCTAATCCCCCCCCCCCCCGCCCAGACACTTCGTTTGCGGGGGATATAAATTCCTATGTTAAATTTTGAACACCCATTCTTATTTGAAAAAAAAAATCTTTACTATTTCAGGGAGATATTATAAGTATGTTTTCTCATTCCGGCCCACAGGTTTCTAGAGAATATTTTTTTCAAATGACCTTTCCAATTTTTACTACTTGTATTTCTTAATTATCTTCTGTTGGAAGAGAATGTGGTCATTCATTTGATCAACAACGTTTGGTTGATACTGACCCAGTGATTCTTGAAAAGATAAGTATGAGAAAAAAATTACAAGTACCAGGTTTACAGCGACAACGTCGATTATGCTTACACCGAGAAAGCCAACATCGAAGTCAGAGAACAAACAAATTGTGAGCAGAAAATCTTACTTAGCTTTTGGCATGAGAGATGGGGTACTGATTAAAAATTGAAAGTATTTTTATATAGTCAATTTTTTTTACGATCGATGTTTTGATGCACCCCCCTCCCCCCCCCCCCCCAAAAAAAAAATGACTGAAAACTTCACCTCTGAAGGGAAGCATTTTATCTATTTCCGGAGGGGATATACGTTTACTGATGAGAGGAAATTTAATCAACTATCAGTCCTATAAATACGAATGATTGCTGCGGAATAATTGGTCACAATTACATGGCTTTTATATTTATTTATACACGTAAGTTAATGCCAGCTAAGAACTAAATTAACATCTGCTATAGACAAAACCAATAAAGTTTTAGCTATTTAGGGTTATCTACATATATAGATCTATTTGTAAGAACCACTTTTTATAAAACAAATTTTCGCCCATTTTGGCACTCTATTTAATTACCATTTTATTTGGATGTCGACACATTTTTTTTTTCAAAAACCCCGGAGTGCAAAATAAGCGAAACTGGCCAATGAAGATGTTTAAAAATCCTGATTCCGCAATCGCATCATCTCGGGCGTTTCCGTTAGAGGTCGAAAAAACAACCCCGAATGTTTTAACATTACCGGATGTTAAAATTTTATAAAAGATGGAGTCGCTTCTTATTTATTAAAAACACTTTGACAAACCCAAACCACTCAGTTTTATTCAGGACACGTGTACAGTGAAATGAAAAAAGTATATTCAATCCAGTTAATTCGAGAGAAAAAAAAATAGTCCGGCATTTTTTCAACCTCGTTCGGTTAATTTATTAATTAATCTTTTTTCCGTGAAGAAGGAAAGCATGGACGAAGGATTACATAAAAAATATTTCCAGGTGTACAAAAGCACCCGTTCATGGACCTCATTTTAGTACTACATCTTGTGATTGAAGTTTAAAATAATCAACAAATAGATTTATAGAATAGAGAGATTAATATTATGATTGATATTGTAAATAAAATTACGAAAATTGAACAAATATTTGATACAGGAACTACCTGGTATATATGTACATGAGCAAATGGGTCTCTCTCTCTCTCGATCGTATTTTTTAAAACTAACCCAGAAAAGTAATGTACGTAAGGTACAAGTCAATTATTTGAAAGAAAATACTCAATTCTATACGGTAAACGATACAAATACTTTAATAGTTTATTATACAAAGGCTGCCAATTATGATTTTAATAACTGAAATAAAGTTGTGATATTCAGTACCTGCACTGAAGTTCACTGGTCTGAGAAAAAAAATGGGATGGGTGACCATAGACTCCGCTCCGTCAATAAATTATTTTTTTTTCGGAAAGCTACATGTACAGTTCTGCAGTTAGATATTCAAGTGATACTAAAATTTTCCCGGTGTGTACCTTTTCTGTCCCAATTAATATTTAAAAAAAAATATGTTATATGCATTCTGAAATTTACAGTTCTGGACATACGATATAGGTTTGTTGTTATCTACATGTATAACCCGCTACCGATATTTAATCCCACAATAAAATTATTGCATTTTTCAATTCTATACGGTAAACGATACAAATACTTTAATAGTTTATGATACAAAGGCTTCCGATTATGATTTTAATAACTGAAATAAAGTTGTGATATTCAGTGCCTGCACTGAAGTTCACTGGTCTGAAAAAAATGGGATGGGTTATCTACATGTATAACCCGCTACCGATATTTAATCCCACAACAAAATTATAGCATACTATACTTAAAAAGATCATTTACGGGGTTTGAATTAATTATAAAAACAAAATTCATTGCTTTAAAATCTTGAGGTATTTTATTAAAACTTTACTATCAACCCTGTAATATAAATAGGCATAGTGCAACACAGAAGTCGCTTATGAAGTTCAGACCTTTGCCACGTGGGGGAGTTACCTATCAATGTTTAATCCATTTCATTGTTTATTTTTCAATAAAATGACGAATCATTTTTAAAGTAAGACTGGTCACCTTTATGATTCGGAAGATTCTCTTTAAAAGTTTAAAGTTGGTATAATCATGATAAAAACCTGTGATGAAAAAAATATTACTGGAAATATTGAAAACGGAATAATTTACTGTTTCAAAACGTAGAGAAAGCGCAAAGCTTGTGCGTTTGATGGTTAAATTAAAGTAACCGCAGATCGCTTGTCCATACGCAATGAATCACCAAATTAAAAGTCAAATAACACACGGTTGGGAAATAAATTGTTGGTAACGTTAAAACAATTGAAATATGGAGATAATGAACATTTAAAATTTAAGACTGATTAAATGCTTAGCGTTTTGTACTTAAATCAAATCTAAGATATTAAGATAATTTATTTGAAAGATTCGATTTACTTAAAGAAAATAATATTTTCCCGTAAGTCGTTGTGTTTGTAAATTAGATTTAGAACAACAATGTTTGATGACTGCGCCCTGGTTTACATGCACACGATGGACTGCTTTGACCACAAGCGATCGAAGGAATGGTTAATGGTTGCGTAATTGTAAACAAACACAAAACCTAGACGTTTTGGATTAAGGCTAAATGTATCATGATCAAATTTAAAACAAAGAAAAACCAACATAATCTCAGATATTCGATATTAATAATTGTCCATTAATTGTCGTGTTTACAAAATAGACTTAATACGCCGATTTTTATTTTGTTTACGACTGTGGGTCAATGGTTCACATGCGGTGGATCGCTTCAGATCTTCTCGGCCGCGCGTGATCGAGGGATGGGTTACGTAACGGTAAACAGAATAGAATCTGGGGTTCAGGTGAATGTAAGAATAACGCAGTTAATGATTGTGAATTATTTGACTCTTAAAAGTTTTTTCGCGTTTATATTGTTTGCTTTCATATTTAAACAAAGAAAAGATACTTGTACTTTTTTTCTGTTTCTCTCTCTTCCTCTCTTGAAAGGTTCTTTATTTTAAAACACAGTAAAAAGAGAAAGTTGTCACCGAATTATCTGAATAGGAACCAAAGAACACGTTTAAAAACTTATTTTAAAAAAAATAGGATACAGCGTTGAAAGATATACTATTTATGGCAAGTTTATTTCAGTTATACGCATAAAGAGTTCTTCTTCACTAGCCAAATGAAAACGGGTCCTTGTTTACGCGTCTACCTTTTTTTCCCTAGCATACACAAGACTAGAACAAAATAATATTTTCATGAGACAAAAAAGGTATAAAGGAACACTTTTTTATCGACAGCCATATCAAAATATTTTCTCGTTTTTGAGTTATAAAGCAAAAACATTCAAGGGCCCTAGATCCCTAATTTAAGGGACCAGCTCCTTTTTAGTGGTGTCAAATAAAAGGTAATTGAATTGTACATAACTTTTATTCTACATGTCTTAATAAAATATTTCTTATTTAAAAGATACAAAGGAAAACATGTGTCAATTTTTGCTCTTTCATGCGTCCTAATTTTTGACCCCTATCTAGCGGCAGTTTGAACGCAGAAATCAAAAAAGAAAAACCAATGTTCACAACTTCAGTGCTTCTGTTTCTTATATTCAGTAGTATTTATGTTCCAACTTTTCTAGTCTCGGAATATTTGTCTGGAAATTAAAAACCGTAAATTTTCACTTAAAGGGAAATAACTCGAAAGCGGAAGTGGATTTTGAAAAAATTTTATATTATTCTGATAGAGTTTTGTAACGTCTATAAACTCTGAAATTTTGATTAAAATCTGTTGAGAAATAAGCAAGATATGAGGCCTCAAAGTTAACAAGTAGGAAAAAGAAGTTAAAAATTTGGGCTGTAGCGGACGTTGATGTTTGGTATTTCGGGTAAAAATGAACATCCAAGTACAAATCTACATATGTTGTTCTATCATCACTGAAAATCTCAAGTTTCTGTTAGGTGCTTTTCTTGAAAATGCCCGGACAAACTAACCATCGAAAATCACCAAATCTCGAAAATCTCCGGACCGGAAGTGACGTCCTCAAAATAAAAAAAATATATATCTAGATTTTTTAATTCTCTATCAGACCTGAAAGTTTCATGAAAATCGGGCGAGGCGTTTTCGAGAACTCGCGTGCACAAAATCGGTAGGGAAAAAAAACAATAATAAAAATAGTGGAAAAGAAACCTAAGAATAACAGTAAGGTCCTCCGCTGAAGTCGGAAGACCTTAATAATAGGGAAAAAGAAACCGAACGAAAACAATAAGGTCTTCCGTTGGAGACTGAAGACCTTAATAATAAGAAACAGTAGAATCACTATAAGGTCTTCCGTGAAAACGGAAGACCTTAACTAGAGCAAAGCTCGTTGCAAAGGAACGAGTAGGTCTTCGTCCGATTTTCAGAAGCACTGCTTGTAAGATGGGTAAATGAAAATAAACCATTCGTTAAAGAGACGGCATCCAGACCAAAAATGATGCCGATCTGTATTTTGTATTTTTTTGATTCAAATCTATGCTGATTTTTGTGAATAAAGCAAATTAAGACTACTCCCGGTTTGACCGGAAGTGACCCCAATCGACAGAAAATTCGGCCGGAAGTCTTGGGTTAAGTAAATCATTTGATTTTATTATAATATATGCAGAATTAGTCTTTTATGGTTACTTCCGGTTTAACCGGAAGTTGTCAAAAGTGACGAAATACGGTCAGACGTCCTCTGTAACATGTATAGTTCAATTCAATGCCGATATCTATGAATACAAGCAAATTTGAACTACTTCCTGTTTGGCCTGAAGTGATGTCATTGGACGGATTTTGACGATCTCATAAGCTGCTACTTGTCATTTTGAACAACTTTGCTTCTTTCATGTATAACAAATTCTTAATACTTTTTGAGATATCGGGGAAAGACTTTCGGCCACTCTAGATCCCTTATTTTAGGGGCCAGCCCCTTTTCCTAGATATCATTGAAAAGATCTTGTTATTCCGCATTTCTTTTGTTCTATATGTTTTAACAAAATATTTTAAGGTAAAAAGATATTGTAGAAAAGGTATTAGAAATTTAAAAATTCTCGATATGACTATTCTCGGCCCATAGCGAGCGTCGGCGCTTCCTACTTTCGGCGATAATGATATACAATATTCACTTTTCCATAGGTTGCTCTATCATCACTGAAAATTTCATACTTCTACGTTTAGTGGATTTTTAAAAAACTGCCGGACAAGGTGGCCCTCTCAAAGTCACAAATTCGCTGAAATCTCCGAACCGGAAGTGACGTCATCAAAATGAAAAAAATATATATCCAGATTTTTTAATGTTCATGAAAATCCCTTTAGCCGTTTCCGAGAACTTGCGTGCACAAAATCGGTAAGAAAAAAAACCAATAATAATAAAAATAGTGGAAAAGAAACCTAAGAATAACAAGAAGGTCTTCCGCTGAACACGGAAGATCTTAATAAGAAACAGTAGAATCACTATAAGGTCTTCCGTAAAGACGGAAGACCTTAATAAGAAACAATAGAATCACTATAAGGTCTTCCGTGAAGTTGGAAGACCTTAATAATAACAAAAAATAGTTGAAAAGAAACCTAAGAAAATCAAGAATGTCTTCTGCTGAAGACGAAAGACCTTAAAAAAAGTTAAAAAGAAACAACAGAATAATAAGAAGGTCTTCCGTTAAGACGGAAGACCTCAATAAGAAGAAGAAGAAGAAGAAGAAGAAAAAACAGTGGAATCACTATAAGGTCTTCCGTGAAGACGAAAGACCTTAAAAATTAACCACATAACCTGGGTTTAGTGTGAGAATGGATCTAAAACTATATAAAATATGAGTCATTAATATTTTATCTTTCAATTTTTAATAAATAAAAATAGGAGGATCTCTCTCCCTCTCAAGTGATACAGAGTATGACAAATTTTCATTTGATGAGGTTTGCCGAATGACACGTCTGCTGCAGTTGTGACGTCAAACATGATGTACACTTCATCTGATAAAAACCGAAACCGCTCCGGAAATAAAACGTGGAATGATTTTAATTTTACTCATAAAAAGAACTGACCATAACGTTTTTTAGATAAAATACAAATTAATTTATTCTTGATGAATTTTATTCTTGAAGAAAACTAATTTTGAATTTAATGAAAGGATTTTTTTTTTTTTGGTGGGGGGGAGGGGGGAGTACTCATTCTATTTTTATCTAAGATTCTTAAGGAAATGAACATCTTGATTTTTTTGAATGAATATACGTTTAAATTTACATCTTGATATGTGTTATTGAAATTAATTTTTAATCATGCAGTCTACTTCTTTAAATATAACATCAACTTATTCACATTAAGCTTAATATGAAATTATTCAAGTGTTAATCGATTAACATAGAATAAGCGTATTTTTTATCTCATTGAATTAGAATAAAAATGAATTTTACCTGTTAATAACAAGGACAAATTAATAAACATGCACAAATTTGTTTAATATGATCCTCATATGATAATTCTCAAAGTATGCATACGATGCGCATGCGCAACTAACCTTTCATATGTGTATCATATGTATATTGTTTCATATGATTTATATATGCATTATCATATGACCCACATATGATTCGCCACATATGATACTCATATACATATGGTTTTCCTATGATCCTCATATAAAAGCGATGCATATGTGGATCATATGTGGCGAAATTGCCTATGTATTAGTTAAAAGGAAATGAAAACAACAATTTTTTTTATTTATTTATCTGTTCTTTTATTAAAACAATCTTTTTTTTTTTTTTTTTGAAATGATTTTTACCACGATTTAATGATATTTAAATACATATTTATAGCAAAGGATTTAACTCATTGCATCATAATGATATTGTCTGTCAAAATTATCAAGTAAATTCTTCAAGACTCTCTTTTTTTCTGAATCAAAAAGAAGACCAAATTTCTTAGATGCTACATGTAGCTAATAAATATTTATAATTTGTCTCAACATAGGTGGACCAAAGAATCTTCAATGTTAGAAAAAATAGGAGGGATTAAAGGTGAAAATAATTTGCCAACTAGAGGATTTTTTGCAATAAAAGTAACTCAATTTAAAACAATATTGAAACGACATTTGCAATATACATAATACCCTTAATTGAAAAATCAGGCAATAAATTCTTCAGTAATTGAAAAAAAAAAGAATAAAATATTGAAATGAAAATGAACAAACCAACCTTGTCAGTTTTTCAGACAATTAATTCTTTATTTGAAAAAAAGACAATAAAAAACCAAATGAAATGACTGAGAATAAAATATCAAAACTAAAAAAAAAAAGAAATAATAATAACAGTCATTACTAAAATTCGCCTTGTCATCATTTTCAGATATATATGAACCCCACCGAAAAGGGATATTTTCGTATATTTTGGCCAAGATTTACGACCGTTTATTCCACCGCGATTATTTCGACATAATTTTTAAAAGACAAGATAGGCTAAGACCCCTTATTGGCCCCCAGTTCGGGGTGTCTTTTAGAATGATGCAACAGTTTATCAGTTAAAAACCTGTTGTCACCCCTGCCACAAAATGAGTATTGGTTCTAAATTATGGGATACACAGAGGTCACAGGAAGGTTGGAAAATATGTCAATTTCCGAATTTTCTCATTTTTATGCAAATTTTCATCGATTTTACAGCCTATTTTTGTTCAGAAAACATAGAGCACAAGCTTGCCTATCCACCAAATTTATATATTTCATACACTAGTATCAAATGCATCTTATGTATAAAAATCTCGGATAGGCAAGCTTGTGCTCTATGTTTCCTGAAGTGAAATGTATCTCAAATTTGACGAAATTTGACCAGAATTGAGGAAATTCGGGAAATTGTCCTATTTCTGCACTCTCTTGTGGCCTCCGTGTAAGCTTTGAATCAAAATTAGTGCTGGTTTTAAAACAAGCATCATTTTAAGTTCTTAACTACAAACTGTCGCAATTTTAACTGTGTTCTGATTTTTACATCAAATAAGGGGCAGATTGGGCCATTGCCATACCTTGTCCTTTAAAATCAGATAATAAAATGTAAAATTTCACATGGAAATAGGTGGATAACCTGTACAAACAAATATTCATACTGAATAAACATTGACAAATCAGTTAATTCTAAACTAAGTGTTGACAGTAGACAAGCAAATAGCGACGTTGTACACTATAGATTATGTCAATTTGAAAATAATATACCGGGTACTACATGTAAGAATAATGTATATATAATATATATATATCAGAATCTCCCCTTCTTTATTTTTTTTTTTTTTTTAAGATAAACTAGCAGTTTAACTAAGTTAAAGTGTGAATAGAATTCGCAAATGATGAGGAGATATTCTAGAATTTTGCTTAAAATGTTCCGTTTTTCACTTTTGATTTGTGTGTTTTTTCGGATAGAAAGATGGGTTTTGGAATTTAGGGTGGACGCTAAACAAATGACAGGTGTGTCTTTTTCCTTTGTTGGACATACAAGCCCTGTAAGAGTGTAGGAGTAGCACTCAAAAGTGTAGCTGCCTACAACCCAAATGAAAATAATGCAAATATAAGTTAACGTCTTTATTTAGCGGCGTCTATGCATGGAATGACCAAGAGTTGGGCAACTTTCCATACAGAGACCCACACTGCGGGTTGTAGATATTAGCCAATCAGAATTTAAAAATAAAAACGGAATTGTCCAAAAAGTGTGAAAATTAACCATATATGTAAAAACTTCCAAAAAGGTAGGTAATGCGCAAAAGTGAATGCGCACTAGATTTCTTTGTCCTTAACAGATAACCAATTAAACAAAAAGATAGCCGAGAGGGTAAATTGTTAAATACTTATGTAAACAATTAAGGCTGATCACTAAAGCTCAAAAAGTACCGAAATAACACCTATGCCAAAAAGTCAATTTCCCCTCTTTTATGTGCGATTAAATTATTTACCTGTTGAACAGAGTCAATTAGCAAAAAGATTTATGATAACAAAAGTCTACACACTGTAATCAAGCAAAACTTTGTACACCTGTTGACATGTAAAAACATTAACAATTTCTTTTGTACTGGATTAAGCTGGCATGTTTGTCGTCGAAATTCTTAGCATTTTTATTTTTTTCTGCTTTAAATTAAATCTTATCTTTGATGTTAGAAATAAAATCAATTTTCATAACAATAAATTTAATCCATCATTTTCTCAAAAATATTTTAAGAAATAAATCATTTTTGACCTTATAAAACATGACCAAAGTAGTCATTATGCAGATTTTTATTGATAAATAGAAAATATGTCAGAAAGACAGGTCATGTTTTATAAGGTCAAAAATATTTTATTTCAAATCTTGGAATGGCCTAAATGTAGAAGTTTGTATATCCGAAAATAAATCAGGTAAAGTTACATAAAACACAGATCATTTGAAATGCTCACACACGGACAAACACACAAACGTTTTAGTAACTCAGAATAATCCACAGTAAATCTGTATTTTCATGAGGGTGAAATTACCAACAATCTAATATTTACGTTCGGGGTTTTCCAGGGGGTTCTAAAAACTTACTCTCTCACACATTCAAACTTCAATTTACACATTTATTCAATTATCACACATTCGATTCGGACACTCTTTGAGGCAGAGGATTGACACAAATTCCTTAAATAAATTTTGAGTGACAAATTCCTTTTAACTGTCTAAACATTAATTGATAGATAATTAATTTTAAGCATATGTCAAAAATAAGTAATTAAACTAATTCCATTTATAAGCTTAAATTTCGTTGCATTGTAAAATAATTTCAGAAAATTTACTATGTGACATTTTTCATACATTTGTATTTATGCATGAGGAATATACACACAAAAATAGTGCAAAAATGTAGTCTAATAATAGTCTAATAATGTGCAAATATAGATCATTTTTTAGTTGAAATCTGTTATTTTTTATCATTCAACAGCTAGTAATTTTCAACGTTCTAAATCAATATTTTAGGACACATTAATCCATCTAACGTCATACAGTCCCAAAGAAAGTTCAATTCAAAGGCCAGTCAGTAGAAAACATAGAGAATTTTTTTTCCTGAGGCTGTTAAGCTAAAAGCAAACAATTTTGTTCGCAGGGTTGACAAACGCATTTTGCCCCAGGATTCAGTCAATAAATGTTTTGTTATCCCTTCGGAAAGGATTTGGATGGGATATAGAAACGCGCTTGTGTGGTTAGTTTGTCCTTGTGTGCGTAACAGAATTGATGTAATTTCATACAGATCGAAGTCGAACGCTGCCTTGATTTATAGATATGCTCTTTTGCGAGGCGATACTTTGCTTGCTTTGCCCTTGTTATCCATTTATTTTACTTTTTTAATTTTGATATATCTCACGACCTCTGTTTTGCCAAGCCTCTTTCTTTACTCCACACTACATTATAAACAGCAAAGAGAAACTTCAGGAGTACTGTGCAACAAAATATATGATAAGGGGGTGTTACTCAGTTGTGGATACTGGAAAATTCCAAGGAAAAATTTGAAAATTAGAATTCAAAAGTTTACCGAATCAAAAAGATCCAAACATTTGACTTTTCAACATATTAAGAACCCTTTCTACACTGCACAGTAAAGAGTTTTGATTCTATAGTACTTTTCTGCAGTTAGAGTGATCTGCCCTTAGATCTAAATTCCAATAAATTGAAATTTACAGTATATTACTCAATTTGTAATCAGTTCAAACATTCATAACATTTTAAATAGCCAAGATAAATTAATTGAACACTTAATACGCATGTATTTTCTCCACGGAAGTAAACAATAGTGATTTCTGTTCATTGAAACTTGATTGTCTTTAAATATTTTTCCTTGAGGTAAATGCCACGTACCATATATTGAAAATTAAATTGATAAGCTCAATAGTAACAACTTTATTCAATATAATGTTGTCAATGTTCATAAAACAATTTGCACTGGTGTATAGAGAGTCCTTAAACAACCATTCCCCACGACAATGTAAACTTCCATCTTTTTGACACCATAGACAGCTGCTTTTTTTCCAATAAAAATGAAACTCGTAAATTTATTAACCTTGTCATTAATCATTTGCAAAATCAGTTTGTTAAAAGCATTCTGATTGTACACACAAGTTCTTCGGATCCGAAAATTGAAAAGATGCTTGAGTTTCTCATTGACAATATCTGTTTAATTTTTTTTTTTTTTTTTTTTTTTTTTATAGATAAAGTGTTCCAACAATCTATAATCTTATTCCATTGCGTACCAACTGCGCTCCGTTAAACGAAGAAAATGCTTGCCTTGGCATGCAACTCGACATTTTGATATATCAAAGGCTTATTATGAATTAAGAATGGTTACTTTCATTCGTATGTCCATTCAGTTTATCCCAGTGAACTTGAAATAAAAGAGTCCACAGAGTCTGACACATCTGTTTCATTTTTTTGATATTTTGCTCGAAAAAGAGGTGAATGGTAATCTTACAACAAAACTTTATGAGAAACATGAAGAATTTAACTTTTTATCGTCAACGTCCCTGATTTATGTTTCAAAATTCCCTTATGACCTGTATATAGAGTAAATGTCTCCCAGTTAATTCGATATGCAAGAGCATGCTCTACATACGAACGATAATTTTTTTAAAGAGTCAAGCTATTGACAAACAAGTTGATAAAACAAGGATATCAACAGCCTCGTTAAGAATCGACAAGAAAACTGTAAGAGTTCTCGACGCATGATACATGTAACTTGGAACTTTTTGATAAACGCGATAACTTCAACTTTTCTATCCTGAACTACACTTATTTATGTATCTTAATATAACTATCTTCTGACTATGATAATTATGTCTTTTCTAAAATGAGGCATATTATTGTCAAATTAGTTGATCATACAAGGATATCAGCAGCAACTTCTTTTGAAGTTAAAATTTCATAAATTGTGCTGTCGATACAATTACAATATTTGCATATGCATTTTGTTGTTCAGTTAAATGTTGAAGGACGTCTTTCACCAGCAAGAACAAAATGTTTGTGCTAAATTGAAAAGCAATTTAATATGCATCCATTTAAAAAAAAATGGAAAAAAGAAAAAAGCCACTCGAAATAGTGGTATAATTAATTAATAGTAATTTTTCACATTTCAAAACCAGCAGAGGATAAATTTCAGCTCACCTAAACCGGATATATTTTGTTCTCAATCATCTCCTTATCCGCTTGCTTCACTTCTGTCTATCTGTGTTCCTTTTACACAAATATCAAAGAACAGTAGTGTACTAAATAGTCATAGTGTTATGTAAGCACGTACCCGCAAACAGTGTGCATTCAAATTTAAGAGATGAATTGTTTATCAGCCTGAAGTTTCTAATGCAAGATAAGGTACATGTAGTTAACATTAAGGTTCTCGTCAACAGAATTTTTCTATACCTTTTTGTATAAAAATAAATTGCAAAAAAAATTCTTTGCAAATTCTTTGTAAATATTTTTCACTTTTTGCAAAATTGGGTTTTTTTTGCTTCGCAAGATCTTAGGGGGAAAATATGTATAGTCAATAAAAACATTTTTCATACTTTTATCAGCATACACAGATTTCTCTATAGCTGGGATTATTATCTTGAGTTATGACATAGCGAAAAAAAAACTTTTTATGGTTTCTATGTCTGCTTTTTTTCATAAATAAAAAAAAAACATTTTTAAAGTATATTAACAATATATTAATTTTGTAAGTTTACCCCAGGATATAATATTTACATAACTTTCGAGGAAAGTGCACTTTTGGCATCTCATTAAATGGCCTTTATTGCCAAATAAACAACTTGCTAATGAAATAAATTGAAGCCAATAACCAATGCAACCATTTATAAGTGGAAAAAATTGCCGATTACTGGAGACTTTGAGGAAAAGAAAGCTCCTAGAAAAACTTCTCTTTTTGGCCATTTGATAGATGCTAAATATATATCATTTGATATGTTTGGATTTATCCGGTGGCTCTTAAGCGTACCTCTTTTGATTCTGAATAATGAAGCGATTGCTTATCAAACTCAAGACGATGTTAAGTTCAAGGAAGACTTTGATTTTAATATAACTCACATTATTATTCAGAGCATCCTTCTTTGTGGACCAGACATTATATGCGATAAGTCGATCCTGCCTTCTCTTGGGATTCGAATTGACTCAAATGTGTTTCCTCCTAATAGATGCCCACGGTGTTCTTGTGACGAATTTGACTGCTATACCAAGTGGTTTTTTTCTGTACCCTGCTGTCCCGATTTATTCTTTCAAAACGGTTTAGTGGAATGCACCGATACTTACATTGTCCCTTTCAGATTTTCCGCTCCAGACTTATTGGTGTCCCACTGCCCAGTTGGTACAGACGCTGTTTTATCCAGTAACTGCACAAAGGAACAAGGAGACAATGATCGACTTCACCAACCGCCTGCTGCTTCATCAACAAGCTGGGTATCATATAAAAACAAATATTGCGCCATATGTCATAATGAGACAAATTACATGGAATGGGTGTTAACTTTCAAATGCCTAGCTCCAACAGATTTCAACTATCGTTCATCTTTCGATGACCTTATTGCTTTTGCCAAATCAGAATTTTGTGGCATTCATTTTGAGCATCCAAATCTAGGGCCAGATCTGAAAACTTGTTCTACTCGTTACAATAAAAAAATCACCACATGCAATGTGTCAGGTACCTGGATGCATTTTGACAAACAGATACAAAAAGCATGTCAAAGCGGCTATGAAGCGCCTCATGGCATGTTTAAAAATATATTCTGCAAAATTTGCAACCCCCCTAAATTCGAAGAACAATTTTTGATCACATCTTGTGAACACTCAAGCATCTTTGAGGATGTTTGTTTAAATCTGCCTTTATTGCAGGCTTCATTCCCCAACAAAAATTATTTTTGCTTCGTTTGCAACCACGGCGACAATAACAATGCATACTATAGTGATGTAATACACCTTGAATCCAACGAGTCATACTGGGGAAACGATTTCAAATTTGACATTGCAGTTCAATATCTTGAAGAGCATGTTAAACTGTATTTGCAGGAACATTTGGAAAAAACAGAAACAGATGAACTTAACATCAACACAGAGGGACTAAAACCAACAATAGATTCAATGCAGATTAACTTTCCAACAGCAGTGGAAATTTTTGACCTACCTGCAGCAAATACCATCTGTTCACCGAAACCTGATAATGGTCATTCTCCCAATACCACACCGACTGCAAATTTCTCACGTTTTCGTTATTCTGTCAACGTGACAAATCTTATTCATGCTGGTTTCTCTTTGTCAGGTAGAGGAACCTGCACCCCAGGGATACTGCCGAACTATACAATGTCCCTACAAAAAAATTGTTCTTGTTATGTGGGGTGTACTTTCGACTGCTGTGACGATTTTTCTTTGAAGCAAAAATGGACTTGCATCAGTGATGTGTACCCTGGAAGCAGAGAAAATGATACGGTTAAGAACTTCCGAGCAATAAACGGATGTCTTCGAACAAATTATTTAGAAAAACTCTGCACACAGAGAAATGTTTCCCATTTTTATCATTCAATTCCAACAAATATGGGAATGGAAATAATAACCTATGTCAACTTATTCTGTTACCTGTGTAATGAAATCAAAGACATAGAATACTTGAATCAACTCTCTTACAGTTCAACCTATTTAGAGCCTTGGGCCTTAAAGGTCACCTGCAAATCATACGTTAACTATCTCAATTTTCAGTCATTCCAAAAAGTGATAGAGAGTTTGCAAAGGATATCAAGTGATATGAGATTTGGTGTTCCGTATTTCGCACAGAGATGCAGTGACATATGTGACGTAAACATATCATCTTGTAACGTGTCCGGGACGTGGAAAACATCTAACAAAGATGTACTAGTAGCATGTGAACATGCAAATGCCTTGACTTTTCCGCCGGTAAAGTCGGGATCCATAATCTATAAGAACAAATTCTGTTTAATATGCAATCCAACTGAAGTTAATTCATCCCAAATAATCCAGACTTGTAAACCAAATGAAGATTCAAACTTAATCAAAGCTTGCCTTCAATTTCAAAACATCCATGTTTGTTCCAAGTACAAAAATATTTTCTGCGAAATGTGCAATGAAGTGAACGTCTCTTCCTGTGATGGTTATGTCTACTGGAACTATTCCAAGGGTGAAGTGGATACCAGTACTGGGGTATATGATTTTAGCTTCCGGTCTCCATTTTCTCTAGCTGCATATGATAAAAATGATGACCTGACATTTCAGGAGAAACCCATTAGCTGTTTACCAAACCAAATCTATGATGAAAGTCTTGTAAGTTTCATTTTCCATATTTTTGTTGCAAAAGTGTTTGGCTTTTTGTAATTCATATATCAAAAAAAAAAAAAAAAAAAAAAAAAAAAAAAAAAAAAAAAAACACCAAATGCAAGGCAAATTAGGCAGGGGTGTCTTTATATGAATGAAACATTCTCGAGAAGGAAACAATAAACAAACAAACAAAAACTTATGCAGGGTAGAGGAAAGCTTTAACTCCCAAAGAGATTAAATGTTTTGAAGTGTGAACTATGAATTAACCGATTAAACCATTTTACCACCCAAATATTATAATGTATCCCTTGATTAAAATGACACTAGAAAAGATATGTTATAGTCAATGGTTGCAAATATTTTTATTCAGAAATCATAACAAGAGGCGGTAAATAAATGTTGTTAACCATTCAGACTTTCTTTTCAGGATATTTAAAATAATGTCCATGGTATCGTATTCCACCTTTGTTTTCTGAAGTCCGTTTTTTTTCTACCCTCAAGTAGTATTATGATGACTTTCTTTAGCAAGGTTAGGGTTGGGGATTACTGCATTATTCTTAAATTTCATACACTTATGTAAACTACTATAAAAAATATGGATTTCTAGAGGAATCTAAGAAAAAAAGATTTTGTAAAACCAATACTTTACATTCTACGTATTAATAATAACTTTTACGACTAAAGTACGGTAAACCAACCTTTAATTGAATGCAAGAAATATCTCTTAGTTTTACTTTAAAATGAGTTAAATAATATTTTGCGGCATTCATTTTGAGCATCCAAATTTGGGGGCAGACGTTAAGCTTTGCTCCACAGGTTACAATAAAAAAACCTTCAAATTGATATCTAGAATAAGAGATTTTCTTAATTTACATGTTCATTTCCGATTACATGCCGATAAAAAAATTACATGCTACTTTTAAAGATTCATTCAACCTCAAAGTTCATTCCCTTGGATTTTTTTTTTCAGAAATCATGCAAAAACTTGACCTGTTTTCCTGGCAAAACCCTTTGGAATGGTACCTGTGTTTCGATCCTTGCAACAACAGTAAACCTGCGTTACACTCTGGCTACTAAAGTTAAATTTACCGTTTTGACAAACAGTAATGGAACAATTATGGGAACATTACTCAACTTCAAAACCTTGATAAAGGAGAAAATATTTCAAATGACTCAAACTAAGACATATAATACTCGCATTGAAAATTTTATCCTTATGGTCTCCATGGCCTGCAGTACTTTAAATATTAGAGAGGGAGAATTTTACTTGTATGTTAAATTTTTTGTAAACGAAAAAATTAACCGAGATGCATTGGAAGGAAGACTAGTTCTTTTCATGCAAAAGATGCAAAAGGCTGAAAACTGGACCCTTTCGAACGAATCCGTTGTAGAGGTCGAGATGTCCGTTAGTGAAAGAGCATTTATGTTGCCCTATCTATCAACAAGATTTAACAGAAGGCGACAGTGTTTCATCCTCCAGGACGATCGTGATTGCGAGCCCAGCATATATAGAAATACCGTGATAAGTCCTTTGCTGACTTGCCCACAAATTCAAATCAAAGACAATGATTTCGGATCAAAATTGGTCGATATTCAGACTGATTACACATTCTCCGGATTGTCAATTTACCAGTCAAAGGGTGCTAACATTGGATACCGAATTTGTGCAAAAGACTTGTCAAAAATTAAATTGACGAGTTTGAAAGATGATGACAGGTTTCTGTCTACATTGACTTTGATTTGTATTTGTGTTTCGCTTGTAGCCCTTCTGCTGACTTTCTTTACGTACTATCTATTTCCAAGCATTAGAACTCTTCCCGGAATTAACAACATGATTTTGGTTTTGTTTTTATTTTTGGCACAAATGTGTTTGATTTTTCGTCCTCTGTCTTATACATCTGGTCTGGAAATTGTCTCTGCTTTGTCACATTTTTCATGGCTGTTGGTATTTTTTTGGCTGCAAATCTGCTCTTTTCACATGTTTCGTGTTTTCACTGCCAAGCAAAGATGGGATAATTCTCCAACATCTATCAAGAAAACAGTCACAAAGTATTTCTTGTATGCTTTTGGTAGCGCGTCGATTATTGTTACTTTAAACATTATTATCTCCCTCATATTATCTAATGGCAAATACACAGGCTATGACAAGGCGTTAACGTTGATGACACATAAGACTGCTTTCATCGTTACTCTTCTGGTTCCCTTAATGTTTGTCTGCTTAACTAACATATTTTTTTATATTTTGACGGCGTACAAAATCTGCTCATCTCCTGATATTGAAAGCAAAACAGGAAACAAGGTTCAGTTTTCTGTTTATATAAAGCTGTTTACATTGACCGGCCTTTCTTGGATGCTACAAATTATTGACGCCTTTATAGATGTTTCAGTGTTTTCGTATTTTGTTGCAATTTTGAACGGTTTGCAGGGGTTGTTAATCTTTCTTAGCTGCGTCTGTAATGAAAGGGTTTGGAATTTGTACAAGATAGCCTGGTGCAAAAATATTGATTTTCGCAAACGTCCTTCCACATTAAGTTCCCAATCACACAGGACTTCAAATTAAAGATTTCTTTACAGAGGTTAAATTTGACGAGTGTTAACGTAACCTCTTTCCCGAAATTTTTAAGATAAAATCTGTTAAAATGTTAAGTCTAAAATATTGATTTTAAAACCATTTTAATATAATCCTGGATAATGTTTTTTTTTAATAGTAATTAGCTTTATAAATGAAGAAGTTATTAAATATTACATGTTTTTTTGTGTGGTTATGCTTAAAGTTTCTTCTCTAAAATATAGTGTTGAAGGGTAAAGTAGTTTTTATGCATACATGTAATTATGAAGATAAAAATTGCTTACAACAGAGCTAAAATAATAGCCTTGTGATCAATAATTAAACATTAAAGATATATTTGTCGTAGGGAGATATTGTGAAATATTTACATACATTGAATATAATTTGATTGTTATTTTCACGAGATTTGGTATTTATAAGTAAAACTATATGTTCTATAAAATGAATCTCTTTATAGTGATATATATAACACAATATAAAGTTATATATTTTGGAGGTCCAGGTCTATGTTTGCTCTGCTCCTATTTTGAATTGTTTAATTGACTTTTGAGCTTGAATAATGTTCGTTATCTCCAAATATATTACATATATTTATAAGCAGGGATGAAATATTCTGGAGCAAAGTGTCCAGCATAATAACATGAATTATTATTGGAGGGGATACAGAAATGCAAACGTGTGTGATTGTCTATAAGTGAGTTAGTGAGTTAATTCTGTGCAAAACGGAAGTGACATTATTTGCATCGGTATCGATGTCGAACGCTGCCTTGATTTATAGATATGCTCTTTGTGAGGGGATGCTCCGCTTCTCGGTGCCCTTGTTATTATTTTATTTATTTATTTTGCAAATTATAAGTGATATGCAGTACTAAATCCTTCTTTATTAAATGATTTATAAACAAAACAAATCTTTTTTTTTCTTTGTAAGTACGGAAATGAAAATATACATAACTCGTTTCAGCATTTTATTAACATAAAGGTTAAAAGCACAAATCATTAGTATTTAATATTATAATTGTAAGGAAAATATCATTTCAATAATTTGTTTCTTCTTTTTTTTTCAAAATCTGATACAATCCCACAATGAAGGTTTTCAAACATTTATTAATTCCATTATATTAACAAGTACTCCCTACTCCTACTTCATTAGTGGTGAACATAATTTACAATTTTTGTTTTGTCATTTCTTTTTTTTTTTCGAACAACATTTTTGCTCTCAAAATTTTTCTTAGGTTCTTGATGATGGGCTACAATCAATCATTTATTTCACAATCGAAAAATGTAAATCTTTATGATAAACTCTTTCTCCACATTTTTTGTAAACTCTGCTTTGGAAATAGTCCCGGGGTGAGAGTTGTCAAGTTATCTTGTGGTAATTAAGAGTTTACATGTACTTCAATTGATTTAAAGGCTCAGGTATGATCCCTTTAAAAAAGTGCTTAGATCCAGTTAGTTCAAATGCATATCAATTGGCTATTAACTCTGACAAAATGTATTTGTGGTTAATAACCCTTGATTTTCCCTTCAAAATATGAATATAATGATTTCTTAATCGATTTAGAGTGTTGTATTTTTCCTCCATGCTTTATCATATACTATTATTGTTTGTTTTTTCACGTCCCTTTGTGATCTTTTCACCCATATTGAGACCCATGACTTGCCGGTTGAGGGCTACAAATTTAACCCCTACTCGGAATGAACGCCCTTTGAGCAGTGAGGGATCTTTTTCATGTTAGCACATAGAGCGACGCAAAGCCCCGATTTATGTGGTCTCAGCCAATGGACTCGTCTCCACGTTTCACAGTGGATTCAGTCTTCTGACATAAGAATCGTCTCCTTAACTTGCGGCTCAAGAGCAAGAGTTATGACCACTGCACCATGCAGGACACTATGTGCTTTTGTATATTATGGATTTTATATCAATTTTTGTTACACATAACGTCAATTTCATCATTTTTTAATCTTTATTATCATTATCGTAGTTTCTTCATCCACTGTTAGCTCACCTGAGCTGAAGCTCAAGTGAGCTTTTCTGACCATCGGTTTTCCGGCGTCCGTCCATCCGTCCATCTATCGGTCTGTCTGTCCGTCTGTCTGTCAACTTTTAACATTTCCAACTTCTTCTTAAGAAACACTGGCTGAACTTTAATCAAAGCTGGTACATAACATCCATTGGTAAAGTGGATTGTTAATTATTTAAATAAAGGGCCATGTTCCCTCCAATGGGAAGATGGTCAAGGAGAGACAAAAAAGGGTTTGGCCATTAAAATTCTTCTTCTCAAGAACCAGTGAACAAGGAAAGCTGAAAAAAGCCGAAGCTTCCAGGCATAGTGGGGCCACAATAGTGATTATATAGGAAGAGAATTTTAAGAGCAAATCATGATAAATTATATCAATGTAGAATCATCGACTGGTATAATAGATCAAATTATGTTTAAACCATTGCCCTTGCATTGAGTGTGGAGCCACAGAGGGCAATCAAAAATACAGAAGAATACATGTAATTTAGGATAAAAATCTCATGCAGAAAGTCAGGATCAAGATGACCCTGTAGATCTTTGTAGCCCATGGGCCACTTGTTGCTTCTTATGTCGTTTGTTTTACATGTATTGATGTATTGATACTTTAACAATTAATTTATATAATGTTTGATATATCATGAATGTTAAATATCGTGTTCCTCTTAAGGACTGATAATACAAACAAACTGTGAAAAATGTTGAAAATAACATCTTCAGCCATGTTCATGTTAGTAAAATAAATAAGTTTATTCGAATAGATTTAATTTTTCATTTAAAGTTTGACAATAATTGGATTAAAGGTGACAGAAACTTGTATAGAGTGTTAAGAATGGTTCAGAACAGTAGAAATTTGAATTCCATAGAAAGTTTACAATTTCTAAATAATTTAGAAGTTTATTATTTGCATCATTAACAAACAAAATTGCTGCTTTTTATGTCGTTTGTTTTACATGTATAATTTCATCTCCTGAAATAGTATGGTAGCATTGATACTTTAACTATTAATTCAAATATAATGTTAAAGGATGAATGTTTAATGCCATTTCCCTTTTAACACATGATTTTTTCTAATTATTATCGTTCGTGTTCTTTGTACATTATGCCATTATTTATCATGCTGAATATGATCAATTTCGTTATATATTATATTTCTTACATAATATGTGTGTTTATGTCATTTAAATAAATATTATATTTATTACAAATCGTGTTTGTTATATATCATGTTTGCAAAATACATATATATTTTTGAATGGGTTTTTTTCTGCTTCACATAAAACAGATTGTCACGTACTGTCACCTACATTCCTGTAGAGTTTAACGACAACATGACAGGAATCAATTACTTAAAATGACAGATCCTAATCAAAGAATTTTATTGAATCAATATAATCCTAAAATCAAACATATAGATTTGAATTTTACATACATATTGAGACGTTTATTTTGATACAAATTTAATCAATTAAAAAAATGAAATAATTAGATTTAAAGAGTGGTCATAATACACTGCTCCCCCGTTATAATTCCCCCCCGTTATAATGCCATCCCGCTTACCGCCAAAAAATACAAAGTCCCGATTTCCTCGCTACTAATCAAGCCACGTTGTTTTTACAAGCTGCATTTAAAGCTTCTACGTTTCCTGGGTGTGATAAATTGCATTCTTGAATTGAACAATTGCGTGCATAGCTATATTTCGAGGCATTCTAACAAGTTTTAAATATAAGGAAGATCCCGGGTCAAAATGTGTTTTATTAGGACACCTGACGTGACTTGAAATTGTGATTCGCTTACGATGCGATATTTGGAATATAGGGATTTTGCATCAGAAATTTTTTTTATTATCATTATTAAACAATTAAATAACGGTAAAACCATAAAAACAATCAACAATAAATAACTATTTTAAAATTAAACGTACCAAAAAATAACCAAGATTTAATAACAATGAGTGTAAATTTCTTCTGCTTAAAAGTGTCCTAATTGCATTCCCCCTTTTTAATGCCGCTCCTATTATAACCCCAAAATTACCAAGGTACAAAAGTTGGCGGTAAAACGGGGGAACACTGTACATGCTGTATATGAATTTCCATAAAAGGACCATTTGATTCTGAAAGGGAAGGGGGGGGGGTAAGCTTGCAAACATTTTCGAGTAAGATAATTTATTTTCATATAAGTCAAGGGCAGATAGTTTATTTTCAAGATAATCAAGGACGGTTTATTTATTTCCAATATTTTTGATGACAGATTATTTATTTCAAAATCTGCCACCACCCCCTCTCACAACAAATGTGTGTCCCAGAATTAGTCATTCAGGGTTCTCCATTATTGCGTGATGTCCACGCAGAAAATACATAAATGAGGTTAAACCGGATACGATGCAGAAATATAGGACTGCGTGCGTCTCATAATGCTAAAAAGTTCGTCCCTTGTAAAACTTTCCATAAGGACAAATCGCCCTCCCCCTTTCGAAAAAGAACTCGCACATCATGGAAAAATTCGTAAAAATTCTGCAGATATGAAGCATAATTTATTGAAAAACTTCTGCATGTGAAAAAAGAAACACTTTCTGTGGCCTTTAACTCGACATTCGTATGTCTACTCGATATATCCCAGTGAATTTGAAATAGAAATCACAACAGAATCTGTCACATCTGTTGAATATTTAAATATTTTTCCTGACTATAGATATTAAGGGCCAGCTAAATTGAATGACAATTGAGATTTCAATTTTTCCATCGTCAACTTTCCTTTTGTTTGTCGAATTATTCTGCTATCACCTGCAGTTGGTGTTTACATCTCCAAACTTATTCGATACTGAACCTGCAAGAGGAAGACGCTCTTATATTAGGTATTTACTGCCACCCGGTAAATTAAAGTTTCCAGCATGAAACTATTTTGGCTGATTAGTTTTATACAAATTGCTTGGCCTTTGTTTTAGTGTAAATTTGACTACGAAATGTTCCGTCTATCTGATCAATGCATTAGGTGTGACCAGTCAAAGGGGGAGGGGATGAGGTGTATTCTTCCTAGGCACCTAAATTCCACCTCTGGAAACTCCAGGGGTCCGTGTTTTCCCTTAAAAATACAATTTTATAGTTAACTATAGTCAACTATAGTGATATCTTTGAGACTATGAAAACTATAGTAAACGATAGTGATAACTTTGACACTTTTGATTAACTATAGTGAAAAATATTAAAACTGATTTACTTTAGTGTTAACTTTGACAATATGAAAATTTGAATTTACTACAGTGACCTGACACTTTTAGAACTTTGATTTACTATAGAGATCATTATGAGAACTTCGATTAACTATAGTGGTCACTATGATATCTTTGAAGAACTATACTTATAACTTTGACACTATGGAAACTTTAAGATACTATAGTGATCACTATGAAACTTTGATTTATTTAAGTTATTTCTAAAGTATATTTTATATTGTTGTATTTAAAAAAGTTAACTCAAAACGTCTCGTTTATATACATGTACTTAATACCATTAAATGATGTAGCTCACTAATATAAAAAAAAAACAATTGAAAAAAAGACAATATTCATTTCAAAAATGATATCCAGTAGAAGTCTTTGAAAGCCATTTTTTTTCCAAAAAGAATAAAATTCAATGGATTGAATATGAGTCATGCTAATCTTGGAGGGTTTCTTTTTTCTTTTTTCTTTTTTTTTTTTTTTTTTGGGAATCCAAAAGGAGACACAATTTCTGATTAGATGCTAGCTAACAAATAATTTTTTTTATTGCGTGGACTCTGAGGTCCACGCAGAAAATATATAAGTGGGGTTAAACCTGATGCCATGGGCTTACGTCAGGCTACGCATGTGCGAGAATGCTAGAGAGTTCGCCTCTAAGACAACTTGCCCTTAGAACAATTCGGCCTCTTCGAATTAGAATATGCCTATCACTGGCAAACCTCGCTCTAAAATCTGCACATCGTATTTACATGTATATATTCTTTGGCGTAACCAAGATCTGAATTTCTCTTTAATGCATAAATCCTTAAATAATAACTAAATTCTATGGTACAAGCATTTTTAATAAGTAGAACATATATAGATAGCTTAACAGCTTGAACATGTTGGATTAAAAACTTCATTCAACTAGATAGTCTATACCATGTTTACTGGCATTAGTTTTGTGCATCAAGGTTCGCAAAATAATTTGACAGACAACATTCCAAATATAGCTTGATAAAGGTTTTTCAGGTGGGGGAGATGGAGAAACATAAAAAAAAAAAAAAAAAAATCTGCGAACTACAGATCTGTGCTACACGTGTACCATCCATCTTTCCAATGATAGAATCTTCCGTATAAATCTATTACTGATGTCAAGTCCAAGCCGTTATGGATGATATGTATCGAAATAGCCCGATTTTTAATGACAAAACTATAGGCCAATCGGGGATCAAATTTAACAATTTTGCTATGAAAGTACACAATCGTAACTGTGAAAGTACAATTACTCAAAGTAGGCAGATCAATGTAGAAAATGTTAACAAAAGGTTAACCTGTGCCACCTTTCAGGTAACCATTGAACTCGTCCATGGATGCATTGACGGTCGTTGTTACAAGAACAGATACTATCATTCTAATAACAGCGTGTCACTTTGCTTGATCAAGCGTGCTAAAGTTTCACATGTTGATTACCATATTACTCATCGATTGGATGTTTGATTTGAATGAAATCAATGCCACTTTGCATAAGAAACACAGAATCCAACAATACGCCGATAACACTGGCCAATCATATTGAATGATTGTTGACCAGTGCGGCAGTCAGCAGCAATACGTGGTCAGTCAAAGACCGATTTCTATCCTCAAATTAATATGTGTCATATTTGTTGTGATTTGACCGAATGGAGTTAATACATGTACGTATGAGAAAATTCAAAGCATGAAATAAGTAAGGCTATACTCTGCTACTATTGTACTATATAGCGATCAATATCATTATTATAAGGATTAAAACTTGCGTTGCCTGTCCACATGTGATAATTGTTTACTGCATTCTCGTGAACAATTATTCAATACGATTAGTCAGTATTGCTGGGTTCTGTATTTCATATGCAAAGTAGTATTGCTTGCATTGAAATCAAACATCCAATCGATGAGTAATATGGTAATCAACATGCTAAACTTTATCACGCTTGATCAAGCAAAGTGACACGCTGTTGCTGGAATGATAGTATGGGTTACCCCTTATCCAAGATATTCGACTTTTAATATCAATTTCCACTAGGAAAAAAACTGCACATATTATGAAGCTGGTGTGTAATTCTTCATGTCCGTTCGGTAGCAAATACCTTCACCAGTCTAAGCGTCAAAAGCAAACAGTGCACACACCTGTGCTTGTAAGACCAAATAGCCTAGGTCTACACATGTGCGATGAGATTGTCAATCGCATCTCCTCAGACCTTCTGGCGAGCTCGGAAAAAACACGTTGTTTTGCCGAGAAGACCATTCCGTTATTTAAAAAGAGACAGGGATTAAAAAAAATGCACAAAATTAATATTTTTTTTTGTGTTAATCGATAACCTAGCATCGGTTTAGATAACTGGAGACCCTCTAGTGCCGAGACCCTCTAGTGCACTAGTACAGGGTCGGATCCAGCATGCAGTTTTTGAAAAAAAGGGGTGTTCTAGGTCGCATCGCAGGTACTTAAATTCAAGTCCGTAGCAACGGTTTTCAAAGGGGGCAACCTCTAAAAAAAGTTGACAAGCAAAAATGATAAATAAATAAATTAAAATAACAACCTGTGCACCACACTGTAAAATCCTATTTCGGGGAGGGGGGGGGGCTTCGTCTAACTTTTCGGTACATTTTGATTTCTTTTAAATGTTTGATTTTCCGTATTTGAACCTTTCCGCAACAAGAAGTGCACGGGAGATTCCAATTCAAATCAGAACTTATATTTTTAAATCATAAAAAAAAGATTATTCTTTTTAATAGTAAAAGTGATTCTCCACCACCACCACCACCACTACCACCACATACTACGGGGACATTTTGAACCTTTCTCTTCATTGATTAAAATATCCCCATAATATTAGGAGATAAATATTCTCTTATGGATACTCCCTTTCATAACTTTTTATGCATACTTCTTAAAGTTAGTTACTTTAGAAGATGGTCCAAAAATGGCATAGCTGTACGTTCGCCGGAATCTTCCGATGATATCAAAGTGAAATCGTGTGGGTGGTCGAGGCCCGGGGCCGGGGTTGTGGAGGTACACGGAGGAAAGCAATAAGCAAAACTCCATATCTAGAGAGCAGAAAGGGCAGAGGCTGAAGTACTTATTTTACTGAAAATACTAGACGTAAAAAATATCTATATTACAGAAGAAAAATTCTCTCTCTCTTCCTCTTTCTGCAAAAATAAAGGGGGTTCCGACACCGGAACCCCACTCCCTGGATCCGCCAATGGAGTTAAAATTCAACCATTACGATACCTGCACGCTTAAGCCTCTTTTAATTCTGTTGTTAATTTTAAAGGCTACATTACAATTGTGATATATACCTAGATCAACAGTTCATATTCATATCATTTCAAGGTCATGATTTTTTTTACCATTACAGCCTAATTAAGCAGACTTAAATAACGATGAAAATTATAAGATACATGTAAAAAAAAATAAATATAATTATACCTTTGTAAAAATCACTAAATCTAGAATTTTCGTTGAATTTTGTTTAGAAACACATGCATATGGTCCACGTATTGCAGTCCTTTTTTAAAGGACAGCAACTTGTCTCAATATATGAGGAGCAAAGAATCTTCAATGTTGGTAAAAATATGAGCACAAGGTGAAATAGCAGTTTCCCGTCATGAGACACCATATGGAAAACACATGGAAAACTCAAGTTTACATCATGTTTCCTAGTGGTTTCCGCAGTTGATGCCAGGTTATTCCGTCAATTTTCCGTGGCACGGAAACTACTACGCTCCGATTCCATTATCTCAAACCACGGAAAACTCAGGAAACCTGAAGTTTCTCGAGCCTCCATGTAGTTTCCAGTAATGGGAAACCTGAAGATTCCACTGGTTTCCATAAATAGGAAACTACTTTGAATCGGAGCGTAGTGGTTTCCATGGAATGGGAAACTGGTTGGAATCCTCAGGTTTTCCATGAACGGAAACTAGAGGAAACTTCACGATTCCTCAAGTTTCCATGACTCAGGAAACTACATGGAATTGGAACGTAGCGGTTTCCGTGTGATGGAAACTTGGTGGAACTATCTGGTGTTCCTTAAAAGGAAATTACAGGGAATCTTCAAGATTCCCTTATTTTTCTGAGAGGGAAGCAATGTGGAATTGTGGTGTAATAGTTCTCATACCATGTAAACTAGAGGGCAGGTCGAGCATTTCAATTTTGGGAAATGATTGACAAGCAACTGTAAGCTCAAGGATCCCTGTATTTTCCATGGTAAATCTTTCTTTTCTAGAATGTGAAAAAAGAACAGCAGTTTTAAATCAAAATATATATTATTAATTTCCTTGGTAAACTGTGTTTTCTTTTCAAAATCTTTTAAGAAAATGTATAAAAAGAAATAGCATTATCAAATCATATGTTTAATAATCTATGTACAAAATATTATTTTAAAATTAAATCACAATTAATAAAACTATATATCTTAGGTAAACAATGTAGTAGTCTTTCACATCTAAGTCCATTAAATCCCTTGTATTTTCTTCACATCATCTGCAATCTGCAACACGTTTTCATACAAAATTATTATTTGATGTAAGAATTGTATGCTTGAATATTATTAAGAAATCTGACAAGATCACTCAATGTCTTTTAATGTAACAATATTGGTGATTAGTTTCAGTCTTTAGATTTAATGACCATGAAATCAGAATAATGAACGATACATAATATGATTGAGAATATAACCATCTCATAGAACACTGCTTTTAGTTGAGTGAAATGGAGAGAAATGTGCTCCAGACAAGGATATTTACAAAGAGTTTTTTTTAATTGACATTTGACCTAGAAAATTGGATAAAGATCACTATACACCCTTCATCCCATGACACACAAGCCAGATCATACCAAGGGAGAACAATTATGCTCTGGACAAGATATACAGTGTATTCTGATACTGACCTTTGATCTAGATAATTGGTCCAATGTCACTTTTTACCCTCTATCCACAGGCACTCTTTAAGTTAATCTTGAGTGAGATTGGGCTAAGAGGAGAGAAAATATACTCAGGACAAGTGACATCGGATGGAAAGACAGATCATCTCATGGCATCCACAGAACAGGACCTAAAAAACAATGCATATATATATGTAAAGCTACATGTATATCTGTATAATTCAATATGAATACATCATATCTTGCATTGCATACACATGCTTTAATCATGTTTAATACCTTATGAATAATTTCATATTGCATGTACACTCAGTTTACATACAAATAATCTAAATTTCATCAACCAACATAACAGCCAATCAAGATTTAGATAATCAACATTCAGTACAAGTTCTATATGCTACATCATATGTACAGACACATACTAGACAAATATTATTTACCTACATTCTAAATCTTGTTTTATGTCACTGAAAATTAAGGCGATAGCCATTAACCAATTTTAACCCCAGTTCACATACATGCATGTTGTAATGTTTATTCAAAACTTCTCATTTATAAATATCACCCGTACCAAATAGTATCTTTAGTTAACTAAACATATATTTATATCTAAAGCTTCAGTGTTTCACTGAATTTTTTAGAAATGAAAGTCATCAAAATACTGACCAGCCAGAAATCAGTAAATGTGCATGTCCTTATTTTTAATTTTCATTCTTGGCTTGTTTCTTTTAACATGTTGAAATGTTAGAAAGTTTTAATAAGTTATAATATTTAATACTCGAATACCATAGATATGTCGAAGTAATTTGGAAGTATTCTTTGAGTATTTTACTCCTGATATCTTGAATCCTCAGATATCTCAAAATATTTTCAATGATTCAACTTTAATTTGAACCATGACAAAAGGACTCTTAAACAAATATTCATCATTCTAAAAATAAAGTCTACAGGTTAATAAATTATTTGGTGCTCAACAGTGATCACATCAATAATATCTAATAGACTTGGACATTTCCCCTTTGTTGAGGGGGTTGGGGGGATGGGCTTCCTCTTCACAATTTAGAATACTCTTACTTTGTGTCAACATTGGTTGAAATAAGGTCAAAATTTGCGGCTTTCCTTTCAGCAAGTGGTGGCGTCTCCATATGAATGAGAAAATTCTCGAGAGGGACGTTAAACAACAAACAAACAAAAAAAAATCCAGCAACAAAAACCATCTTTGCTTCGTTTGTCACCACGGTGACAATAATAATGAATACTACAGTAATATAAGATTCCTTGATTCCAACGAGACATACTAGGGGAACGAATTCAAATTTGACATTGCAGTTCAATATCTTGAAGAGCATGTTACAGTGTATTTGCAGGAAAATTTGGGGAAAAACAGAAACAGATGAACTTAACATCAACACAGAGGGCATACAACCAACAATAGATTCAAGGCAGATTAACTTTCCAACAGCAGTGGACATTTTCGACCTACCAGCAGCAAATACCATCTGTTCACCGAAGTCAGATAATGGTCATTCTCCCGATACCCCACCGACTGCAAATCTCTCACTTTTTCTTTTTTTTCTGTCAACGTGACAAATCTTATTCATCATAACAGCACATTGTAGCTTAAGAAACTATCCAGACACTTGTATTAAACAACAACACAAAAAAAACTCTACATGTCATTGAAAGGAATGTAAAAGTGTTGACACTTTCTCCGTCATGTCAGCTCAAATATGCAGTGACCTGACGTCATGTGCTATTATGACGTCATATTCAAGTAGTTCACAAAAGTGGAACAGTTTGATATTTTACGGACAGCCTTATTTTAGCTGCGCCCGGAACTTGGTTAGGGTCATAACATTGTATCCACATTTTACAAATAGATATATTTAAAACCTTCTTTTAAAGAACGGCAACACCATGACCAGGCATATTTATATGAAAGCACCCAAAGGAAGTAGTTTGTTCAAATCATGACTCACTGGAGTTAGCTCTAAAAAGATATGCGTTCTACATAAGGATATGTGGGAATAAGAATCTTCAGATGAAGAACGGAAAGGTCTTTGTTACTCATTTGAGCGTTGAGACCCTTGGCCATCTTGTTACTCTTTTTCTGTAAGATCTCGTTTAATACTTCAAACTTATTCCCTACTCCCATTTGTGGAATCCTTGCATTGCATACATATTATAAAAGCGATCGAATTTCAGGGTTGGGGGTATGCTTTTTAAACAAAGTAATGCATGTGCCTGAGATTTCAGTGGCACGGAAAATTAAATTTATTTAGACGAACTCAATATACATGCAACGTTATTTACATGTTTCTTAATTCAAAAAACTTCATTTATAAAGCAGAAACCAGGAATATTGTTTAATTTTAATCCGCTTACAATTAATACACTGAGTATGACATCCTGTGTAAAAAAAAAGTCATACAAACCGTAGAAATTCAACATCTAGTATGCTTTATATGCTTTACTAGAGAATTTCTAATTTGAGTTCACTTAAAATATATGACTTCAACTATTTAAAACAATATATTTTATTCTAATACCACGTCAAGTCCTTTGTCCAAAGAATAAAATTATTAATAAATAGTGTTGTATTTATTTTAAAGGAATTTTTATTCATAGACTGATACCCTTTTCTTTAAAATTCAGGTTGCTTATTGAAGAAAAGTTTTAACAACAAATGGTTATATTCAAGAACACTTTCTATAGCATCAAACGAAACAGAGGCCCCAATATACCACGTGATATACATTCCTTGCATGTCCAATACATCCCACACTGCACCACCGGTTATAGCTTCCGATGGAAAATTTGGAAAATAATATCCCCATTTCACCTGTTGCACAACTTGAGGATTGGCTTTGTTGAAATCTCTAAGGTGTTGAAAAAGTTTTCTTTGAATATGAGCGTCTACATACTTGTTCCAGGGACTCGCCTTTCCTAATTGGAGATAGACGCTTGTTTCGTAAACGCTGCCATCTTTATCGGTGTTTTCTCTGCTTCCTAGCTGATAGTCACGTCCGGTCACATTATTTACAGCTTGATGTGGGTTTATCATTCGATAAACTGAATATTCCACATTTTGAAAATCATACGGAAAAATTTCAAGTGGAGAAAGGGCCCTTCTACCAGGAGAAATGGAGTTAACAATTGTTTTCAGAATATATAAATGTCGCAGATGTTTGAAAATTCTCAACTCCTGCTGATTAAAATCCATAATGCCAAATAATGAATTCATCGATGGGGTGAGAATAAGAAAGTCAAATTTATCCATTAATACATCAAGAGAATTTTTATTCCTGTAAAATATTTGAACAGCCTTTCCTCTTCGAATATGCTTAATGTCGACATTTAACCGAATTTCAACATCAATTCGTTCAGCAATGTTACGACATAAGTTCTGCCAGCCCCCAATCAGGCGATAGGCTCCCCTTTCAGGTTTGAAGAAGGAATTAATCACAACTGGAGGTAAAAACGTGAGGCCGTAAAACGCCGATGTCTCATTCAGAAAACCATATCCATTTAAGGTTAATGCAATAAAGAAAAGTGGCTGTAGATCTGTAAGGTTATATCTCAAAAGGAAGTCATCCACCGTCCCACGAATCTAAAAGAAGAGGAAAGACCAAACAATCACAGTTATCATGGATTTACGGCGCCTAGCGTCGCCCGCGTGGCGCAGTGGTTAGAGCGTCTGCTCTAGAGTCGCGAGGTAAGGAGTTGATCCTTACGTCGCGGGTTCGAATCCCACTGTGGGACGTGAAGACCGGTCCTTCGGATGAGACCGTATTAACCGAGGTCCCGTGTCGCAGTAGGTGTTGGCACGAAAAAGACCCCTCACTGCTCAATGGCCATAAGTGCCGAGCATAGGACAAAATTTGCAGCTCTCCACCGGCAAGTGGTGGCGTCTCCATATGAGTGAAAAATTCTCGATAGGGACGTTAAACAACAAACAAACGGCGCCTGGTTGGCGACTGGATAGAGCGTTTGTTCCGGAATCACAGAGTCGCGGGTTCGAACCCAAGTGCAGAACGTGGAGATCGGTCCTTCGGATAATACAAGACAACCTTTGATGTTTGTTCTGCTCCCGTTTTGTATTGTTTTAATGACCCTTCAGCTTCATTAATGTTCGTTATCTCATATTTGATCGTATATACTGGGGACCCGTGTCGCAGTAGGTGTTGGTACTAAAGAGATCCCTCCCTGCTTCAGGACCTCAAGCGCTGAAAACAGGTCTAAATTTTCAGCCCTCAACCAGCAAATGGTGATGTCTCAATATGAGTGTAAATTTTCAAGAGGGACACTTAACAGGTAACAAACAACATAAAAATGATTAACGTTTGTTGTACGATAGAAGCTTATTGGAACTTTCATGCTCATTTTTTGATATACCAACTACTAGGTTACAAAGGGAGATGCGTCTATGAAATTTTTATGTTATCCTTAACGAAAAAATACTATAGTAAACTATAGGTACCTATAGTTTACTATAGTTAACTTAAGTAAATCAAAGTTTCAAAGTTTTTACTATGATAGTGAATCAAAGTTCAAAAGTTTTAACTATAGTTTATCAAAGTTCAAAAGTTTTCGTTATAGTAATTCAAAGTTCCAAAGTTTTCACTATAGCAAACCAAAGTTCGAAGTTTTTTCTATAGTCAATTTAAGTTTCAAAGTTTGCACTACATCATATCAACGTTTCAAAGTTTTCACAATAGATTAACAACTCATTAAAATATCTTGATAATTCTTTGCTCATTATGCCATAATGGGGGGGGGGGGGGAGGGTGAAATCAAATTTTCAAAGTTTTTACTATAGTTAATCAAAGTATCACTATAGTAAATCAAAGTTCCAAAGTATCACTATAGTAAATCAAAGTTCCAAAGTTTTCACTATAGTAAATCAAAGTTCCAAAGTTTTCACATTGATACTTTAGTTAACTATAGTAAACTATAGTTTACTACAGTAATTTTTTGTTAGGGGTAGTTTAAATATATGTAACTACCTAAACACACGGGTACGATACAAAAGTTTTTTTAAGGTCCCCGTTGATTTATCCACAGTGAAATATCTTCAATTCCATCTAATTATAAAGAAGAATAAGAAGTGTAACGTTTGACAAACTATTCGTCATTAAACGAATCCCTGCTTTCTACCATTAGACCTGGGTTCGTATGCATAAAAATTCTTAAGTCCTTAAGCATATACTTAAGTACTGTTTTTCTGCCTAATAGATTGGAACTTTACTTAGCATATTGCTTAGCATGTTGCACAAAACTTCTCAACTCTTAAGTAGATGTTAAGCATATGCTTAAAGTAAAACATGGTCTTTACTTTTCTTTAGTTCTTAAGCATCTTGTTTAAGATATTTCAAAGAGGTAGAGGAACAAATATAATTAAAGGAAATTTACAAAAAATGAAATAAAAATATGAAGAGGTAATTAAATCAATGAAATCAATTACAATCTGCATGTATCTACATTATTATATGGCATTCATATACTTTACAAGATGCTTTATAGCGATTTATTATCAAAGCGGTTAAAAATATGACGTCATTTGATTGTTGCGTAGTTTTGTCAACGTCCAGCACCTGTGACAATGCAGTGTAGTCGGAAAAGCCCTTTTTGGGTTTCCTAGTGCGATGTACATCTAGTTATGTTAAATTATTCTTACATTTTCAGAAGAATTTGATTTACATGTATCCCATATTACATATAATTTATACAATCATTCAATTAGCATCCCAATCGTGGATTAATTAAGTAACGTGAGAGAGAGATTTAATGACTGTTTTCAGAAAAAGCGCCAAATATTACACGAGATTCTATATACAAATTCGAAACGAAACCTAAATTCATGGTGGAAAAAGTGTTTACCATGTCCTCTAATTCTATGAAAAATAATTTTAATTTCAAAATTCAATTTGATTCGCTCTCCCTCTCAATTATGCCAATTTTCTCCACATCCTCCATAGTTTTTTCATTGTTTTTTCTCTCTCTCTTCTCTCTCTCTCTCTTTTGTCTGAGTAGATGATAATATAAACATGTCATCGATATCAAACAAAATATTTTGATCAATTAAATCGATCAAAATGTAAAAAAAAAAAAATAGTTACAGCAGGAAGGTGAGTTATTAAATAAATATGAATGATATTTTTCATAATACCATTTCTTTGCTAAGCATGTTGCTTAAAAGTTTTATGCCACGGAAATAAAGCATGTAACTCAGCTAAGAAGATGCTTAAGAAATTTAAACATATACTTAAGAAAATTCTCAGAATTTTTATGCATACTAATCCTGAACCTGAGATGAAAGGATAAAAAAAAAATTCGATGCAAGGGCTGCTTACTACTGCTTGGCACCTGCCTTGTTCCAAATTTTAAAGATTTTTGGAGATCAATCACTGTTGTGTTAATTTTTTTAATTATCAAATTCCTGAAATATTCATTACACACAGCATCAAGTCAATACACTAATACTGAAAACATATCAATTTTCTTGGCTAAGACACTAGGGATTAAAAATTTTTTCTTGGCACTCTACATTTTAAATATGACAATATTTTATTACTTCTATATGAACAATGCAGTCCCTTTTTCTATCAGGATAAATAGCAATTATAATAAATTTACCTACCCTATATAAAACTTCTGGAGATGGCCTTGGCATTATTTCTCCTTTAAACGTTCCAAAGAAACACCTATAAAGAGCACTGTAACGCTCTGACGCCTGAATCAATCTCGGTATTGAAACTTGTGCAGCTTCTAGGCTGGATGTGAATTCTACAAAAGGCGGAATGGGAATTAGGAACTAAAACTCATTGACATTGCAACTTTTTTTGCACATAATAAAAAGGATCATTGTAGGTTCCTCGATTTGAAAGATCTTGTATTAATACATGATTTTTACGATTTGTTGGGCCATTATTTACACACTGAATTGTTTATGGATTTTCCCGCTTGCTCGATCATGCCATGGAGCACGCGGCGGTAGTGACAGGTTAACAGGTGTGTTCATTCCTCCATGACATCTGATGACTTCTACTGTTTACACTGAATCGTGCTTACTCTGCTACAAATCTGTATTGCATCAGAAGACTTTTGAGCTTCATTACTGTTTGTTTTATCTGTGTTTTATCCTAACCTATGAACCTATCCTCAATAGATGCTCGAAGTACATGGGTCGTAGCACAGATTCGAAAAAGCAAATAGAAGATTGATTGATTGATTGATTGATTGATTGATTGTATATTGTTTTACGTCCCATTCGAGGATTTTTCACTCAAATAGAGACGTCACCATATACCGGTGAAGGGCTTCAAATTTTGACCTTTACTCGGCACTCAGGGCCATTGAGCAGTGAGGGATCTTTACAGTTCAAACGCCTGCCTTGACACGGGGCCTCCGTTTTTAAGATCTCATCCGAAGGACCCACAACTTGCACTTCAAAGTGCCGAGTGCATGGCGAAGGATCAGTTACTACCCATTTTTTTTATCGATTTAGGTCAGTCGCGGCCGAGATTCGAACTCACGACCTCCCGATCACGGAGCGAGCGCTCTACCGACTGAGCTACCGTGAACGGTACAAATAGAAGAAATTTTCTGCAGTAGATTGGAGACAATGTAGAACATGTTATATCTCATATTCTTGGTCACTCCACAGAACATGTAATAGAGAAACGACAGATCTAAACGAAGTGGAATGACGTTCTCGGTAATGATTTCGCATTAAGGGTTTGCAATGAAAAAAGTCATGGGATCAGACCTCGCCTTACATGTAGGTAGCTGGACGAATACTGACACAAATTGGAGAGACCGTGAGCTTTTAAGCATGCAGAATATTGCATGTTTCTTAAAACCATTTGATCTATTAAAATAGCATGACAAAGTAATCAACCTTTCTCGGGATATAAAATTACGTAAAGATAATGTTGCGTATTATTCTGTTCTTGAATTATGATAAAAAAAAATGTATTAATGGGAATAATTCACTAATAGAACTTGTCCTGAATAAAACATAAAACAAATGACCTTTAGACGCAAGGTTTTGTCCAATTTCAAAGCAAAAGGAAAGTCTTTGGAAAACAAGTGGTCACATTAATATTTTCAGTTTTAGTATAAACATATACTGCATAGACGCATTTATAGAGATATACACTTCTAGTAGGTCGCCTGTGCGGCGCAGTGGTTAGAATATTTGCTCCAGAGTCGCAGAAGTTAATTTTTACGTAGCGGGTTCAAATCCGAGTGTGAGACGTGGCGACCAGGCAAGTGGTGGCTTCTACATATGAGTACAAATAATACAAATAATATTACTCTTCCCAACTAAAATCCCATTCTGAATACAAACCGGCAGCCCAAGTTACACAGTGGATGACTGCACTTAAGGACATGCCAAAATTGCGACAAAATAAACTTTCAAAACAAGCATTTTTCTTTTAATTGCAGAAACGATCAACATCTAATCTACAACTTTACGTAATTACATTGAATAAAAGTATATATATTTACGAAGTACGAAGCTGTTTTCAAAGGCGGGGGTCACCACAATTTCTTGAATCTCCGTACGATAATGAGGACGCCCACTTTTTCACTGACTTTATACATAGTCAGCGCATGTTTGTCTATTGTTCTTCGTTTAACAGTAGTTGTATATTTGCATTAATAATGTTGTGTCAAAAGGAGATCAATAGACAAACATGCGCTCATGGTTTAAAAGAGAAAAAAACTGCTTCTTCTTACATTCGCCCTCTCTGTTGTAACCAAGGGCTATAGCATGTTGAATATTATAATTCCCCACGTGATTACTCTGTGAATACTAAATTCCGTCACGTGACTTGTAAGGTAACATGTATTGTTCTAACTAGGACACTGTGCTCGAACACGTTGAATTGTCAGGCATCGATTCAAAGTATTCTTTCCTTACATGGACGTGCTCATATTGTTAATTCCGTTTTGAAACCTTTGTTAATAGTGTAATTGTGCCATACAGAATAAAGGGGGAGATGAGAAAGAGTAATCTCGTATTTTTATACATGTCATTGTTATTTATCTAGTCTAATTTTAGAGCCATTCTTACAATGTTAACTCCACCTCTCATGCATATCTAATGTTTAATCAAGGGCAGGTAAGTGTAAATTCTCTATATTTTAAAAACAGTAAGGACAAAAATTCATAGAATTATTTTATTGTATCACAGTCTAAAATCATTTAAACATTTAAATTTTGGTGCCAAATTGACAGAATTCTTTAGTAAATATACAAAAGTGAAATAAGGTTAAGATATAAAAGCAACAGAAGCGACCGAAAAAGACCCAAAACCCGGCGTTAAGTGCAGTTATCCTTTGTTCCAAGATTTGATCTTACCTTTTCTATTAAGCCATGTGTAGCTTGGGATTTCGGGTCGTATTTCAAACCCGGTATTAAACTTTTCTAGTAATTCCACAGTTTTATCATAGCTTTCTGTCAGTCCAACAGCCCCAAGATTGTGCCAAACATTCCGATAAAATCTGGAGGCGGTTTTCCCGCCAACCTCATTTCGACTTTCAAATATCACAATGTGCTGAAATCCCTGCTTCTGTTTACAAAAAAAATAATAAATTCTAAGATAATAAAAAATATATTTTTAAAAAAAAATGTATGTATCATTATACAGCATGTCATGCTAAAAGCACAGTGAAAAGGACAAAAAATTTGCATTCATCATCAACTTACTTTGTTATATCCATTAACTACACCAAAATATAGAGAATATAAATCGTTTCGTTGAAAGCATTACTTAGCGTGTAAGTTGTAACCTTGTTACACTGAAAAGTAATTGCAGTCAGTGTCTAATATTGTCAAGTGAGTTGTTTCGATTCTGAACCGTAGAGATAAAAGATGGGGGGGGGGGGGGGGCTTATTTCGGTGTATGTTCCTACCTTCAGTTCAAAGGCCATATGTAGTCCAGCAGGTCCAGCGCCAACAATAGCAATTCTATCTTTCACGGACCGTGGTCCTCTTATTCTAGGATATGCTTGAATAAATTCCTGAAAATAGCACAATGTTTCTACTATATTGAATATCCTCAATATTTCTTTTCGATATATCAAAAGAAAACAAGAAAGTAATCGGGTATATTGAATTGATCCCAACATTGAAATAATGGAGATGATTGCAGGGTAAGTAAATAGCCACAAAGTTAGCAAGGTATTTTCAAAGACAAGGTCATATGACTCTTTTTTCCGTAATTATTAAATTAATTTTTCTACTTTTATTGGCGACATTAAAAATTGTGCCCAACCGATAACAATAACGTGGAAGAACGACTTTGTTAAGATCCAAGGAAGAATCTATATTACAAAATTTTTTTTTTTTTTCTGAGACGTTCTAAATTCCTATAAGCGATTCAGAAGGTTACAGAAGAAACCCAGAAGAATAGGCCTGGCAGTTAGTGAGAAAATTTGATTAAAGAAGTTTTAACATATCGATGTTTGTCTATGTAAACGGTGAGCATATTGAGAGTTCAGAATTCAGAAAGCCCATTGATTTTGTACTTAGTATTTCTGTAAAATTGCATTAAGATTGTTCCGTTATACGCTTGAACATTCGCGGACGAAATTAGAAAAAAAAAATGTTGAGCACTAACAAGATTCCGCAAACATTTTGCCGGTGAATGGGCTCAAATTTAGATATGATGACGACACTAAGGGTCACAAGCAGGGAGCGACCTCTGTCGTTCCAAGGCATGTTATTAAATGGACATCGGTTTCACATCAGAAAGATTCGCAATTTTTCCTTCAAAGTGTCAACTACTTACTGAAGTAACGGTTATGCCTTAGTCTAATCGAGCTCAAAGATCTATTGAAATAATTCAAATTGGTAGCAGAGCAAACACGGAAATCTGAGAACATCAGGATCGGGTACCAAGGAGTAAGCATGCTTTATTGACATGTTACACCTTCCCTGTTTTCCTTGTCATGATCGGGCGAACGGAAAAAAAATCCGTAGACAGTTAAGTGTGTAATTAATTGCTTAACAGTAGGTCTGAAGAACGTCAGTAAACATTCCACTAAATGATAGACGAACGTTATTCTTAATGAAATGTAGAAAGCCCTGGGCCCCATACACCATGGGCAGTCCATTACCTACTGTAACAAGTCTTTGAGAACGTCTGTTTCACGATTTATTATAACGAAATCGTAATAAAAAATATGCGTTTTATGCACTAAGTTCATGGACGATTTTATTTTTCGGTAAAATGCTTTGTCGAGGAAATTAGAGCTAATTTCATAGCATTTTTATTAAGTGTAAGATTTTTTCTGATTGATGTTCACTAGACCGCAGCAGATATTTGATATTATGCATTATTAAAATACCGTATTTTCATATGAGAAGAAGAAATAACCTCTTAACCATTTTTTTTTTCTTTTAACAAAAACGTTTACCTTATTAACGCACGTCAATGGGTCCTGGTCCGTAAAGTGTCCACTGGGACTATATCCAAAACTGTACTTTAGTACGAAATAGAAACAAATAACATAAATCACTGACATCATATTAGTAGGATTTCAAAGCGTTTTCTGATGATGCGTATTTTGTTTATATGTGATACACTATATACATCTGTTGAAAAATCCTTGTAAACCTAATTCATCTGTCAGATTTGATCGGCCAGTACAACGACTACAAAAAATGACATTTATGATCAAATGTATAGCAAAGGTATGTCAGTAAGTCCCTTTTCAGTAGGGTAAACTGATCTAGAGTCTGACACGATCTAAAGTCGGACAATTTTCAAAGGCGTAGCTTCCATTGAAGCTCGGAAGCACATGCTTCCACATTGTTCGGTGGAGAAAAATGAATTCATAAAAAGTTAAAATGCTTTTCACAAATAGATTTAAAACACTCTCCGAAGAAAATACTGAACCGTAGAAAAAAATTGCATTATATGTTTAATGTTTTAATTTATCAATTTATATTAATAATTTAGGATTATTATTTCTATATATAATTTATAAGACTTAAGTTCATGAAAACATGCATGTATGATTGAAATTTCAAAAGCATTTTATAAAGGATAATACATACTTAATGTAAGATGTATAACATTGAATATATGTAAAATGCATATAGGTCTATAACAGTCTAATAATAAGGACATCTGGGAGAACTGCTGCTGTGTCGTCCTTAATTTTTTTTTTCCTCGCTGAAAACGCATTTATGACAATATATATTATGAATGATAACAACAAAAATATTGAGAAAAAAAATAAGAAAATTTAACATTTTATGCTTCAAAATGTTATAAACCATTTTAATTATATTGTCACTTGTCTAAAATGCACCAGCTTCCAGGGACTTCACAGGCACTTGTTTCGTAAACGGGGCACCCCTACTTATTTTTACCACAGGGTACCTAACTCAATTTAATTTCAGGCACCCCCGCTTCAAGCTCGTATTTTGTTTATATATCAATCATTAACCTACTTTAAAATGACATCGTTCGCTTCGAAAGACTTTTTTTCTTGACAAGTTAATCGTTCCGGACGTCTCTGGTCGAGCCTCTTTATTGTAAACCACTCATTTCTTCCTCGAAAATTATTTCGATACAAAATAAGACTTCGAATTGGATACACTGACTTCCGGTTGGGTTATAAATGTAGGATAAATCCAGAGACTTACGAGTATTCCTTTCCGAGGCATAGTGCATTTTTATTTTTGCACTGGGAGACAAATTTTGTGTCAGAATAGACAGGGTGTCGGATTGCATAGTATAAAACACATGAAAAATATTAAAATGGGAAACAAATTTAATCTGTCCGTCTATCTGTCTTTTTTTAATTAAGAAAATATAACCTTCATGTTTCACATTAGAGTTTACTTTTCTAAAGCAACAAATTTCCTAAAGAAGAACTGTACACCTTATGCACCTGACTTTGAAGTTTAATCTTTTTAAAAAGGCGTTTGCACAAGAGTCGCGAAATATGAAGTTGTTCCTTACGCTGTGGAGTCGCCCGCGTGGCGCAGTGGTAAGAGAGTCTGCCCTAGAGTTGCTAGGTACGAAGTTGATCCTTACGTCGCGGGTTCGAATCCCACTGTTGGACTTGGAGACTGGTCCTTCGGATGAGACCGTATAAACCGAGGTCCCGTGTTGCAGTCGGTGCTGGCACGAAAAAGATCCCTCACTGCTTAGTGGCCCTGAGGTCAAAATTTCCAACTCTCCACTGGCAATTGGTGACGTCTCCAAATGACTGAAAAATTATCGAGAGGGACGTTAAACAACAAACAAACAAAGTTACGTTGTTGGCTTGAATCCCACTGCAGAATCTGGAGCCCGTTTTTGGATGAGACCATTTAAATCGATGACTTGTGCCGTTGTGTCGTAGTAGGTGCTGGTTCGAAAAAAATCACCACTCTAAGGCTCTAAGAGCCGATTGCATGTCCATATTAGCAGCCCTCTACCGGTGTTACGACGGAAAGTGATCCCCGGAAACTCAAAACTCACTGTTTTTATATCTTACGCACGCCCACTTTGGGGAGCAGTTCATAAACCAATTTTTTTTTTTAATAAAATCATAACTAATAAATATCTGATGAGAAATGAAAAATAAATTGAAAGTAATAACAACCACTTAGACTTAGTATTCAGCAATTAAAAACAAAATATTAATAACTTTTATTAATGTTATCAATAAGGAATTATCCCAACGAAGCAATGAAAAAAATAACGCCTCATTTCCCCATGTGCACTTTCTAACACAACCACAAATAGATCGGCCGCTGCTGCCGCCGATAATAATAAACACTGAAACCTGGTTTTATTTCTTTTATAAAAGTAATTCAATTACTTTTTGATTACCCCTCGTATTTCTTGTATATTAACATATCATCCCAAAATTTTACATTACTGATATCAATTTCAAGAAAGTTTCAGCTTTGAAATCTCAAAATAGTTTCAAACTTTCATAGTTAATCAAAGTATCAAAGTATTTACTATAGTTAATAATAGTAAATATAGTTAACTATAGGTTACTATAGTAAATTTTTGTTAGGGATGCACTTCGATTGTGATAGAAATACTGGCAATATACCCCCTCCTACCTTGATCATTATATAAATACAATGTTGTATAATCTACATTATCATGTACACATGCATTATATAACTCCTTATAAGTCGGATTTTTGATGTAAGAAAAAAAGATTTTTGTTTACTTTTATCCTAAAAACTCATATTTTTAAAACGTCGTATCACACAGCAAGATCGCTTAAGAACTACGCACGCTAACTCTCGATTCCCGCATACATTCTACACCCATTTAATTCAATACTAATGGCAATTTGACCGTAAAATCTTTGTTGGATGCAAAGAACAGTTCAATGGTAATTGACTGATAATTTTAATGCCAGTGTTAAATAGTTAATTACCCCTAATTCCAGCTCTTAAAATAAGGGTGGTAGACGATATTTTCCATTGAAATCGGGCTTTAAAGCATCAACACATTTTAAAATATTCTTGGATATGAATAAATGTTCCTTATAGCTTTTCTTATGTTTTACGCATATAAAATCAAACATATATTATTAATAAAATACAATGTTCAAAACCCTTTGAAATTGGTCAAAAATTACGCATTTTTGTTGTTGTTGTTTTTTTTTTTTTTTTTTTGTTTGTTTGTTTGTTTGTTTTGTTTTTTTTTTTGTTGTTGTTGTTGTTTTTTTTTGTCTGTAAACATATGTTCCCCCCGTGAAACACAAAGAGCTTTGGTATGAATTTGTGGAATGATAGTACATATTACCTGTAAAAGGAATTTTTGTTTCAGGGGGGGGGGGAGATTTTTTAAATATATTTTCCGTTTTCGTTGATTTTTATAGTGAAAAACACAAGTTTTACCCAAATTATAAAGTTATCTCTCTTTGTTTTCCCAAAGAAGTAATGCTTTATGAAAATTCATAAGAATATCTATATAAATATGAAAAATCATTCAAATGTGTTAACTTTTGAAAATTGACTCGGAGGTAGGCGGGAGAACAATACTATCGTTCGCAGTTCTTTGTGTATAGGAAAGACATGGCCAGATTTTTTTTTTCTATATAGGCTAGCAAAGTAGTCATCGAACATCGTAATAGCCTAGTTATTTGTTTTCCTTTAATGGGAATAAAACATCTTGTATTATTGATGTAAGGTATAGTATAACCTTTTGTTATTTAAACTTTAAAGCTTTTAGGCTGCGTTATCAAATTATGACACTTTAGCACATAATATGTCAATTAATAATTTCTTACTTCTTATCGTGTGCATAAAAAATGAAAAAAAAAATCTACTTTTCTTTTTTACATTATTGGTTTACTGAAAAAAAATATGCTATTTGCGCTTATTTTCATTTTTTCGTCATCATTTTTTTTTTTTTTTTTTTTTTTTTTTTTTTTTTTGCCGGGGGTGGGGGTTGTGAATTAGAATGTAAATACAAAGCAAATTATTTGATTTTCATATGAGAGTATTTTTTTCTTTTTTTTTTTTTTTTAGGAATGACTCTAATTCCTGGCCAAATTATTCGAGTATAACCTGGTTTGGGTCAGTTTACGCTGACGGATTATAAAACAGCGTAAACCGACCCAAACCAGCTTATATTCGAATAATTTGGCCAAGAATTGGAGTCATTCCTTATAATTTAATTTTAAAATCATTAAATAACTATTGGTGTAAAATTTCGTTGCTTTTTATTAGTTCAAATTTACCGCTCTATAATACAACCGTAGTAACGGGAGTAACGGAAGTGGTGGGAAGCGAGGGAAGGTACATATAAAAACTGATACATAGGCCTAGCAGCCTTGTTGTTTGTTTACATGTGGTAAGATCGAATTATTGTTTGAAGTTAAAGGTACATTTATTAAATCTGGAATTTTCCATGAATCCCGAGGCTGGAAATGAGAGGATTGATTCAGCTGGTTGTCAGGGAGGGGGGGGGGGGGGTTGTCCACATACCAAACCAGGTTATACAAAAATAATTTGTGTTCCTTTTTAGATATTAACCAATCAGAGGCTAGAATACAAACGGAATTAAATTATAAAAAAAAATATTTGAATGATTTTTTTTTGCTTCGTCTATATCAGAATATTGTTAATACATGTATATGTAAAGCAGATTATTTTATTGATTATTTGAAAGAAATGATAATAAAATTTGAATGGAGAATATTTTTGAAGTTAACTTCATCTCGTAACAATTTTTTAAAAGAAGAATTTTATAAAAATAAACAAAAAACATATAAAACACACCCACTAAAGAGAACCGAAAAACTTCCGTTTGACCGGTTGACAAGGGATGTTTACTCCTCTATGTCACCGGACTCCAACTCTGGTGTTTTTAGAGATTTGTGTTGCTCGGCTTCCCATATGTAAATTTGTTTGTTTGTTTGTTTTGTTTTGTTATTTTTTTTTTTTTTGTTTTTGTTTTAACGATTCTAAAGCTTGATAACTTCGCTATGTTCACATTTCTTCAATCACAAACTAAATTTGGACAGGTTCGCTTACTTAAAGACTGGTACGGCAAATTAGCTGAATTCATGAAGCTAATTCTATTATTTTTTTTTAGTTAAAGTTAAACTCCAAGTTGAAATCACAGGATGATTCTTTGCCTTCATTTAACTGAAAAATGAATGAAAATCTACAGAAAGGTGGCTGAATTTCAAAGCTATGCCATTAAATGACTTTTTTTTACCTTTCAGTGACCAATCAGTTGACGGAATGTTGTAAATTTATCCTGTAAATTGTCTGCAAGCGAGCTTATCTACACAGCTAAAAATAGATGTACTTAATCACTATTATGTTATAGAACTTATTATACTTCCTGGATTTTGATCAACTGCTTAATGTCAATTACTGAATATGTATTAATTGCGTTTCCTCTTGTTTTCAAATCAGGGCGATGTTATTATGATTTTTTTCTGTATAAAATTTTATTTTCGTGACTTTATTGTTGGTTCTTTTAAGGTATCAAGACTTCTGAGGATACTGGGGAAGGTAACAAGTCAAAAGTATCCAAGCTTGTTTATTGGATGCTGATTTAAGCATTAAAATTTTATTTTTTCCCCTCTTTTAAAAGTATGGATTGTTCCTTATACGCTTTCAGTACTTGATCTTGTCCACGATGAAGCACTGTAGTTATAACGTTTGCTATAGAGTCGCGGAGAAAGGAATTGATATAAGTCGCGGATTCGAATCAACTGCGTGTTATTGAGACTTGTACTTTGGATGAGACTGTCGCAGACAGTGTCCGCAGGAAAAAAGATCTTGAAATTTCATTAGTGTTAAATATCTTCTTTATAAAAAACACTGAGTGAAAGAAAGAATAAAATGAAATGAAAGCGTCCTAAAGAAAAGAAGAGTCTTAATTGTTTGAATCATAGCTCCATGCTTAAAAAGGATTAGGAATTAAAATCTCTAAAATCTTCTTATTAAGAATACCAGAAGAAAACAGTAATCGAAAGGTTCCTAACTTAACCTAGATTTATATTGTTCAAATTAATGCTCCTTTTGATATTGAATCTTGTCATTGTAGGGAAATTATGTTTTCCATAGAAAATACAGAGGAGAAAAAAAATAGCCAAAACGCTATTCTTAAGAAAACTAAAACAGGAAAGAGGAAATTTACATGAATTTACATTAAGTTTTTCTTACGGAATGAATATTCTAAGTTCTTCAATTTACATTCACAGGAACTGAAATTAGCCCAGAAAAGCGGCTTTCAATTCTACAAATTAAAGAAAACATTGAGGGAAAAAAGTTATAAACTCTGATCAAGTACCACGCTGCCCAAAAAACACCAAACTTGTTAAAAATAAAATTTAAAATATGCGTTTTTAAAGTAGCATATTTTTCCCTCAAGAAAATCAGATGATCATTTTTCTCCGGTTTATATTGGTTTGTCTGGCGTATTGTATTTTAGTAATTGTTTTCGTTTGTCAATGAATTTGACCGTTGTCAAAGTTTGCATAAATTTTGCTTCTCAGAAAAATTGGTATATCCCCTCCCGGCATAAATAAAATCAAAAACAAATCAAAACAAAATGAAACATCATTTTGAATTTTTCATACCTATATTCTAATTTATATCAGTACAACTTTTAATTATATATATATGTTACATGTATATATAGATAGAGGATATCTACATTGTGTGTTTTGATATTTGCTTTATCCAACAAGTTGAATGGTGTATATTTGCTAGGCTTCCCGAGCGAATATACACCGTGTATATTCTCGAGGCTTGTCGAGCGAATATACACCATTTCAACGAGTTGGATAAAGAAATATCATAACACACAATTATAGACGTTCTACTTATCTCAAACAATTTTCGTTTTTAATAAACTTTGAGATAATTCCTATGAAACTATAAGTGATTTCAACCCAAACTGATGACGCGATAATTGATGACGTCGTACTTCTGACGTTGACATGCCGAAAGAAAGTTATTTGTAAATCATGACTGTACAGAATATGAAATCTTGGAATCTTTTAAAAACAAATGTGACAATCTGTTGGACATTTATTTCATACATAAAATCCGAGGAAACATCATGATTTGTTCTCTAAAATCATTCTTTGTAAGGCAGTGCTATGCTACTTGCAGATCCTTGGTAAGTTATATAGTTAGTATAATGTACGAAAGCGGTGTTGAAAGTGGCTAGACTTTCCTGCATGGTCAGAAGAATATTCCAACAACAACTTAACTGCATGCTAGTTCTAACGTTTCCTCTGTGTGTGTGTGGGGGGGGGGGGGGGGGGGGGCATCATCCGTCGTTGTAGCCAGTACATTGATATTTTTTGACATTTTACTGAAGTGTAATGAGATCCTTCCTTGTTTTTAAGGAAATTTTTTGCTTATTAGCATTCATTTGATAACACAGAACTTTCACAATAAGAAGTTTCGATAAATTTACATCTTGAAGCGAGGGCGAGGGATTGCGTCAAAACCGGAAGTGCTATTGAAAAAGTACATACCCGTGGATAAAGCATAGGTTTATTTTATGGGTAGTATCCGCCACACATATGAGATAAATGGATACATCAGTTATATTTCACACATCTAGAAACCAAAGCATCATGTTAAAGATTTATACAGTGTAATTCAGACACCTATCTAAGAAATCCTGTATAGACAAAAAAAAAATATTTGTAAATTACGTTTTAAGCATAAACATAAGTCTTTCAAATCGTGAGCATAAAAATTTATCATCCCTTTAGAAACAGATTAGTTTTTCTTTTCTCTTGATCGGATTATTGAAAAAAAAGGAATTCTTATCTTTTCCTTCTTATTTTTTAGTTGTGGGGCTCTCGACAGGATCGTCATCAATATAATGCATGTCATTAATATCATTTTGTTCATTTGAAAAACACCTTAAGTATCTCTATCCGTCTTTTCTTTGTTTTCTTCTATTTGCGTTAGCAAGCAGCTTGACACGAAAACTTATCTTTAAAAAAAATATGAATTCGAATTCATCTAATGTAATGAAGAAATTGGAAGATATATTTGTCAAAGTGTTCCAACATCAGAAAGATCTCAAAGATGTTATTTTATTCAGGGATAGGTATGGCGAAACAACATTCTATATGCAATTTACCTGTGGTTGATACCATTCATAATAACCGTTATTCTCCTGGTTGTTTTCAAGCAAGCTAAGTTATTCGGATACACACAGGGGTTCCTAGTCGCTATAATGCTAATGGACCTTTTCTTCACACTCTTAACAGGAGTTCGAGATGGCATTCTAACATGGCTGAAAATGGATTATGGATTCATAGAATATAGAGTCTGTCGGTTTCTACTGACCTCGTTTAACTTGCAAACTAATCTTCATGGAACATCTATTTGGGTAAAGTGCATGATGTCTTTTACGCAATGTATATTGGTTGCATTTCCCTTAAAATGTAGGGTATGGAGGCTGAAGCAATATTTCATGCTTTTTGCTGTATTCCATGTGACTTTTGTCTCTATATCCTTCATTCCAACTTCAAGCATGCCATTGAAAAGCGTGTGGTCTTTTCAAGTTCCAGGCAAATATCACAAGTCCAAAATTATCCAAGCTTGTGCGATGGATAATAATTCTGGTTTTTACAAAGGTGTTTTCTTTTCTATCTTTCAGAAGTTTGGCATGTATTTTGTTTACATTTACTACTTGGCTCTACCAATAGTTTTAGATATAATAATAATCATTCTACTTACCTTGTTAATGCAGAAACATTTAAAGATTTTATCGGTTTTAGCACCAACGGCTGGGAAGAGAAATAGAACAAAATACCTCATCTTGATTAAATTAAACATTATTTTGGGCATTTCATTTATACTACAGGAAGTCCCATTATTTACATATGCCACGATTATGTTTACTTCTTCTGATTTGCATACTGTTTTCAATGCACAAGGAATGTACAATACTATAATGACAATTTCATTTGTCATAGGAAAACCTCTGGATCTTGTGATTTATGCTAGTTTGAGTGATGCTTTCCGCACAGAATTTTCTCAGTGTTTTAAAAATGAAAAGTCTTCTCGGCAATCTTTAAGTTAAAAGATCACAAGGGAAACCAATGCATATAGCACACAAAAAGGAATCGGAATACCAAAATAGAGGACCGAAAGTGCTCGATAAATGAATTCAAAGTTTCTCAATCCCAAAGAACAATACGTATCATTAAAAAAACAGACTCAAGAAATGCAAAAAAAAAATAAATAAATAAATAAATAAAAATAAAAATAAAAAATAACTGTACAAAAGAGGTGATTATGTGTTATGTATCTCCTGATTACAACTATCATGAGACTATTGCCTTGATAAGAAAAGAGGGAGCATTCCGTTGTCTGGACAAGTGAAAAACAATGGATTAAAATCAAAAGGAAACATTACGGATGAATTCTTTTCATACGTCATTTATTCATTGTTTGTGAAGTCCTTTGTTTTATCTTTTCATTTCAATGATTAATTTCCAATTTCTATTTTTCTAAAAAGTAAGAATTTGATTTTTATAGTGCGGAAGGTGTTCTTGTAAAAAAAAAAATTAAAATTAAAAAAAAAAAAACAACATTCTCGATTAAATGATTCCAGGAATTTAATTCTTTACTTAAGTTTTGTTTTTCGAAAACTTCTGAAAAAACTTTTTTTCATTTTTTCATCGCCTGATATCACAGAATTGAGCTTTAAATTAGAAAGAATGATATTAAAATCAAGTTACGTAAAAAAAAATCAACCTGAAATAATTATTTCAGTACTTGTTGAAAATGCATTTCGAAAACAAAATCACATTTTCACCACTATTGAATTAACAACCACTATTGAAGTAAAATGTTTGTTGTTTTTTTTTTTTTTAAATTGGGGTTGAGGGAACATTTGAAAAATAATAACACATTGTAACCCCTATTGAAATAACGACCACTATTAAAACGAAATGTAATTATTTCAATAGCCGTTGTGAGAAAATTTCAAAAACAGTATCACTTTGTAATAACTTTTGAAAAAACAACTACTATTGAAACACCTATTCAATAGTGGTTCAATAGTGGTTGAGATTTCATCTTAAAAACAAAACGTTACTGTAGCCATTATTGAAACAGGGACAATATAGAAATACCTATTCTAATGTGGTTGAGAATGTATTTTAAAAGGAACCTTATTGTAGTCACTATTGCAACAGGGACAACTATTGAAATACCTATTCTAATGTGGTTGAGGATGTATTTAAAAAAGAATGCTACACTGCATTTTCTTAGAAAATAACAATCATTATTTAATAATATAAATACGAAACATAAAATATGTTCGAATACATATATACTACGCTAGGTTTTCCAAGAAATTACCCATATTCCTCTGGACAATACAAAACAAGGTAATCTACTTTCTGCTAAGTGTATTTAATTTGTACGGAAGAAGAATTTATTTGTCCACCCAAACATAGCAGTACAGTTAAGGTGCGCAATGGAAATATTGACAATTTTTTTTTTATTGAAATTGTATTCATAATCAGGATGGTGATTATTTTTAGTACATTATTTATATCGGACAAATGTAATTATGGTTAATAACTACATATTGAGGACGATTAGATTTTATGGTTACACTTGTCACGCGATGCGGCAGTCACGTGATTTTAGCACATTTACTTGCGGTCACCTATAAATTTCACTAAAGCAAGGGCATAATCAAGTTAAAATTCTATGTTTGATTTATAAATATTTTCAATGCGCATTGAAGTTTCTGAAAAGTGCTGTGATCCTTTATAGATTCTGCTATTTCATTGTTAAAATTGTATTTGAATGGCCGCACGCTGTATTTTTTCTGGTCAAAGGCATTAAATATAGATATAATTAAATTATTTTCAAGATTTTATCAGGATCGCAGCACTTTTCAGACACCTTAATACTTCTAGAGTTGATTTGTAAAAGGTTACTATGATCCATTGAGTGTATGCCTTTGCACTTGATCGATTTATTAAGACCCTTACATTACCCTCCGTTGTCCTTGCATACAAATATACGGCAGTATAAATTGAATAGGAAATGTACGGAAAATATATTAATTGAATCATAAAGAAGACATTGAATCCAAATCAATGGCCCATGAAATATCTGTAAATAATATTTTATTTAATTATAGAATACATTTTTCGTTGAGAAAATATTACTTGATCCGCCTCTCACTGCATACAAACTGCGTCAAGTTTTACGAAATGACGTCATATCGACAAGTGCATTGCGATCAGTGACTTGTTTAAATCTTGTTATGTGGGGTTTAACTAACGACAAAACAGCATGCTGTAGTAAGTTTTGATGTAGTTTGATGGTCTCCTACAGTTTAAAATAGCAAATCATTTCATTTTATGGTATTTTTAAGAATTGTTGGTTTTGTACGATGTCATGGTTAATTTTTCCCGTACAAATTAGGATCCGACCTCTTTTTGTAACTTTAATTGTGCTGCGATCTTGTTTGTTTGAATGAAAAACAAACTTGACATAACCATTACCTTATTTGTCTGAACAATTTTTTTTTTCAAAACAATTATATATTTTTTTTTATCTGGGCTTCAACAGCACCATACTATTGAATTATATTCGGAATTTATAAAAGTTATCGCCTTCGTGGATTTTTGTAATTTGTTAAAGTTATTAAGATTCTAAAATTACAAAGTGTATTACCTTGCAAAATAAAAAAAATATGGAAAAATAACTGTATTTGCTTACAAGGTCATTATGATGGCCCAGGAATTTTCGAAATGCTGACTTTGATTGAGACTGTTGAAAGCCCTGATACATCATCTTATTTATCAGTATCCTGCCTGTTTAAAAGTTGATCGTATATAGCTCATGCTCTAGCGTACCAAATAAGATAGAGACTTACACACCATATGCAAGTGATTGTAGAATTCTACTACAAAAATACATGTAAGAAGAGGACGCTTTGGAAGTCATCATGTTTGTCAATAGCTGTTTGTTGGCAATAAACCTTTATATATAATAAAATATCAAAATATGAAGCGGAAGAAAGGATTAAGATAACAGTTTTAACCAATAGGCATTGTGACGTAGATGTTGTGCGATTTTTGTTGTGTGCTAAATCAAAAATAGGTGAAATATTTTATCTGAAAATAACGACCAATAATTACGCTCAAATGTCCATAGTACATTACGTTGTAGAAGAACAAATACGGACCTTTAAAATCATCAGATGTAGGATCAGGTGCCATAGAGAATAAAGTATCCCTTGTCGACCGGTCACACCCGCTGTTGCTCATTGGAATGATCAGAGTGAAAATAATGTCTTAACAATTTGTATAAAAAACGCCAGTCAACATTCGATTTAACGATAGATTTTATATAAATGCTAAAAAGGTCATTATATCGACCATAAACTTTGCAAATTGTTGGCAGAACAAGACTTCGATACCCTTGTATTATCAACTTGTTTGTCAATAGCTTGTTTCGTTTTAAAAAAAACTTCGTAAGAAGAACATGCTCTTGCGTATCAGCTGGGAAACATACACTCCGATTGACGGATATTGGTGTATTGCTACATAAATAATCGAAATGGAGTAGAAAAATTGAAGTCATCGCGTTTATCATATAGTTTTTTGTTTTTTATTTTAGATTGCAATTAGTGCCTTCCTCTAGTAAAGTATTCAAATAGGTATAATTGATCTAAACACATGTTATGCTCTTAATTGCGAGTTCTTTCGAGTTGTTCGACTGAAAACGCAAGAGACTTAAACGGTGGGAACAAGACCTTGTCAACGATCACTTTTCTTATAAACTTTGTATCACGCTATTGGGATTGAGGTCATTTTTCGATTGGGGTCAATTTTTCATAGGTTGCAACAAAAACAGATTCTTAAAAGCAAATATAGAAACACAATACTGACGATAGAAAGTCGAGATGTTATGATTCTCAAATTTTGAATTGAAAATATTCATCATTGATCACCATTTCTTTTAGGCCCTTCGTAGTACGTGGGTCGCGAGGGGGGGGTGTCCTAACAAACATTTACTATAGTTAACTATAGTTAATTATAGTTTACTGTAATTAACTATAGCTATCTATAGTAAATACTTTGATACTTTGATTTACTATGAAACTTTATTTTATAACTTTTCTGAGATTTCAATGCTTAAAATCTTTAAAATTTAATAGGAATGTGGTAAATTCTAAAAGTAATATGTCAATATACAAGAAATACTTCCATTTAAAATCAAAAATGTGCATGTATGAATTTGAGAACATAATATAACAATCTAAAATCAATAACAAAAGTATTTAGATTTACTTTAGTAAAAACTTTGATTTACTATACGAAAAACTTTAATACTCTAGAAAATTACATTTAACTATAGTAAACTATATTTAATTTACTTTAGTAAAAACTTTGATTTACTATAGGAAGAACTATGATACTATAGAAAACTACATCTAACTATAGTAAACTATAGTTAATTATATTAAACTATAGTTATCTATATTAAACTATAGTTAACTATGGTAAATTTTTGTTAGGGTCCCACTGTTTTATAAAAAGCGGTTTGCTGTATATTAATAAGGTTTCAAATGTTATGGGTAAATTATTATAAGTAACTGTTAAAAATATTAGCACAAAAAAAAGAAAGAAATATTTAAGATTTACTTGAATTGACTACATAATGGTCCTTATTATCAAACAATGGTAATACAATGCATTGTATTGCTTGGAATACATTCCTTTGAATGTTAACAGCTGAATTATATGTTATCGTAATAAAAAAATATTTTATTTTTGCAGGGGCTTGATGACAATTGCAACCCTTTCTTAAGTTGAGATGCATATTCATGAAGCATTTCGTTCCGTTTAGATTTAAATTATTTTACGTATTTTAATTTATTTTTTCTTGAAGATGTCAACAAATCCAGCAATTTCTTCTTTAATAAACTTAGTGTGATATAAATTCCCATATTAATATGTCCATTCAATATGATGTTCTCCAAATCAAGACAATGTTTTGTTAAAACAATACCCAGGGTTCTTAGTTATATTTATTATATTTTGCAAACCTAAGCTCTGAATTATGTTCATTTTTTCACTTTGAAATGTTAAAGACCCGTCAATTTTCTTAAACTAGGGTCCATTGTTTTGCCAGCGCAATGAGTTATCTTCTAGACTCTCGCTTGACTTTAAACATACTTGAAAATTTTTCACACTTTCCGGTAATTACCGGTTATTGGAAATGAAATATTTGATACCAATTAATATTATGGCTCTTGTAAAGATACATTTAACACTGTCACTGAAAAATCACTGACAATGTGAGCCAAATAGCCTACGTTTATCGCAATCATGTATTCATGTAATTGGTAAAAAAAATTAAGAATTTCCTGCTAGACCACGGAATTCTTTAATAAAACAGGAAATAGTCATTTCTTCGCTCTTAAAACTCTGAAGTAAAAGTTGAGAGTCTGACCTTAAAAATCGATATCTTTTTTTTTAACAGCAGGCCTTGGAAAACAGAAATACCTTACTGTTCTTTGGCCCTAGAAACAGACATGGAAACCTATCCTGAAACCGTATAAAGGGAGGTCCCTTGTCGGCATGAAAAAGATTCCTTACTGCTCAAAAGCCCTGAGAGCTGAATTAAAGTTTAAATAAGCGACCTTTTACTGGCGAGTGGTAGCATCTCAAAATGATTATAAATTATATAATTGTTGTTAAATACATAGCCAACATATTATACAGCGGCAAATTGTGACATCTCATATAAATGCAAAATTATACAAAGGACGTAAATCTGTTAAAAAAAAAAAAAAAAAAATTATCAAAATTATAAGTTTTAAAAAATGTATGCGAATGTTCAAACATATAATTAGACAATTTTGTTGAAAACTTACAAAAAAGATAAATTTTACTTCAACTTGCTTTTAATCTGCATTATCAAAATTTCCATCCTGGCCCTAGACAGGGATGGATATGGTTAAAAATCCAAATTTTTTCTCAGTAACTGTCCAGCCAATCCTTCTGACTTACTTCTGTGAATTGAAAATATTTTATTGACAAAGTCAAACGGATAAGACACAAGTTCTACAACTTAGATAGTCTTCTCCTTATACAGATTTTTTTGATAAAACTGCCATAATGCAAGTACAATTATTTTCAGTAACAAATCAATTAGTAGTGTCGAAAAACTGATATTCTTGATTTGCAAAATATAATTCTGCATATGAAAATTCAGAGTTTAGAAAATCCTCCACATTCTTTTAAAAAGGTACGAATAACTTAAAAAATACTTTTTGGACCAGAGAATGAATCCACAACCCAGAGCATCAAATGCACAACATAAAAGTACAAATTGTTGAATGATAATAAATTATTCATCAGTGAATGACTTGCTGTGGCATTTTTTCTACAAACAAAAACAAATGGTATGAATCTTCTTATAGTCCACATGAACAATTTGGACTGTCTATTAAATTACCGCGAAATAGGTCAGTTTTTTAAATTAAATTATGTGTCAACCTTGTGTGAATAATATTCAAAAATTGCTTACCATGAGAGAAATAATTTGGAGGTTTTACAATACTGCTTGACATTTAAAAAAAAAAACATTTAATGGAAGTTGCCTTGTTTTTGTTAAGAAAAATTGCATACCACCTTCTAAATGTTTGCGGAATAAAAGATTTAATAAATTCTAATCTCCATTTTAGCAAGGAATAGTTTGGAGAATTTCGAGTAGAATATTGTGAAACATTGCCTCTTATATCAAGTACTATATTTTGAATGTACGTAAGTACAAAATTCGCGGGTATGGTAAGGCTGCACCAATATATTCTTTTTGCCTATACAATATGACATCATTGTAGGCTATATGACGTGACCTTTAGAGATAACAATTTCTTTAAAAAATATATTTCAAAATTAATTTCAGGTCCTAGAAATGAAAAGAAACATACAAAAACATTATATAAAATAACTCTTTTCGTTTTTGGGTGGAATAAATAGTTGTGTACTTATAACGGGGTTACATACCAAACCTGTTGATGTCGTAACTATTGATCAAATATTTGCCGAGTGAAAATAAATGATAACAAGAATTCATGTAAAAAAATACTAGGAATCAAAGAATAAGGACAAGGTATGCTGATTTTTTTTTTCATTTTTGTCGTATAATGAAGACGGGTAGTGTTATGAAATCCCGATCAACCTTTCCACTGTCAGTTGTAACAAAAAGATGCAAAAGTTCAACACTACGCCGAATACTTTGAAATATAATTTTTGTTTCTATCAAAAGCTTGTATTATACAGTACTTGGAAAGTGCTGCTAGAATCGTGTGGTAAACATAAATTGATGAAAATTCTTCGATCTTAAGTACACAATTTAAAAATTTTGGTAAGGCTTCATTCAAAAACACGGAATAATCATTTATGTGATAGGAGTGTAGGATTCTATCAGCACTTTTCAAGGCTGGGAGATGTTTTTACATAATTATTTCAATAAAGAGAAATGAATTATCTCCGTGGTAGTGTTGAAATTTTAACTTTTTCATTAAGGCAATTTTTCTTTTTATAAATGTCACATGATGACATCGTAGTGGATTGCTTCTTTAAGCCGAAGAATCGATGGCGTCTACACAATGGATAATAATAGTAAATGCTTTATCAATAGCTTTTCCAATATATCGATGTTAAATTTTACAAAAAAGTGTAATTTCACCGAATTCTGATCTGTATGCTTCCTAAACATACCTGCGTTGTTGTATATTGTGTACATTGTTGCCAGACTAGCTCGATGTCTTCTACTTTCCAAAGATTCCCAACCAGTTTCTAAATACAGTGAATTTTGCAAGCAATAAGTGTAAGACCAGTTACTATTCTAGCAGCAAATAACTGAACTTTCTCAAGCTTTTCAATGCTTGCCTTTGTACATCGATCCAGACCAAAATTCAACAGCGTATTCCAGTTGTGGTCTGATAAAAGAAATAAACATCTGGGACGAAATATCACTTGACACAGTGAATTTTAGTTGTTTTTTTTTTAATTATTTTTTCTTTTTTCAGTAAGCGAATCCCTAATAGGGATTCAGAATGTTTCGGAAGAAAATTATTCAAGGTTTTTTTTTTCCCTCGCGTTTGGACAAAGCGTTACTATAAATTATTTACATCAGTTAGACATTTTGATATTGCAATTGAAAATAAGAATAATTTAGGAAAACCTGATGTCATATGACCTTTATAATTATTTTTTTCTTGCGAAATACGTTGCTAACTTTTTGAGTATTAGCGTACTCTGCTTTCAGCTCCATTGCAGCGTTGAAGGGGTCAGTTTGGATAATTTTGGATATATTTTGATTTTGTATCTAAAAGAAAAAAATTAAGGATATAACGTGCAGTAGAAACAGTTTTATTGTTTTCAGGAGATTATTCAAGGATATCCTTGAATTAAAGGCCCACGATCCGTGAAAGATCGAATTACTATTGTTGACAAGGATCCTTCTGGACTATATGTGGCCTTTGAACATTAGCCTAACTGGCTTGTCTAGATCTTTTAACTCATTCATAAGGATCAGCGAGGCCTAGAAGATAATTGGTTGTGCTAGCCAAACAATGGGCCCTAATTAGAGTAAATAAACAAGCAAGCATTAGAAACTGAAAAACTGTTCATAATTTGGGGGTTAATTGGGGTTTATATAATTTTATACATTTATCTTTCTGATCGATCTTTCTGTGGCGCTTATATTTACTATGGCGAAACTTTGGCACTGATATACGCAGCACAAGTAAGGCGAACTACGAAGAAAACAACGGAATGTAAACGTGCATAAATACATACTTTTTTAAACTGAATTTATTTTTGTAAAGCTACTATATTATTAATATATATTTAATATACAAAATAATTTTATGTTAAAATATTTAATATTAATTAAAATGATATTGTTTACCCTGATAAATGGATATACTGTGTACTGTATGTAGGTCACAAATTTCAATATCGCAAGCTCGTACCCAAGTTGATTAATTTAAAAAAAAGAAGCAATAAATTGTTCGTACATACAGTCCCTGAAACGTTCTACTTTCCCACTTGAACGGTGAGCGAACGGTGAACGAACGCTGAACGAACGCAGAGCGAACGGTGAGTGAACGATGTGTGAACGCTGAACGCAACTTGGTGAACGAAGTGTGAACGGTGAACGGTGAGCGAACGCAGAACGCGAACGGAGCTCAAACGCGAGCGCAAAGTGAACGGTGAACGAACGGTGAACGCAAGATGAACGATTTATTCGGAATGCCTCTGATCTTTTCCTTGCATTGAAAATATTCTATTGTATTCTAATGCCTGGTGCTAAAAAATAAACAAATAAACAAATCAATGAAAATTGTCCTAAGACGATACATGCACATTAAGTGAAATTATTAATTTAAGTTTCTTACAATAATTTCTGTACATATGTACGATGTTTAAATTCAACTTTTTAATAATACGATTTTTATCGCTGTAAAACATTGTAATTGTTACCTAACGCTGTAGTATAAAAGATAAAATTAATTTAGTTGTAAAATAAATATGTTTTTTTCTTATTTGATATATAAAACCATTACAAATAATGTGGATTTTAGAAGAGAAACTACGGACTTAAAGAATGAATTACAACGGTTGTAACAACCATACATATATTTCCGTGCAAAGGCGATTCCATGTAAAATAATGAGAAAAAAAAAAACAATAAAATATTTTACAAAGGTATGTAGACGTATTGTATAAATACACTTGAATTTCAAAATTTTAACGCAGTAATATATTAATGTGTCAGTTTTATTTTTTTTTTCTATGATGATTTAATGAGCAGACTTTTACATGTATCTGTAGACATTTCCCGGCAGTGATTATACTCGGACAAGATGATACAAAGAGGCAATCGTATTATTTGTTATATATATATAAAATTTTCACAACTTGATATTTAAGTAATATGCTGTCATAGAGAGAGAGAGAGAGAGAGAGAGAGAGAGAGAGATTTGGTTTAAGCCCCCCCCCCACTTCCTCCAATGTTTGTACCTATATCAAACAAAAATTCTTAATTTTTTTTCTAAATATATCAGGCAGTGAAAGTAACCATTTTTTATCAACAAATCCATTTGTTTTACAGTCATAATCGGTTTTTATTTTCCTGCTTCAAGTTCACACGAAGTCCACGTGCTTGACCTGTCAATCAAAATCATTCGACACTGTGCATGTGTGAAAGTCTCGTCACACAGAGGGCAAAGTGTTAGTATTTCCAGAAAGTTTTAACATTTTTTCTTATCATTTCTAGATCTGATTCCAACATTTCTAAAATAAATAAACAAATAAATAAATAAAATACATTGGGAATAAACACTTGAAATGATTAAGCCGTTGAATTTGAAACATACTCCCTGCCAATTTAAAATATCACCGCCGGCACATGTATATTTTGAACTACTATTGTTTAATGACTTTGTTTAGAGGCATGTTTGTTTTGAGACTGAAATTTTTGTGCTACAAAACACATTTACTTTTTTTTAAATGTTAATTAAAATATACTGGAAATACTAACTAAGCAACCGATTTAGGGGAGAGAGAGAGGGGGGGGGGGGGGGGGGCTCTTAATCATATCGAATCGCAAACATGTAAAGTTACGGTGAAAAGATCATTACTGGAGAATCACCCTGATTGTATAAATGGTAATCATGTTATAAAGGCATTTCTCTCTCTCTCTAATTAAATACTTTATATATGTAAAATAGAAAAAAATTATAATGTATTATATTTAAACTAATATTTTTTTTAAACCGCACTATCAATTTAATTCGCTCTAAAGATATCTAGTTAGCTGGATATCCGTAGTACTGTTTATAAATCTCAGAACTAGTTCTTACATGTATTTCGGTATTATATGAAAAAAATGTGATAGAAATAAATATTTTCGTATTTTTGCTGCAGTTGGTAAATTAATTGACTTCGATTATTATCTATCCATTAACGATTTTTCGTCTTTAACATAACAACAAAATGTTGCAGTGCTTGAAGTATCTGTATATTGCTCGTATTTAAATTTAATTTTTCAGCATCGTTCTACATATAGGTACATACATGTACTGATAACAACATTTATTTTCCAGATAAATTTAATAAATAACCTAACAGCCAAGTTAGAATGATAAAAATAAATATTGTAGATAATTTTTTTCCCATGAAATAATGATTCTTTAAACACGATATGTTAATCATTAAATTCAAAACCTGTAAATCCTTACTTAAAAAAAAGATAAGTCCTTTCACTTCGGAGTTCCGAATGACAATAAAGACTGAACGATAAGTGAACGCTGAACACAAGGTGAACGCAAAGTGAACAAACGAAGAGTGAACGCTGAACGCTTTGTGAACGGTGAACGCGAGCGCACGGTGAACGCTGAACGCAAAACTGCGAACGGTGACGCACGGTGAACGAACGGTGAACGCACGCTGAACGAACGGTGAGCGAACGGGAAAATGGGAAAGTAGAATGTTTCAGGGACTGTAACTGCATGCGCAGTTTATGGAAAGTGCTGCTGCTTTAAATAAAATTTGCATTTTATAAGTTTAAATTTCAAGTTATTTGGCTCCAGTTGAAATATTTGTGACCTTACCAAGTATTTTATATACATGTATTTATTAATTTATACTCTCGATTTCAGGAAAGCAGCAGCACTTTTAAAGTTAAAAAATGTTTTCGTTATGTCTATTCAAAAAATTGGTCAATATGTATTAAGTGTATGCTCTTGGGAAAGGCGATTTAATGAGGCACCTCGACGTGAAATATGCTAACCCTGTACAGAAAAACACGTTGGAAATAATCCAATACATTCTCTCAATAGTTTTTAGTTAATGGCACCAAACATAGGTTTCAGATTTGTATTAATGGTCTACCTAAGATTTGCAGAATAATATTCTGTTTCATAATAAAATGCATTTTTCACTGTGAAAAATTACTTGATCCACCTCTCACTGCACATAAAATGCGTCAAATTTTACCATGATGACGTCATGTCGACAAGTGCATTGCTTTTATTTTGCTGTGTGGGATTTAACTGGAGACAAAAATGAATGCAGTAGTAAGTTTTGATGTAGTTAATTACTCTTATGCAGTTTAAAATCGCAAATTATTTCATTTTCTGTTATTGTGAGAAATTGCAATATTTGTGTGATGTCACAGTTAACATTTCCCGTATAACTTAGGCCCCGCCCCCTTTATGCAACCTGGAGAAGCCTCATAGGTAACGTTTATAATTCTTAGATCCTTTTGATCACACTAAAGCATTTGCTAGTAATTAAATAGTAAATAAAGAGGAGGTTGTTTGGAATTTCCACACGTGTTCTATCTAGCCATTACGACAAAGTAAAATATAAATAATGACGTAATACACACATTATGAGCATTGGGTAAAACAAGAACACATTGGTTGGGTAAAAATAGCCGTGTGCTTACACTAAACATAAAAGATATAAAATATTTAAATTGTATATGGTGGGATTGTTTTGTGTTAAGTTAGGTCATTTCTATCGAAATGGATAAAAGATGATTCTATTCCGAATTTCATTGGATATTTCTAGGGTGTTCAAACCAGTATTCCTGTCATGAAATTATTCTTATTTTAAAATTTATTGAAATAAGTGCACGACTACGTATAGTCGTTTACTTATTTTAATTTTCAAAATAAAAAAAACAAAGGCCTTACAATTGATATGAAACAAAATATGACTTTGTGATAAATATCCAAAAACTATTAAAAAAAATATGTAAAAAGGGCATAGAACACGGACCCCCTAGAAATTCCAGAGATTGATGCAGGTGCCTAGGAGGAGTAAGCATCTCAGCTAAAACACGACTCACTTGTGGTTTATTTGCTCTTAATATCATTTTAACGACCATAAAATTATCGAAATGTCGTCTTTAAAAGTTACTGGAATCCCTGTTGAATCAACTTACCTGTCAGTAGTTTGCGAAAAGTAGGTCTTCACGATAAAGAATACACAACAATTTTTTTCAAATTTTATTTATTCAATTTTTGTTTATGGTTTCATTACAAAAAAACAAATACTGCTTCCATGAACAAAGAGAAGACTTAATGTTAAATTATTAGTAGAACATATATGCTGACATAGTTATGTTTAAGGAAAACCTTTACGTTATCTAGACATTTATTAGTGATTCAAAGCAAAATGAAACAAAGATATACACATCTACATTGATTGTATTTTTTTTAATGCCTTTCTTTTAAATTGTGAACACTAAAAAGCATTAAAAAAAAATAAAAGTTTAAAAAAAAATAAAAAGTCATTTGATTTGTCATCATCCCATATCAATTCTTCTTTTATGTGTTGTTAATCATTTTCTTTGTAGCTCTAAATATTTTCAATTACTGTCGTGTTTGTTTTACTACTTACAGTTCCTCTAATGGCTTATCTTTTAGTATCTTTCACATCCCTAGAGTTTTCAGATGATAGAACATTTCGAAAAAGCCTGGAAAATTCCGTGCGAAAAGATTTACTAAAACATGCATAAATTACAAAATCTAGAGGTTTCCCAATAACAAAAGAAATTGTCATAATGGTATTATATAATCCTTGAGCTTCTAGAAAGACAGACATATCATTAGATCTTATTATAATAGTGGCATACGTAAACAACGGGACTTCTTGTAGGATAAACGAAATACAAAGAATCATATTCAACTTTATTAAAATGAGGTATTTTACTTTATTTCTTTTTCCTATAGTTGGTGCAAGAACAGACATCAACTTCATATGTTTTTGTATTAAAAATGTGAGTAAGAAAATCAAAATGATATCAAAAATTGTAGGCAAAACGAAGTAATAAATACAAGAAAAATACATTCCATACGTTTGAATAAAGGAAAAAAAGAAACTTTCATATATACCAGACTCAAAATCCAACGAACAAGCTTTGATAATTTTAGACTTGTAATTTTCGCCAGGAATTTGAAACGTCCATACTCCTTTCAATGGCGTGACAAAAACTTGTATCAACAATAACGACATTAAGGACAAATTAAAAAGAGCGAAAAACACCAACATTTTCTTAAGATTCCAAAGCTTACAACTCAGAGGAAATGCAATAAATATATATTGAGTAAAAGACATCAAGCACTTCATCCAAATCGAGGCTCCATGAAGAATAGTTTGAAAGTTTAAAGATGTTAGTACGAACCGGCAGATTTTGTATTCTATATACCCATAATCCATGTCCAGCCATGTAAGGATACCATCCCGAATTCCGGTTAAAAGAGTGAAAAGAACGTCTACCATCATTATAGCGACTAAGTACTTTTGTGTGTATCCGTATAGCTTAGCGCGCTTAAAGACAACAAGGATTGTAACGGTGACTATAAATGGTATCAGCCACAGATATGGGGTAAGCTTAATGAAGAACGTTGTTTCGCCATACCAATCTCTGAATGAAATCACGTGTCCCAACTTAAATTCATGATCGACCACTTTCTTCCAAAATTTTATCTGTAAATCGATCAGTTGAGATTTATTCATTTTAGTTGATGCTATAGCTTTTGATCAAAGTTTGAATTAACCAATGTTTCCTTTTAATTCTGTTCCTATTATATGTTTTTTCACAAATGTAGTTAAATAAATACTGCCTTTAACTGAATCTGATTTTTTTCTTTCAAATGAAAAAAGAATGATATGTGTTGATTTTATAACAAACTTCGGCAAAATAAAAAAAAAGATTTTAACAAATGGGATCACGTTGAAAAACATATTATTGCAAAAAGTCGGTGTCGATAGAAAGAATTGGATATCCCATTAAACTAAAGATTATATTTTTATATGAAGGATTAATGTTTTAGATCTAGATTTTAAAGAATTATTTTAAAAAAAAAACAGTGAAAGGAATTTAATTCCAATTGAAAACATGAACTGTATTTTTTTATTTTGTGTTTTATTTTTATTCCTATCAGGTATGATGAGATTATTAATGCATTTTTTTATCTGTGATAATGTGCGAATCAGGAATTCTTTTACCATCTAATTATGAATGCTAAATTGAGCCGAAAACTAAAGAAAGATTGATACCTCTACTAAATGTGTGAAATACATAAATTCTATAATAACCTGTTGTGTTTTTTATTTAAATGTTATTTTGATTACAAAAGACTAGTAGCACTGGGATAGGGAAGTTTTATATGCTACATTTATTAAGTTGAGAAGGTATCATGAATTACACATTTTTTTTTTTTTTTTTTTTTTTTTTTTTTTTTTTGATACTGAATGATATTTTAAAAGGTATTTATAATTCAAAAATATAGACCATTGACAATTGGAAATTTAGATTAAAGTATATAATTGACATAGGGTTTTACTTAATTTCTACGTTTTGATGCTTCAGAAAAACTATACTGACATTTGAAATATATTAATCTCAAGTTTTTTCAAGGTCGGTGAGTTGTACAAAGGGAAGGAGTCGTCTTCATAATGCAAGGTCAAGGTATGGCAACTGTCAAATTTGGTCCCTGATTTGATATAAAAATCAAAACACCGTTAACTTTTTAATAATTTGCTATCAACAAACATGAATTGATGCTGATTTGGAAACCAATAATGCTTTTGATTCAAGCTTTACACGGAGGAAACAAGGAATTACAAAGTAGATCATTAAGAAACAGGTGATACTGTTTCAATGCAAATCTGCCCCATATATTTGTTGAAATATAAAATGGTACCTGACCCCACCTCTGATGTTTTTGAAGTCTGCGTTTACACTGCTCCCGGTTTTTATTGATTAAATGGACTTTGAGCATGAATACTTGTTTGATACCTCCATATTTCATTGTTGTGAAAAATCATGCTTTTTGAATTGTGCAAACTCCATGCAGTAAGATTATACTAATTACTAATTGTTTGTCTTACATGACTTCCTAGCCAATTTTGACTTCATTAATTTGTGCATTTTCCCCTATTTTCTTACAAAAGATGCAGAAGACACGTTTTCAGTCGGATTTTCTTTCAAGCAATAAGTGCACATGGATCGCCCATTGAGACTTTGAGAAATATGATATCTTAACAATTTTTACAAAATATATCCGAAAATTGAAATAAGTGACGGCTGTGGACACTATTTTCTATATGCCCCGAATCGTCAATTATAAATAAATAATTACCTTTCTTATTTAAGTATAATCTGCGTACTGTAGTCGTTTGATTATAGCCGAGTAATAAGGATTAATCATTGAAGTGTTATGACAATTTCAATTCACTTGTTCATCTTAATAATCAAACACTAGATGAAACACTAGATGAAATCCCGCACAATTGCGGGGAATTGAATTTTTACAAGTATACTGACGGAACAAATCCAATGATATAATATTATAGTTTCTACTGACATATATTACAGGCTTATATCAGGAAGAAATGCTTTGTTCAAAATTCTGCAGTCTGTTTCGGAGCAGATGTATACACCCCCCCCCCCCCTCCCCGGAAAAACGTGAAAAAATAGTTTCATTAATTAACCTTATTTTTGATACCCTTTTTACTATGTTTTAGATACCGTGCTTCGGGAACTCTTATTCCATTTTCATAATAAAAAAAAAGTCAATATGCACATTTTACTGATAATTTTTCAGCATTTTTTTAAATTAGCTGTTAACACACTGAGCATAGTCTTATTATCTCAGATAAGTGCATATATAAACACAAAGATTATATTTAAATAAACTTTTATTGTAGCAAAAATTGGGAACGGCTGTAAATCCAGATGCACGAATTAACAATCATTTTTATACTATTGTTGTCTCTGACAACACAATGGATGGGTCGCCAATCACAATGGGCAGGCCCCACAACACAAGCACAATTCACATCATCAAATATTCAAATCAAGGTTCAAGTTCAAAGGTCAAAGTTCACAAACATTATCTCACTTGTGGTAAAAGCATTGACCCTGGGAGATGCAGAGGTCAAACACTTATTTATGTATATATTTAAATCAAAAGTTTATTTTAAATTTTAAAAAGTTACATCCCTGTATAGGATAATAACCCTGTGCCGCTCTTTTATGCATACTAGATAATAACCTAGAACCACTAATTTACTCATAGTTCAAAGTTCAAAGTTCAGAAACATTATCTCACAATATGGTAAAAGCCAAAACCTTGGAAGGTGCAGAGGTCATTAGCTTGTTTATTTCTTGTGTCACTACACTACATGTATATAGTAAACACATATCTCAGCTTGAAAAGAAATGGACAGTCGTACAAAATTCTGTACTTCTACATTATTGTGTATGGTTGGAAAGATATTGTCTACTGCAGAAACTGCGCATGATTAGCCAATCACAGTCTAGTTCAGTGAATCACGTGTCAATGCCACATTCCAAGACATGCCAATTGGGACACTGAATATCCGAATATCCATAATTCTTAACATGACAATTCTGCATGTCGCTTTCACAAACTCTCCTTGGTCCAAAATCTTCCGAGTTGGAAACTAAAATATTAGGTTCCTTAAATGCTCGTCAAGCCCATACTCTAATGTCAAAGTCCTATGTGTTGAAGTACTGTAAACGATTAGGCTTGTCATATTTAGATGATCGCAATGAGTCTTCATCTGAAAATAAAATAAACAAGAAAAGCAGTATCTGTTCTAAATGGATGTGGTGGGTGTTTCCAGTAAATAATACACAATAACAGGACAGAAAATTTTACCGACCTATGTTGATGCTGCAGAATTGAGAAGGAAAGTTGCAACTAAAAGCGTCCTCAAATCATATCCTATATCATATTCAGAGTTAATTACATTGGAACAGTATTTGATACAAAAGACCGTATTCAGAAAAAAAAGAAACATGTTAAGCACAAATTTTACCAGCTTTAGTTAAATTTGAACAATACCATATTCATTGATTAACATTTTCTCTTTACATGTAAGAAGTTACTCCGAAATACAAACTATACTATGGGTTCGTTGTCTTGATGCCCTTAGTGGCAAATACAGATTTTACTGATAAATTATATTAACATAACGCTCTTTTTAAAAATCTAAATAATTAATCTTTAACTGGATGCACGTCCACTCATTAATTCTAAAGCCATTTTTAAAAAAAAATTGAAAAGTAAGTCAAAAGTTAAGGTATCGCCCGCGTTGCGCAGTGGTTAGAAGGTCTGCTCTAGAGTCGCGAAGTAAGGAATTGATCATTAAGTCGCGGGTTCGAATCCCACTGTGGGACGTGGAGACAGGTCCTTCAGGTGAGACCGTATAACCGAGGCCCTGTGTCGCAGTAGGTGCTGGCACCCCTCACTGCTCAACGGCCGTAAGTGCCGAGTATAGGACAAAATTTGCAGCTCTCCACCAGCAAGTGGTGGCGTCTCCATATGAGTGAAATATTCTCGAGAGGGACATTAAACAACATACAAACAAACAAAAGTTAAGATCACTCTAAGGTCATGGGGTCAAGATTGGCACTATCTCTGTAAAGGTGGTGTCATAAGAGTCTTTCGATAAATAAATATTTTCACAATTTATAGTGTTATCACTTGCTTTACCATCATTTCCATGCCCATTCACATCAAAGTTTTTTTTTAAATTGCCTCTGTTTTCTGTTAACATGGGACTATATGGCATGTGATGTTCTCACTCGGAGCTCCTCGGATGGCATGGAGCGTATGTGAGTCAGAAGAGGATTGTCAATTGTGATGTGCTCTAGAAATTTCCGTCAAGATTAATATCGGTGAATTACGAAAATGATTTGCACATTTTGCTTTTGAATCAATAATCACAAATTATTTCTTTTATATCAATTATATGAAGTTTTGGATTGAATTATTCAGTTATGATATTTTATGAAATAAATAAACGACTACCTGTTGTCAGTTTAATTAAAAATTGCCAGTAACTTAGATACGCTAACCAGAACCACCACCTTACTCTCTTTTTGCTATTTTAAGACCTTTTATCGCAAATGAAAATAAAATTCTAATGAAATTTACGATAATTACTATGCGAGTGAAACCAAGTTCTAGCTCATTTATTTACAAAATCAATTTAAATATATGGTACATTAGACAATGAAAAATATTTACAGCATATTAAATTCAGGTTAGAGGTACAAGGATTTGATATAATTATACAGAAAATGAGGACAAAAAAAGAAAGATACATATAAAACATATAATAATGGTGTAAATAAAGAAAAAAATAATGGAGGACAGACTATATATAGTTTACGGATATTACCTCATACTTTGTGTACGTATTCTAAGAGGAGTGATTATGAACTATGATGCAGGCGTTTCTGAGTTTATTTGCAAAATTTATCAATTCATAAGTATAGATTCTACAATTTAGAATTTGCGGTATATAAAGATCGGGTGAAATTAGATATTTAAACAAGGATACAGTCAATTACGATAATAATAATAATTATAATGGTTATTTTGACAGGATTTTCACAGCATTGAATCTGATACACGCAATTCGTTATCTAGCACTCAGTGTTTTCTCATTCAAGGGCTCTGTATAGATTATACAATTGAAATATCTATCTTTTAAAAAAAAAAAAAAAAAAAAAAAAAAAAAAAAAAAAAAAAAAAAACATTAATTTTGGATTGTATTTATTAAAATACAAGTACTACAAGTGTGATTGCTGTCTGGAGATCTAAATGATTGTAAGGCAACATGTTCCTTCATTTGTATTTATATTAAACATCCCAGTAACGGACATAGATTGTCTGCTTAGAACGCCCTCAGGTTATTAAACTTCGGTCATTTACACCTTTGTATAGACTATGTAAAGCGTATATATGGCCAGATAATGTAGCTGGTTAAGTTGTATTGTTTTCCGTTAAATTTTGACTTTAAAAAATTAAACATATAGGAATAAATTAAAAGTAAACAAAATGTATTTTTCAACCATTTTCAGCATGTATGGCTTCAAAAATTGTGAAACTGAAAACATGGATGCGGATTTTTATTCTTTGTATTTTCCGTTTTAACAAATACTATCAGAGTTTGATCTCAACAAACCTACAAACAAATCTGTGAACAGGGAACATGATAGAGACACCGAAAATTCCTGAGGTGGGACCAGGCTTCGGGGCCACCAACGCTGAGATTTTCTCAAATCTGAGATTTCTTACAAAATTTGAGTTTTTCTCACCGAACTGTGCCACCAAATAAATATTTTCTCAAATCAGACTAGCCTTTTGAGTTTTTTCTCAGATCTGAGATTTTTTCTCACGTCTGAGATTTTTCTCAAACATGCGTGCCACCAACGTTTTTTCCGACTCAGCTGAGAAAAAATTCTGAGATTTCTCAGAAAATCTTGAGATTGATGGATACCAGTCTCAAACAAAATCTCACATTTTTTTAATGGTAAAATGATCGCAAATGTTGTGACACTGCACATTTTAATCAATAAATACACGAAATTAACATACAAGCACAGAAAGGATGTTAATTTCTCCCAAAACTTGATTATCCTGTGAAGGGGGGGGGGGGGTAATTACGCACATGTAAATATTCTTATTATATTGATATTGTCCACGCATGGAATCAAGCACTTTAAACTTTACCAAAAGAAAAAAAATAAAGAAAGAAAAAAATAAAGAATAGAATATTCTAGTGGCACGTTATACATAACATTTATATCTTCATTCGAACAGGAATTACAGTGTAGTTTAATTAATTTAATTCATATTTTAATGAGCTATTTGTGACAAGGCATTTTTATTACATGTAATTCACAATGTTCATGTATATCAGAAAAGGAAATATGACTAGATAAAATATCAAAGCTCCTCGGTCCCGTTTTTTTTTTCTCCGGTAGTTATATTTTACTATTTATTAGTGTAAATTATAAGAAATATTAAAAAAAAATCTGCCTAAAATTCCATGTACAAATTCTTCTGTTCTTTCGAAATAATATGTAAATCGCCATTTATTAATTACAGATGATAGCAGTCTGTCTTATTTGGTTCTTAACTAAATCTATAAAACTCTTGATTGAGAATTTGAACCGACTTTATACTCACAATGCATTGTGCGTACTTAAATCCTTGACCATTTATATTATTTATAAGAATAAACTTGACTTATGATCATTCTGAAATACATGTATAAATCACAACAAGAACTGCATCTATTCAAATGTACTTGCTAGCTATAGTACTTTTAAGAATGGATTTTTTTTTTTTAACAAACAGTATTTTTTAGTACGACAACTTACATTTTGAAGCAAAAATGTATGATCCGTAGTTTTTTTTTTTTTTAAATACATCATTACGCAGTGAAACTTTTATTTACGATATGATTAGAAATTAATCAGTTTCTCATTACTCAATGAGCGTATGCGAGATTGATTTGGGTTTTCAATGTAACGATGATTATTTGTTAAGTGGTGCTATATTCGTTGTTTATTATTTATCTAAAAAAAAGAAGACTTTCCGATACATTTTGTCACAGGGGATCGTAGAAAACTGCGATGTGTTAGTTTGCCGCTTCCCTATACATGCCCATAGTTCAAATTTCAGCCGGTTTTTCTTCCTTCTGGAGGGGGGGGGGGGGATATGAGCTGAAATTCACCGACAATTAAACAGTTCCTCGAGAAATTTCCTTGATAAATAATCCTGTAAAACTAAGCATGCGTATGTTACCCGCTCCTGGATTTGTTTGCTGTTCATCTTATCACCCTTTTCCACAATTATGGTATACTCGCGAAATTTATTACAGCATGTGAGAAATTTACATGATATAGGTCTACTGAGCATTTTTTTTTTTTTTTTTTTTTTTTTTTAATGATCTGCTAGAAAAAAAAAATTCACTCAGGTTTATTCTATATTTAAACAGTCCCTATAATTCATTTTTTTTTTCTTTTTGCTATGGAGAATTAAGAATAATACAGATATATCTAACATATAAAACAAAGCAAAGAAAAATGATTTCTTTTAATCAGTCTTGGGAATATAGTCTTGATCCGCCTACCTGCTACACGTAACGTCACAATGGCGGAAGTGACGGCTCGGTGTATGTTTTTGTGTGTTTATGTCGACAGACGAGCCGAGACTACAAAGTTTAGATATGTTTTTGTGTTATTCTTCTGTAGGGATTTTTTACGGGGGGTTCCATAAAAATTTATTGTCGCAAATGTCGAAATGGAATCCTCTCTGTTGAATGACTCGAAACAACAAATTAAAGACGAAGGACGTGTGGGATGTGTTTTTTTTTCGTGATCTTCACTAAAATATTGCATAAACAACTGACTAAAAGGTAAATTCAATCATTGATTCAACAAATTCGTGCATTTTCAGAAAAAAAGGTCGTATATAACAACGAGAATAAGTCCAAGATTTTTCTCAAATCTCAGCTTACGTGAGACGAATCTCAGAAATGTTGGTGACACGGTGTTTTAGGAAAATCTCAACTGAGGCAGAAATCTAAGATTTGAGGTTGAGATTTGAGCTGAGATTTTTATATGTTGGTGGCCCCGAAGCCAGGTGTTCTAGGAAATGTAAGCATCGCTGGCGACCGGTCACTCATTCGTGCGTCCTATATAATGTTCAGGTAAACAATATATTCCGTGCTCAAATGAAGTATAGAACTTTTTTATCTAACAATTTCCTATGAAGCAGTGGTTTGAAATTTGACAGTCAAAATACGACCCAAATGATAGGTTATATTTGCTACATGTAACAAGGTCAAAATAACGACCAAAGAACGAAATCTTAAAACCTTAAACGAGGTTGTTGAAATCTTTGTTACATCAACTCACCTATCAGTAGCCAGTCTCCGTTTAAAAATTTATACTCAGCACATGTCATTAAGTATCGAATAGGTTGTAACAATAAATACCATTTGGAGATTGTAGCTGAATATTACTACAAACATAAGGAAAACTGACGATGAGAAAGCTGGTTATCTATTTAATATAGCCACATAGTTTAGTTGTTTGCTGGTCCTTGGTCGTCTATAGTCAGTGAAACATCCAAACATGCATCTAAAGATGTGGCAGCGGCGGTGGTGTCTTCTATGCAGAATTAACTGGGATATATCAAATGGACATATGAATAGAAGTTGATATATCTGAATGTCAAGCTGAAGGCCACGCCATGTTTTTCTTTTCCTCATTTCATGTAGAAGTTTGTATGAAATCAGATCTGCGAGGTACAGTACGGGATGATGGAATTGATATGTTACGGTTAACATTTAATAAAATGTAATCAGCTATCCAAATGAGAATAATTATTTCATTCAAAGAATCAGAGAAAAATGATTTTATTTCTTGATAATCTGATATTGTTTATGAAAGGTAAGTTCTAGACAACAGTACTTGCCGAATGCAATCGAATGTACATCTTAAGTCAATTTAACACCCAGATACATGCAGCACTTCAAAAGAACAGAACAATATCTAGAAAATAATATGTTTCCATAAACATGCAATTAAGTCAGAAATAAAAAAAATAATAAATCAAACACTTAAAGAAAGTTAGTTACTGAATTTCATGTATATTTCATTTCAATTGCCAATAAGTCTTTATTTCTAAAATATCAATTCATTTGTAAACATTCCTCAAAAACATTTTTATTGTATTTCTTTCTGAAACATTAAATTTTGTTTTTCATGACATTTTTTAAATCTATTTTTCACGCTTTCAGGGATATCTAAGTTCTATTTCACACATTCAGAAGTGGTGTCAATATTTCATCGGTTATTATCTTAATTAAGGCTTAAAATAGGATAAAAATATATTCATGATTCATTCATTTTCACAGATAACATAATACATAATGTTGTCTTAAATTTTGGATAGAATAAAAAGGGAAAATTAATAAGAAGTGCAAAAAATGAAATCCCATTGTTCATTTTGTTCCTAATTTATGTAAATTCCTAACGCTGTGCTTTTTGCATTTATTAAACATCGAAATCTTTTCTATAATATATATATATATATATATATATATATATATATATATATATATATATATATATATATATATATATATATATAAGATATATTTTGCTCTACTCTTTTTTATAGAATACTAAAAACCAACAACACTGTATACCCTCAGTGTCGGATCTACTAAGTAAATACAAGGTCACGGATGGAAATTTATATAAAGCACTAAAAATGACCAACGACACGAACAATAAAAATTGTTACATTTTCGGGACGAACTGTTCCTTCTTCAGGACAAAGACAAATGTAAAGAAGTCATCAAAATAAAGGAAATAGAGAAACGAAAACAACTAGCACTACTACTAAACTACCAATCACTAAATATTTACAGTGTTACATGTTTAATTTGAAGTTATTAAACAGTTGTGAAGAAAGAAATCCGGAGCGCTATGAATTACGTCCGGTCTATCGGGTGTACTCTGATGAAGCGCGATTTACATAATTGAACGGATTAATTATCGCTAATTAATTACGACCATGTAGTAAATCGTACACTGTCTTATTCTCTCAAAATAGTGTAACTATACATGATAAAAAGAAACTGAAGAAAGATAATATGGAAGGATAATTTTAAAATATGAATTTGGATATATTATAAATTTAGAAATGTAATAAAAGAAATAACCAAAAATGTAAGCTATAAATATTTGCGTAGGTTGTTCCAGAATTGCTAATGTGAATTGACGGTAAAGTTTACACCATAATATATATATATATTACATATATATAGAGAGAGAGAGACGGGGGGGGGGAGGTGTTCATCCATGCGTAAAAATGATTCTGAGTAACAAGAAACCCCGGTCCTTGTGTATTCCAAATTTGAAAGTTTCATTTTTGTACAAAAAATTGTTTTCTTTCAAAAGTTGTAAAAGTAGAAACAACAAGAATTTTTTCAAAATTTAACAAGTAGGGTTAGTCACTGAAAAAAAAAATTGGATTTTTATATACGTCAACCGCTGATTTCGCACCATTGCAGTGTAAAACCAAATAGAAAAAACAAATAAGTGTTGGAAATAACCAAAAGTTTTTTTGCAAGTTAAAATTTATTTAACGTAAATGCAGGTATGTGAAACTAAACAATTTATGTAATCAATTGAAGTTGTTAAATTATCTACTCAAAGTTTACAGTTTTTTTATGTCGTAAGAAGGAAACAGTCACGTCATTAAAGTTTTTTTTTAAATATTCAAAGCTACATGCTGACCCTGAAATTGATTATTTTTAAACTGTAAAGGCCGGAAAAAAAATCAACACCTTTCTTTATTATTGCTTCAAGATAAAACCTAATAATTAATTCAAATTAAGACAATCTTTTTTTTTTCTATGAAATAAATTTATCTGACATTCTCTTGTCATATAAACAACGTGAGCAATCATTCGTTGATATTTTTTTTTTTTCGGATTAAATTTTAACTGATAAATAGGTTTTATAAAATATATAAAATTATATTTTTAAATAAAAATGGTTCAAAATATCAAAAGTTGTGTTTTATATCTTAATTCCAATGGACGATTAAAAGCCATACACAGTGAATAAAATGGGAACACACCTTGATAAGGTTTCAATTACGTTTGGGCATAAATAGCAGACGCGCACGCGTGTTATTTGGGTATTTATGTTACACATCACTGACCATGCTAATCAACAATAGAATTCATTTTGTTCTTCAGACTGTAAAAACCATTTTTTTAATAAATGTGGTAAAAATGCATTACAGGATTATTTGATTTATTTAAAATATCTGAGGTAGTCAAGCGCATGCGCATGATTTACATTTACATGCAGACTAATGAAAGGGTTCAGGAAACATTTAAGTGGCTTATTTTACATTGCGTAAAGATTCTTATTAATTAAATCGATAATTCAATAAAATTGGAATAAATATTATGAGGCAAAATTTGATAAAGAATGAACTGTCATCAGATTCATGAAATATTTTCTGAAGATTCAACGAAAATGAAAAACGTATAGATTAATATTGGAATCAGTCCTGCTCTATAATAATTGAATCTTTTTTAAATTCATTAAATTGTAGCGTAAAAATAAGCTATTCATTTTATTTAGCACATGTTTTATTTTCAATCAAAATAATATACGGTAACCTTTTTCAATAAATAGAATTTGAAATTCAAATTTGCTTAACCTGTAGGCGTCAAATTGATATGCTGTAGATATAATTATTCAGTGTGAAAGTCTCGTTTCTTCTATTTTTTTCTATGTTGTTATTTATATACTGTAATTTTGTTAATTATTCAGAAATGATTTTCACATAAGACTGGTAAATAGGCTGTACATGTAACACGTCTACTAAAACATTTTTTCTCCTAAAAAAGAAGTGTATAATTAATTTCAACTGCTTTTTTATTACTGACATCGTTGTTCTTACAATGTGTTGTATCAGTTATGACTAAGTTCCGCCCATTAAATTATTAATGCCCGCCTTCTGGAACTGCTGGGACTGCTTTCTGGGACAGCTGGGACTGCTGTGGCCGCTATGGGACTGCTGTGGGACTGCTCTGGTACAGCTGTTGGACTGTTCTTGGACTGCTTTATATCAGGTTAGGTATGGTTGGTACTGTATATAATGAATTTATCAACTTCTTAAAACCGATCTCATTGTTTTTCGTTTCTCTTCTTATTAGCTTTGTCTGCTTATTGAATATTGGATAAAAAATATTTTAAGACCACGTCAAGACAAGGCTGTTATAAATGCAATGCATTCCAATTTGTGCTCATTTGAAAGAGATAAAATTCTTTCGCCATCTATAAAATATGAATATTTTTTAAATAGAAGCCTTTTTTTGAAGACTTTAAAGCAGCAATCACGTACCTAAAATCAGAATTCTTTATTGACATTTGTGAACAAACTATAACAAAATCAATAATATAAAAATGAATGATACTAAACTATGGAAATACTTCAAAATATTTGAAAACTTACTTTACCATGAATATGAGCTTCGGAACGCTATTTTATTTAGGAATTGGTATGGCGAATCCACGTTTTTTCTCAAGCTTATACCGTACCTGTGATTAATTCCATTTTTTGTCACTGTTATACTTCTTACTGTTTTCAAGCGAGCTAAGCTATTCGGATACACGCAGAAGTACTTAGTGGCCATTATGTTGCTGGATCTTATTTATACTTTTTTGACGGGAATTCGAGATGGCGCTCTCACTTGGCTGAAAATGGATCATGGGTATACAGAATATGAAATCTGCCGGTTTCTACTAACTTCCTTTACTTTTCAAACGAATCTTCATGGAACGTCGATTTGGATCAAGTGCTTGATGTCTTTGTCTCAATATCTTTTTGTTGCATTTCCTTTAAGATGTAAGCTTTGGAACCTTAAGAGATTTTTGTTGTTTTTGTTGCACTACATTTGATTTTCATGTCTGTATTCTGTATTCAAACTTCTGTCATCCCCTTAAAAGGGGTGAGGACGTTTCAAAATTTCTGGCAAAAATTACAAGCCAAAACGTATCCAAGCTTGTACGATGGATCATGATTCTGGGTTTTCTGAAGGTTCTATTTTTTCATTCCTTCAAAGATATGGACTGTTTTATATATGTATTTACAGCTTGGCCCTTCCAACCATTTTGAATATCATCTTGATTTCATTACTCCTAATTTTAATACGAAAACATTTAAAAAGTCTGTCTGTTTTGGCACCGGAGACTGGTAAGAGAAGTAAAATAAAATATCTTATTTTAATTAAGTTAAATATAATTCTTTGTATTTCATTTATCCTACAAGAAGTGCCACTGTTTACCTATGCCATTGTTATCATAACGTCCCCGGATTCTTCAGCCTTTCTTCAGGCCCATGGAACATATAATTCTCTAATGACATTGTCATTTGTTATTGGAAAGCCATTAGATCTCGTTATCTATGCAAGTTTTAGTGAGGCCTTTCGGAGGGAATTTTCAAATCTTTTACGACATTTTCTTAGAACGCAAAGAACTTGAAAGATAGTATGTTAACCCGTTCTAAATTAAGAAAATCACAAAAATTATCTCTTACGTATGGTGGATGCCACTATTAATAACACTATCCAATGCAGATTGAAAACCAGCTTGATCCTGATGTACTGGGCAACATGACGTCACTAACTAGTTTGAATTGCAGTTCCTCTGTGCTTGAGGTGTGGATCAAACTATCATGTTAATATGAAAAAAGAAACAAAATGGAGACATATTCTTCAATGTGTTATTATTTATTTATTTAAATGTAAAACTCTGTATCGTAGATGTCAAAACCTTTATAATGTATCGGTACATTTAATGTACCTATGATTTATTCTATGTTCACGGGTGATTTTCTGTATTGTAAATGATTATGTTTAACTGCGTTTTCGTATTTTTCCATTGCAGTTTGGTCATTTTTTAGCTATTTTCACTGTTCCTAAAAAAATAGTGCTAAAAGGGATATTCTGACGATAGTTTCCAAACAATGATAAGAATATGCAAGATTTCTTACTCAAAATTGAAATCGGAAATCTTTAAGCTTTTTAGATCTGATGATCGAATAAAAGTATCGAAAACAATTAAGTAGATTTTTTTCACTGAGAAACATTTAAGCTAAAGAGAATTTTAATTTAATTAACATATTTGATTTTATTTGATTTTATTCTATTTATTTTCTTTTTATTATTTTCTCCTCTTTTTCGTTTTTTTTTTTTAAATAATTTTAAAAAAATATTTCTACGTTTTTAATAGACTAAAACGTTTTCCTTTTCTTAATTTTAATTATCGAATGATTTATTATTAAAAGTTATGCTTATTTGTAAACTTGTATATCATTTCATTTATTTATAATATTTTATTGACGTTAGTCATATTAAACAGGTGCATATATGAGATGCTTAATATTTTCCTCTTTCTTTGATAGACAATACCTAATCGATAATTAAATTAATTTAAATATACTGCAGTTAAAGCTGTGTTTTATCTCATCCGAAGAACCGGTCTCTACGTCCAGCGGTGGGATTTGATGCCGCGATATAAGAATAACTCCTTACTGCGCCACTCTAGAGCAAACGCTCTGACCACTGCCCGACGCGGGCAACTATATATCAAGTCAATAATAGTAAAATATTTCAATGAATTAAAAAAAAATATGTTCTTTGTTGTTGATTTACTATTTTTTTTTAGCTTTTTAAAGATTAAAATATTATTGGTTTTAATGTTTTTTATGTTTTAATTGTATTTAGGAATACAATTATATCAATACTCAACTAACCGCTAAACGTACATTTTACATATCGTAGCAAAATATATTAATGGAATGCATGTTAATCATTAGATATGGAGAGAAAGAACAGTAATCAAGCGTAAAAGCCCATTGAAACAATACACAGAGGAAGCTGAGCAAACACAAACCTAAAAAGAACATCAAAGGTGGGATTAGGTGCCATGGAGGTGTAATCACCTCCAGTCGACCGTTCGACCGGTCACATCTGCTGTGTGCTCATGTGATGATCGAAAAAAAGGAATAATCTGTAGACAATTCAGTGACTGTATAAATAAGAGACCGATGAATTAGTTTGAAAAATGTCAGTCAGAATTCGACGTAATGATAGATTTGTGTTTGCTGACAAGGTCATTGTATGGAGCATACAACTTGCAAAATGTTGACTTCAATCAAGACTGTTAATATTTTTATTTCATCAATTTATTTGTCAATAGCCTGTCTCGATTTAGAAATTGTTCGCAGGTAGAGCATGCTCTAATTATGTCCTATCGAATGAACTGGTAGACATAAACTCCTATTCAGGTACATGTAATGAGGATACATGCATTTTGCTAGATGAATATGGCAGTTGATGATAAAAAAAAGTTGATTCAGCACGTTTATAATAAGGTTTTGTTGTAAGAATATCATTAACGTCTTTTTCAATTGTAAATTTAAATATAAATTTCAGGAGTACTTACAACAGTTTATTCGAGAAGTGGTGTAAATCCGATGGGGATTCTTAAAAATTCCCAGTAACTTTTAGACAATTTGAAATCACAAAATTTTACAAATATAAATAATCAAAACGTACGACTTTTCAACACTTTATACAAATAATCCACACGATAAATTGAACTCCAGACTTTTTGAAATCATAAACAGCTGCTTTTTTCAATAAAAATGGAACTCGTAAATATACTAACTTTGTCATTGGTCATTTGCAAAATTATTTTGTTAAAAAGCATTCTGATTGTACACACAAGTACACTGAAGTTGAAAAAGATGCTTGAGTTTCTTAGTGACAATATCTTAAATGTAGTTTTTGGAGATCAGATCTTCCAACAATCTATTGGAATTCCCATGGGTACCAATTCCGCCCCGCTATTAGCAGACCTATTTTTGTATTCATATAAAGCAGAATATATTCGCAAAACTTCTACATGAGAAGAAGAAAACACTTGTTTTTGCCTTCAACTCAACATTTTGATATATAGACGATGCATTATCAATTAACAATAGCTACTTACATTCATATGTCGACTCGATATATCCAAGTGAGCTTGAAATAAAGGATACCATAGAGTCTGATACATCTGTTTCAAATTTATATATTTTAATAGAAAAAGTTGTTGATGGAAACCTAACAACAAATCTTTATGCTTAACGTGATGACTTAAACTTTTCAATCGTCAACTTCCTTTGATTGTGTAGCAATATACACTTATCAGCTGCCTATGGTGTTATGTCTCTCATTTGATTCGATACGCAAGAGCATACTCTACGTATGAACAATTTCTAAAACGAGACAAGCTGTTGACAAACAAGTTGATGAAACAAGGATATCAACAGTCTCGTTTGAAGTCATCATTTTGCAAGTTTTATGGTCGATGCAATGCTCTTATCAGCACATTCAACCTATCATTGAGTCAAATGCTGACTGACGTTTTTTTTGTACTAATTGTAAGTCCATTATTTATACACTGAACTGTCTGCGGATTTTTCCGTTTTTATCTATCATGGCAAGGAGCAAACGGCAGGTGTGACCTGTCGGCAAGTGAAGCTCAATCATTCAACCTCTACATTTTGAAGACCGTATTTGCTATGTTCCAAATTTGTATCATTTCATTGGAATTTCGTGATTGAATATTGTTTGTTATCTTCTTATTTCATTTCCTATAAACGTAGGTGAAATCCAAACTCCACTATTTACCAAAATTGAGATACATATGTCTTTTTTTTTCGTGTGACATTATGCGATTCACATACCGTACGTTAATTTTCTTAAAAATTATACATTTAAAAAATTGAGAGAAAAAAACACATTGTTTCTGTGAAAATAATATACCTAACTGGGACATTTTATATACAGGAATTCGTCAAAGAAAACGATGTCTGACACTGACCTTTTTTTTTTTTTTTTTTTTTTTTTTTTTTTTTTTTTTTTTTGGCTGTTTTTGTTTGTTTGTTTGTTTGTTTTTGTTTTTGTTTTTGTTTTTGTTTTTTTTTTTTTTGGGGGGGGGGTTGAAGCAGTACAGTACATCTGTAGAAATATAAAAGTAACTTTTGCAAAATACAATCTCGGTAATTTCTTGTTATAAAAATATCTTCTAAATTCTTGATTGGGAAGGGCGTTTCTTTTTAAAACTTTTCAAATATTGCACAAAAACAATGTGAAAATACCGTTATATTGAGAATGATAAAATTTCTATAGAATTGAGATAATCTGTTAATTTCACTCACCTTAAAACTATAGTATTAAGAAAATCCCAAATCCAAATGCTATATTGGAATACAAATTACATGAATAAACAGATTATAAAAAAGTTATGCATTTTACAAACCTAGTAAGAGTATCAATATTTACCGAGTTATTGTCCTCAATTTAGTCTTCATTTTTAAATGTCTCACACATTTATCAAAGTTCAGATTATCTAAAAATAGTTTCCTAATACCCGCTAGGAAAAAAATAAAGTACAATTCCAAAACTATGAAAATTACGGTTTGTGTTCTCAATTGTTAATGAATTTTCTTTACCCTTTTTTAAATCCCTCATGCAGTAAAAATCCAAATATACTCTATTATTGGTCTTCTTTAAAAAGATAATTTCTCTTTTCATCGGATTTCAAATTCTTTTCCTCTTCACTGACTCATTACAATATTTGCTATTCAGTCTGATTCCATTAAAAAAGAAACTTTTTTTCCGATTTTATCCCAGGGTTTCTATAAATACTATGCATATCATCTTATTTCATTTGAAAGAAAAGAAATTATTGCAGTCTCAATTAAAGGCAATTATTTCTTTATCTATATCTTTGAATATCAAAAAGAAGGGGGGAAATGAAAATAAAAGTATTCGTTTATTCAAACTTTGAGCAAATATTATAACATCTACTGAAAAAAATGAACAAAACTCAACAGATGATTTTTTTTTCAAAATATTTGAGAATATGATCCATTAAGAATTTGATCTTAGAAATACGATTTCATTCATGGATTTGAACCGCAAAACAACGTTCTTTATTAAACTTACCCCGTACATGTACTTGATTCCGTTTATTGTTATTTTTATTCCCCTGGTTGTCTTTAAGCGAGCTAGGCTATTCGGGTATACACAGAGGTATGTAGCCGCCATTATGTTTCCGGACTTTATTTACACACTTTTAAGCGGAATTCGAGATGGTGCTCTAACATGATTTAAAATGGATTATGGGTTTACAGAATTTAAAATCTGCCGATTTCTAATACTATCTCTCAACCTGCAAACTATTCTTCATGGAGCCTCGATTTGGATGAAGTGATTGATGTCTTCTACTCAATATGTATTCATTACATTTCCTTTGAAATGTAAACTTTAGAGCCTTGAAAGATTCGTGTGTGTTTTTTGCTCTTTTTAATTTGTTCTTCATATCATTTTCTTTGATACAATTGTCTATCATGCTAATGGAAGGTGTGTGGACCTAATCAAATTAACATTCCTTTGTATAATGTGCAAGTCAAATTAATAATATTGATTAAGTTGTTTATGATATGACACTTGAAATACCTGGTCCAATGGCTTCTAATCTTTGTTTGCCATATCTACAGCTTGTGCTAGAGGTGTTTATCATGAGCTAATTAGTGTCCAAAATCCATGTACATATTGACACTGAACCTAAATAGATTTTTACACGCATTTTGACTTCATTTTCATATACACATTGACTTTCAGTTAATGGTAGTTTGACACACAATATAGCAAATGCCAACATTTTGAGATAATGTAAGAAACATCAAGGCAAAATGCATCCATTGTTTATTTTCATAGATATATCAGAAAGCTTGAAAATTTAACACATGATTTTAGGTAAAACATGAGTAAGCTAGCTACAAGTTAACATTTATGTATTCCTGTCACAGTTGCCCCATTGAAAAACATCTTCATAGTAGCAAGATACTTTAATTTGAACCCGATTGATGTAGGTTAGGTGAAACAAGATTTAAGAATTTCATTAACATTTAAACAATGCCAATGTAAGAAACAAATGTAAGTGAATAGGATGTGACTGCAAAGGAACTTTTTTTTAAGTTTCTAAATGTAATTTGTAATTTAAGTAATTAAATTTGCAAAGTAATTGTCATTTAATTAATTGCATTTCAATATCCTTGCAATGGTGATGGTAATTTAATTGAAGGATTTCGGCAAGTAATTGTAATTTAACTACTTGCTATCCTATACATCTGTGGATAAAAGGAAAAGAAGATTGAAAACAATTTTATTATTCTTATTTTTTTTTTTTTTTTTTTTTTGGAAATAAATAGAGGTTTAAATATTTAACAAATTATGGTCCAGATGTTGGAGCTGGTTGACATGAAGATCTATCAAAGCTGAAGACGGAAGCATCTTTTAGCCCAGGAGTGTAGTTAGAGAAAGTCATGGTCAATTGTTGCTGAGCTGTATGAAAAATAGTAATTATCGTTGATAACAATATTCTATAACAGAGATTTACCTATATGTATTTATTGTTTGTATGCTGTAGATTTTCAATTAATATCACGAAGATATAATTTGAAAGAACATCTTTTGATTTTACATATCGATTCTTTAATGAGTTTACAGTTAATGGCCTATTAAATGAAATTTGCATATTATATGACTTTTCAATGACTTTCAATAACATTTTTTAATGTTGATATTGAATATAGAGTATATATTTGGGGAAAATAAATAAAATATTAAATTGTATACTGCACAACAATAAAATATTAAGTTTTCCTGTCGATTGAAAACTACTTTAAACATATACTCTCAGTAACAGTTTGTTATTGACTGTTAATGCAAATTCAGCAGCACATGGATCAAATTCAAAGACGACCAGGTGAAACCGAGCTGTCTATAAGATGTACTCTATGGATATACTTCAACAATCCGTATCAAGCTTTATTTGGGATTAATCCCAGAGATGTAAATATTCCCAAAATTGTTTTAATATTAACTACATTGAATTAATGAAATTTAAGAATGAAATAATAATTATATTTAATGAAGAGTGCTTGGTTGCCACAATTTTTTAATTCATTAATGACCGTCACGGTAGCTCGGTCGGTAGAGCGCTCGCTCCGTGATCGGAACACGGTCACGACTGACCTAAGTCGATAAAAATAGGCAGTAACTGTTCCTTCGCCAAGTGCTAAGCACTTTGAAGTGAAAGTTGCGGGTCTTTCGGATGAGACCTTAAAAACCGAGGCCTTGAGTCACGATAGGCATTTGCACAATAAAGAACCTTCGCTACTCAATGGTCCTGAGTGCCGACTAAAGGTCTAAATTTGAATCCCTTCACTGGTATATGGTGACGTTTCTATATGAGTGAAAATATAGGACGTAAAACAACATACAATCAATCAAATTATCAATTAATCAATTTACATTTATGTAAATAGTAGTCCTTGGAGCGCTTCCTGCCTCCTTGGATTACCTTTAAAATTGGTGCAACCCGGTGACCCCTCCCCCCTCATCAAATCAAGAGTGAATGTCACACAAGATGAAAGAATTCCAAGTTCAGACTTCGCCCCTGGTTTATATACATGTATATGTGAAATTATATATGTTAAATTTGGTCTTAGAAAACAGGTTACAATGTACAGAAGACAAAGTAGCAATTATCTATTCTTAGGTTTGCGGGATGGGTGATTTTTTTTTTGTCAAGATGCCAGCCATTAAAACCTAAAAATTTGTCAAAGCACTTGATGCAGCAAAGGACAAAGTCCCCTGATTAGATAAGTAACCTTCAGTGCTGAGTTTAGCTTTGGCCAGTATAAAGCACTTAACACTTCTTAAAACCCATATTTGCTCTCCGAATACCTTTGGTCAGCAGAGTTAATCAAAGTACTCAAAAGTACAGAGAGCCGGGCTCATTTACAGAGACGTGAACAAAGACTATTTACATGAAATACATGTATACATAAACATTATAGTAACAAATAAATAACAAGTAGTTCAGTCACTGGAAGAATATGTAACACAAACAATAGAAAAATAATGATACTAAGAAAATAAGGGCTTCAATGGCTTTTTATTTGAAACTAACCTTTCTTTAAAAATATCCTTACATTAAAAAAAAATATTTTAGAATATTAATATAAACATAAATGATATACCAATTTTTGGGGCATAATACCACGGTCAAAATTCATCAAGGTCAGAGTTAACCTGGCAATGCCGAATGTAAACAATCAGGTCAGCCTGGTTCCCTCTCCTGTTTTAATCCGTCTTTGAAGAGAACTAGACTACGACAACTTGACCACCAAAAAACATTACGCATATGAATTAAGCTGTTTGACATAAAGCTGACCTTTTCTAAGTCATTAGGCCAAATAAAAAAATATGTGTGGTTCCGGTTACCCGACCTTCCCTATTTTATACCCCCGACCCTAAACTTTTTTTTGGCAATTTTCATATTTTTTCCGGAATTTCCCTCGATTTCCATCAATGGCTCCAGTTTAAGTTTTAGTTTCAGCAATGACGGCCTCCTTGCAAAACATAGTGCAAGTGTTTAATAGTGTTAAATCCAAAGCAAGCTAGCATGTAGGTGTCCCCTACCAATATTGACTAGTATATTATCACACCACATCTTAATGCCATTTGCAAAGCAGTGATAGATATTATTTAGAAAAAATTAAGAAAATCATTTTGTTAAAAAATTTAAAAAAAAAAAATCCCTACCTACCTACCCTAATTTTTTTGGAAGTGTAACCGGAACCACACATATTTTTTTGTTTGGCCTTACTACTGATCTTTCTTTAGATAGATAAAATTTCGTTGTATTTTTGTTCTTTTATTTAGCGTTTGTAATAGCTCAAATGCGACTGAGAGTAAGTACTATATTTTTACACGTAAATTTAATTTTGCGGCTTCAGGGTCAATATCCTCCTTGAACAGGCTGACAATAGCCGGCAATTACTCTTTGAGCAAATAGCCCGGCTAATAAATCTAATTTATTCTCAGGTGATGTCGGTCATATTTCTAACCGGTAGAGCAGTTGATTTTGGGCTAGCCACCCACAGTTTCGCACCTGTTTCTTAATCTGCAGGCACACCTAGCCTTTCTTTTAAGTGCAAAACAGTTGGTCACGGACCTTGATTCTTTAGTGAAAATCAATATTAACACCTGTGCCTTAAAATTCACTCCTGTGTTACTTGACTGAGGCTGGCCTCTATTACCTTCACCAACCTTAGAAGTCAATACCTGCAAAACTATGGCTTGACCTTGTTGCACAGCTTCGGAAGTCTCGGTTTCTTGATTGTTCGACTTATCTGATACTTTCACGGCTTGTGTGTCTGAACCCCCATACCAGCTGCTGCCTCGACCTTTGACAACTTTACCGTTTTCTATCGTGCACTAACGCTTCTCTCCTTTTCCGTGATATGTATGAATGATATTTGAAATATTTCCGTATTTTCTGTACGTCAGCCTTTCTACATATTCTACTGTACAATTTCTTAATAAATAAGGTTTGCTTTGGCGTTGATTATGTAAAATTCATGGTCTCAAGAATGTTTGACTGCAAAAAAGAGGCAAGAGTTTTTCTACGTGCACTGGAAGTCAGATAAAGAGAAATCTCGAGCACTTGTTTAAAGTGAGAGATTATAAAAGTCGAGAGTATCAAGATGCGTGGGCGTCGGTCGAATTGCTGGATATAAATTCTTGCCTGCCGTATACATAAAATAGCCGATGTAAAGATGAACGTGAGACATTTAATCTAAGAGAAATTAAATGCACATATTAAATGCACATATCTAGAAGATATGTCTGTAACTGTTTTGTTTTCAAAATACGTGTGAAGCATTGTGTTGCTATCTACTTAGTGTTTTGAAATTGACAAGCTTCATCTTAATGAACCTTTTCCATATATTTTCCTCCTTTGTGTGACTTTTCAAAGTATGCGTTTTTGAAACACCATAACTTAATCTGCTTGAACATATATTTGTATCCGAACTATTTTTCTGCATAGAAGTAAATTTAGTTACACACTATATCACTTCATCTTCTAGACAATTCCTTGCTTACCTCCCCTTAGATTTCCAACAATCGTCCACAAAACAGGGGTGCAGGATCCGTCTGCAGACAATACGACTTTGACTTTGGTTTCATCCAAGGTCATTTGAAAAGTGTTGACTGCAATATGCTTAGATGGAGATCCCAAAAGTGAGGATCCGACAAAGGTGGCGTTTACTGATACATAAAGAAAGAGGTTTCTTGTTTTATCCCCAAACCCCGAACAAATATAAAATACTGAACACTGTCTATTACTTTAGCCATTAAATTGTTCATTAATAAACACACCATGGAGGCGCATGTCCTCCTTTAATGTCCCAAGTGCTCTTGTGCCTTATCATGATTGATAATTACTTCATATTAAAAATAGACATATATAGAAATTTGAATAAGAATTTTATCATTACTTTTATTCATAAGTAAAATAAAGCATTTAATAATTTCCTGCAAAGTTTACATTTAAGCATAATCGAGAAATAAAATGCATGCATCATTTGTAAGATAGGAAGTTTTTTTTTTTTTTTGGACCTGATCAGAAACTTAAATTAATATTCAATGAAGTTATACTCACGGAGTTGGCATGGGTCTTGCAGAGGTGTGCTCGGAGTTCCCATTGCATAGCATACACCGTTTGTTAATGAAAACATTTGATTCTAAAATAAGGGGATGCTTAGTTAAACGCTCACTTGGGACACTCTTATTCTTTATACCTTTCTTATTATTTTTTGATTTTATTTATTATTTTTTTTATTTTTGACAGTATTGACATTTGTTTATATTTACAATGAATTACGAAAAAGGCTATTTTGAACTTTGACAAATAAAAAAAACAAAAGCAAACTGCATGCTATTATAGATATATATATTCTTGTCCATTCCAACAGATTATTCATTTCGAGGCAGAAAAAAAAATTAATTTAACTTCATTACGTATTGTTATATTCTTTTTATACGGAGGATGTGCATACTTGATGAATTTTTGCTTTTAAAGCTTACCGTCTTATAGTCATTAACCAGTTTAAACTGGTTTCTCCCTCCAAGCGGAAGCTTTGTAGATCCCTCAATATACATTCTTTTGTTCGTGTAATCGAATTGCACATAAAGTTTTTCCTGTAAAAATAAAACTTATTTCTGAGATTTTAGTTTGACAGAATCTATCACTTCCTCGGGAAAAAAATAAAATGTAAGAAGGAGAACTGTTAGTGCAAAAGCAGTTTCATAATTAATTAGTTGTACAACTTTGAAATTTCATTCTGTATGCTGTTAATGGCGTTTTGTTTTCCATATTTCCATTTTGTAAAATACTACATTTCTCTACATATATTTTTTTTTCCAAAACGATTTTTATGACTAATAATTTTTTTTCTCAAATTTTGCAGGTTCCTTATACTTGGGATCGAAATTTCAAACTTCTTGGACATTTCCAACTAGATTGAAAACACTTGAGCCATTTTTATGACGAAAAAATAACGTCATATACAAAGACATGTTTACTGCTGTTCGAAAACCGATAGCTTTGTGATATGGAGATTGTATTATACTTTTGTTTGTAACTATTTTTAAGTAAGACGTTGCTATGATCAAGCGACCGAGCTCCTATGATCACAAAGAGGATAGAGACTTTGAGAACTTTTTTCCACTTGGGTAAATAAAAAATTCTGTGATGAATGTGTAGATTTCAACGCGCTTAGAAAATAATATGCAGACACTACAATTACATGTAGTTACCTGGAAAAATGATTATTAAGAAAGCAAAAAATACAGGACACAAATATCGTAATAACTACCCTTCAATGTAGTTAGAAGGACTTTTTAAACGGAGGTTTATCTTTCAAAATTCTAGACGGACGTTCACAAAATATAGGCAATAAATAGTCTTCCCTAGATATCTGGAAAGGGGGTTGTGAGCGAAGGCCTTGAAGGGTAATTAACCTCTTAACCAGATTTTTGTTCTATGACTGGCTACCATTTTCTCATTAATGAGTTTTGTTGCTTTCTTAAAGTCATTTTCAGATATCAAATGAAGAATTTCAAGCACATAAATTAAAACATAACTTTTTTTTATCTTAAAATCGATGTTTTCTAGGGTTCTTTTAAAAAGGGCTACGAACTCCTCGTTCAAACGTCATTAAGATCCCTTTTTGAGAGAAAGCTAGGGGAAGTTAATTTTCTCCGAAGTATGATACACTTCTCTATAATTCATTATTCGTTTTTTTTTTTTTTTTTTTTTTTTTTTGAGAAGAAATTGTATTCCCTCCAAAGTACCTTATAAGTTTTGTATAATACATTATACATGTACTTTACCTTCATAAGAAAATTCTACCTCTCTCAGGGGTGCGATAAACTATGTATAATACATTTTATATGTACATTTTTTGTTGAGTTTAACCCTCCACACCACACACACATACACAAGTATATGATACACTTTGGTCTAATACATTATCATAAACTTACGTCAATGAATCTACTACTTTTTCCTTCAGGCACTTGTCCTCCTGTTTCGTCAATAGAAGCTGAAAACTGTTGTCCTAAACAACAAGGAGCTGGTATGGTCGCCATGCTGAATGCCACATGCAGAATGGAAATCAATAGAATGGCTGGAAACATAGTAAAAATACACATTTGGAGGATCGTGCAGTTCTGTTGAGAGTCCATGTTATTGTCTGCTACAAAATAAGGTAAAAGTGCGATAAGAAAGTGCACTGGATGAGCTGTGGTACTTCAAACAGTTCTTATCAGAATAATCAGAATAATAAAATGCTTACTTCACGAAGGTTTCATTTTAATTTTTAAAAAAAGAGAAATATAATGGAGACAAAAGAGCAACTTTCAACGATCATAGTCTAAAACGCATTAACGTATTGAATAAACTGAAAACCAAAAGGGCTTAATTTGTAACTACGCAAATACTGTACAATTTCTGCAAATTCGTGACCGGGTGTTCTGTACTAGTCTAATTCCGCGGCTGCAAAGAAGTTGAAAGCCCCCCCCCCCCCCCCAAAATTTCAGATTCCCATTTTATCACAAATCGAATCATCCCTTTTTGTTTTTGTAAGTGCTTGAAAAAAAGTATCTATTGTTGCAAAGGATTTGTCTGAAAATAGTTACACACTAAGAGGAATTCAGTATGAATAGTGTTCATGGGAAATTAATTAATTCAATTTTTCCCACACCACCAACTTCCGGGATCGGAGTGTGGAACCATCGTTATGTTGTTCGCGAATCATGGCGGTTTGCTAATGTCTGATTTACATTTTTGTCCCTTATGTTTTGTTTTGTTTTTTTTTTTTTACTCGTGACAGGTACAAAGAAGGTTAAGTCCTTAGAAAAATGTTGGTTTGCCCTCTCCCGACCGACTGTCAAAAAAAACCTACACAAACCTTTTTTAAACCTCCAGGAAACGATTTTTTTTATTCCTGGATTTTCCTATCCTGTAAATATGTATGTTGAAATTTTCTTGGAAAAAAATTTGCCCACCTAACTACCAACCCATTTTTTTACCCTGAGTCGGGAGAGGGCAAACAAACATTACTTTAAACATAGCCTTTCATTTCATTTTTAGATGTAAATAACTATTCGAATTGTTTGCATTTGAAAACAGAATGGTACAATGTATACATGTTTCTGTATTTATTTTGTTTCTTGCATAAACCAATGCAAAACAGATGCTCAATATGCCAAAATTACAATTTATTAGGAACTAGAGGAAAACAGGAACTGAGACGAAAGCTTCCCGTGAAATCTAATAAAAACTGGGGCTATTGAATTAATGCCAAGCAAAGAAAAAGTTGAAAATTTATTGAAAGTTATTTATTTTTTTTTATTCATGATATCTCAATTACATTGATCGGCTGATGGCTACGTAGCCTGTCCTCAGTTTTATTGAAGATCAAACATATAAATGGCAATTTGTCTTTTAGCAGGACAAAATACCATTCGCATTTTACCAGATATTGTAATATTCTATAATATTGAAGATATTCACACTTTATAAGCTTCGTTCTTACACTTTTTGGGAGAAGCCATATATCACTTCAAACATTCCCTACTCTCAGTGAGAGATTTGTGGAATCCCCGTTGCAAATTATTTCGTATACTAGATGAAATCCCGCGCGCAAGCGCGGGGAATTGAATTTATATCACTAACGACAGAAAATATATTGTAGTTTCTACTGACAGCCTACAGGCTTATAGGAGGAAGAAATACTTTGTTCAAAATCCCGCATGAAGTAGATGTACGTCTCCACCGCCCCCCCCCCCCCTTTTCTGTAAAAACTTGAAATATAACAATTTCATTAATTGACCTTTATTGTGAAACCTGTTATACTATGTTATGGATATTGTACTTCAGATGCTCTTACTTCATTTCCGTAAAGGATAAAAGCAGCGAATATGCACATTTTACTGATAAATTGATTTTTTTCGGGGGGGGGGGGGGGTTAAAAATTCACAGGTACTTGGGTCTTGGTTTATGAATATGTACATACCTTACTGATATGTAAAAATGTACTTTACTTTTTTTTTACATATCAATAAGGTACATACATATTTATAATGCAAGACCCAAGTACAGGGTCTGTGTAAAAATTAGCTTTTAGGCTGAGTATTTGATACAAATGACTTTATTCAGAAAAAAACTGAAATGTATTGATTAAAGCACAATATTTTACACAGCTTTAATTGTCTTTCATGTAAGCTGGTTTATTCCGAAGTACAAATTGTACTTCGGGTTCGTTGCCACGATGCTCTCAGTATAAGGAATAAATACAAATTTTATTAATATTCTAATAAATTTATTATAGAAAAACCTACGACATACATGTAATAGTCTTTCGATATATAAATATATTCAAAACTTATAGTGTTATCAATGATTTACCATTATTTCAATGACCATTCATACAAAAGCTTTTTTTTTTAAATGATCGCCTCGTTTTTCTTTTTAACATCGGGCTCGATTCTATATGATGTTCTAGAAGCTTCCGTCAATATTAAGATCGGTGAATGACGAAAATAATTTGCACATTTCCCTTTTTAATCGGTTATCAAAACTTATTTCTTTTATATCATTTAAATCAAGTTTTGATTGAATAATTCAGTGATGACGTTTTATGAAATAAATAAATGATTGCTTGTTGTCAATTTCATTAAAAATTGCCAGTAACTTAGATCCGCCAACCGGAAACGCCACCGTACTCAGGTTTTTGCTATTTCATGGCTGTTTATAGAAAACAAAAGTAGACTTTTAATTTAATGTACGATATTTACTATGCAAGTGAAATCTAAATATAGTTTACGGACATCAGCTTGTATCTAGTGTATTGTTAGAGGAGTAAGTAAGAACTCTGATGCATCCGTTTCGGAGTTTATTTGCAAAATTTATTAATTTATAAGTATAGATGTGATCAAATTCCAGACGAAATGTTTGCTGTTTAAGCAATAAATTACATACACCTGAAATTTCAGTCCGACGAAATCAAGCTAACATATTCTGAGATTTATTTTCATCTGTAAACCTTTATTGAGTGTGATTTGTCCATATTTGTAATTTTTTTAAGTAACAACTTATATTTTCCCAGTGTCCTTTCTTTTATACAAGAAAATACAACAGGTTATTGAGTAAATGTAATATCAGTTCACTCTGTGCTCCTTTAGAAACATTTTTGAAGAAAAAAGAGGGTACATGAATGAAGATTAAACAATTTTACCATGATTACTCTAGTTGTATACTTTTTGGGGGAAATATGGAAGGTATTTCATTCTCCAAGTCAAAGGAGAAAAATTCAAAGAATTATCCACTTTTCTAAAACTGTGACATGATATTAAGTCTCCTCAAAAGAAAAAAAAATTGTTTGTATCATCTCTCCTTAAACAATACAAATTTTGGAGCAGAGCAAACACGGACCTCTGAAACATCAGAGCTGGGATCAGGTAACGTAAAGGAGTGAGCATCCCCTGCCGACTGGTCACACATGCCGTGTGCTCCTTGTCATGATCGTGCAATTTGACAAGGGTGACAAACTGTGATGTCTTGTTTTAGATAAAAAAAAAATTCAAAATGATATATGCGGAATTGGTAAACAATAAATTCTAAAGTGGAGAACTCAAGAATTTTGCCTGATATTTTAAACTCTACGAAGGGTGATCAAAAAGTTCGCGAACTATCTCTATACTTAAAAAAACACAATTCAGATCAGAATGAAATTTGGCACACACATAGTCATACACATGTTCTATAAATAGCAGATGTTAAATAATTAAATAATATTTTGCTCCGTGTTTGTCACGTTACAATGTGAAAATGACGTTAGTATATAGGTCACTTGTGACAAAAAATGGTTGACTCAGTCGTACTCGAGCAACGAACGGCTGTTAAATTTAACGTATACCTCGGAAATTCCTTTGCAGTAGAATATGATAATTTGTACAAGGTTTATGAAGACAAAAAACTTACCAGAAGTTTAATCATTAATTGGATTGAATGTTTTAGTGAAGACAGGGAGATGGTTAAAAATGATGTTTGTTCTGTTGCCCAGCGAAAGCAATCCGGTAAAAAGATGTGTCCTTAGTTGAGCAATTTGTTTTAAAAGATTGCCAAGTTACAGTAAGAAAAAAAGTTGAATATCTGAGCAATAATACAAATATCAAATCCCTAAGATATCGTTTACTTTAGACATTAAACATATGAGGTATGAAAAGAAGAAGGCGCCCATACTTTTTCCACATTGGATAAACGACGCTCCCGAGACAGAGGATGGTCACTATGCTAATTCTGGGAAGGGAAATCCTTATCCACCTATCCTATTGCCGAGACTTGGCCATTTCTGACAGATGGTCTGATCTTGTTATTAAAAAAAATTACTTGCATGGTAAGAAATATAACACTCGGAAAAATCTCTTAGCTTCTGTGAACAGACCGCTACGAAGCATTTCACGTGACCGCCTGGATCACGTGATTCGCGCATGTGCAGCACAATGGCAGATGTGCATTAGAATCGGAGAGGACTACTTTAAAAAATAATGAACACTGAAACCTCATTTTATTTCTTTTAAGGAAGTAATTCAATTAGTTCGCGAACTTTTTTATCACCCCTCGTATTTTATTTTATTAAGATTCCGAAGGAAGATAAAACTAGCACTAGCGTTCTCGGCTGACGACCCTACTCAGACCTGATAAGTTGCGATGTCTCTCTCCTTAACAGTTCATGATCGATTGCATATTAATGTATTTTTCTGAGTTTCTTCTCGGACATTAAAGCTGTCAGGTTAAACAAGATGAAGGATTTTTGAGGTGGTAAGGTAGTATGTTGTGGTTGGAAGCATCGAAAAAATCGATCCTACATAACACATGCAGAATATTTTCCAAATCCTTTAATTTCAATCAATGATACCGAGCAAACTCTTGTTTATTGTGACATTAATGCAATATATTGTGGGGCAAGATAATTGATAAATCTCTTATTATAGATATTCATTTGTTATTGTTAGGAGAATAAGCAGAAGAAATATAAGCTACTAATTGACTATATATAATTTTGTTTGTTTAATACTCAAATTTGAAGCAAAATTCGTCATAAAACAGGGAATTATTTAATCTCAGACTAATTATAAATCCTGGATTTTCAGAAAATTTTGAAATCAGGTGTAGTGCCCAAGACTAACTTAGTTTTGCTTCGAAAATCAGTTTTCACTGTAGTAGATACCGTCTAAATGGTTAAGTGTGTATATAAGAAGCTAATATAATTGAATTATTGTTTATTTTTATTCATTCATGTTTTTATTGTGTTCCAATTTCATATTTTTATTGTTTTTATTGATCATAATTATCATTTCTAGGGTAAGTGCCTTTAATGCAGTGTATCTGGTGTTCTACTGTTGTATCTGTAGAAATTAATGACGCATGCGCAGATGGGGGTTAGTCGATGCCTGGCATCAAAAATTGACTAACCCCCATCTGCGCATGCGTCATTATTTTCTCGCTAAATTCTGCAGTTTTCTGCAATCAAACGGCGATATTAAAATAATCCATCGAATGTCCGTCATTAAATTATCCTACGACTCCACTGTTATCGCAAAACGTTCCTTCCGAATTGTAGATATCCATTAAACATTGCCAACAACGCACGGTTTCATAGTCCCCATGAATGAAGACCCGACTGAAGAAATGACTCGCAGCAAACGAAAATACATACTGATGCGTATTCAGCACGACAACTGCAAACACCTACATATGTTTTCACAACCCTAACAACTTTTAAATCCAACGAAACGCCCAGAAAAACGCAGCGATGTAAACACTACCAAATTTACAGCAGCTTCCTAATGCAGACAACCACTACTCGACGTCACAGTTGTAAAATACGACGTCACAGGTACACTGTTTTCCCGAACTTTTCTAAAGCAAAATGGCGATTAAGCATTGTACGTAATATAAGGCATACTGTCTTTGTTGTTCAGCACACGTACTTTTAATTGTTTGCAAAAAGTTCTCCTTTAACCAGGTAATTAAATATCACTAGAGGAAAGGAAACGGGAATGTCTTTAGTAGAGAAATCGGTCTTTGAAAAATTGAAGATCCATGATCCGCCCACTTGTTTCACCTCCAGCTAAGAGGTGCATATTTAGTGTGTAAATCGAGTTTTCAAGCCATTGTGACGTCACTCTCTATAATATGTAACAGATCAGAGAAATCTTACAAATGATTCAATAAAAAAAAAAATAGTAACATTAGTTTGAAGTCTTGTGCACAATAAACAAATTATTACTGATTAATCAGGTGTAAGGCACAACAATTCTCCACAAGGCAGCATTAATATAGTAGTACTTGATGTACATGTAATACAATATGATAGTACTTGATGTACATGTAAATATACTGTAGATAATCCGTTTATTTGAGATACCCCACCTGCCCCCGAAATAAATTTGTATTGAACCCTTTTATTGATTGATTTGTATATGATCAAGACTGGGTTGACTGGAACAGGGAGGGGGTGTGACTGGCACAGGGTGGGGGTGGGGGGTCGACTTCTTGTTGTGTATAAATACAGGTCCCTTAGCAAATTGATTTCTGTTAAAATATCTATAAATCCCCAGCGATTTTATATTATATTGGATAATGATCCCCTTTTTTATATTAAATATTTAAAAAAAATTCTAGATATATACCTACCCCCACCAGGAAAAATTCCCCCGTATACTCGGTGAAATTCGTAAGTTTCTCTATTGAAATATCGACACACATGCTTTTGTTCACACTTTATTTATAGACTCCTGATACAAACAAAATTAAGATGTATTATAAGAATTTTTAGTGTGTGTCCGTGTGTATTTGTGTGTGTGTGTGTGTGTGTGTGTGTGGGGGGGGGGGGGGTTATGGGGTGTTTGCGGACATCTCCCCAACATCCCCTTGAAATCCTCCATTGAGCACAGGTGCAAGAGACATTTCTATAAATATTTACCGTTAGTTCAGCCGAGATATATGGATATAAAATAGCTTTTTATAATTTTTAACTAGTCTTTATAGATTAAAAGTTCGACTAAAATCTTAGCTATATTGTAACTTGCCGAAAAATCGAAGTATATGGAATGAGTGAGATATATGTTACTGTCGACGTATTTTAAGTACATTTATGATATCCCCCGAATATACTATTAGTCGCTCCATTCTTTCCCTATAATTTCTAGTAGATCTGTCATTAACGGGGAAAAATTCTTCAAATATGCAAATTCGGTGTAATACATGTAGCACATTTCCATCAAAACTCTTGTGCTATACATATCTATTTAATTATGAATAGCAATATAAAGATATAACATGCTCATCAGTTTTACTTGAACTATTATACCTGCCAGGCCACCTGTGAAGGAAATGTCACTCAGAATTGTGGAGGAAAAGAAGGGCGGTTGGGGGGGGGGGGGTTACCAAACACTGCTCACGGAAGTGCCGCGCTTTTAGTTCCGTTAAATGACAATTGCTCAATTTTAGTCCAGTCAAATTGTCATAAACCTTAAACAAATTGCAACAGAATTTTTTTCTTTATTTATAATTAGTAAATTGTATTATAATCAACATATAAAAACTCTAGAAAAATATATAAAGGCGAAAGATGTCTTTTTCAGAAATAAATATTTACTGTTCTGATAAAATATGTATTGCAGAAACGTGCTACCATATGCACCAAGGGAGACAATTTTAACCACTGGAAACAAACCACTTTTCTTCTTAAACAAGCATAATAAAATTTATAATTCATTTTGTATACACGCTTAGGTTTAAATTTCACCAATGCACTGAAGATATCAGATCTGAGAATCTTATATATGTCTAAACTTAGCGATATAATGTTGAAATCTTAGTATATTATTATCTGTGTCACAATTTTTAAGCATGTAGGAACCTTTCTATCAAAATATGGGTCTATGAATCACAGGAAATTATATATTAATCATGTATTTCTGTAAAAATTCAATCTTCCAATTAATAATAACTCATGCACATATATAAATTAGTGTTTACTTCTCTTTTATTAGATATTGGAAACATTATATATATAGGGGAAATAATATATGGAAAGTCGTTAGTGGTATTATTGCAACATAAAAATATTTTATTATCTAAAAGTTATATTTTGGTGTATGACCTTGTTTAAAGATTTTTTTCTTTAGAATGTTGATTAGATTAGTGAGATCTACTTTGCTATTTAAAAAAATTTAGATTAATGCCATCTTTAAAAAATTGTTTGGTTGCCTTCTCCCAACCGACTGACTAAAAATGGCCCGACTCAAAACTTTTATTTTACATTCCAGGACATCATATTTATTTTATTCCTCTTATGCTGTCAACAAATATGTTGAAATTGCCTAGAAAAAAATATTTTCCCACCTACCTACCGACTTAATAATAATTTTACCCTGATTCAGGAGAGGACAAACAAACAATATTTTAAAGATGACCTTATTCTTGAATTTTTTTGGGTGTGTGCATATTCACTATAATGATGCTCATTATGTACCTCAGTATATTTTATTGTAATTTGTAAACATATTTCTTAAACATTATATTTGTGTCACTTTGATTCACATTTCGCTTCTAGTTTGTTCTTATCATAACCCCGGATCCAAGTAGGGTCACATGAGGGATCTAATTTTACAGGAAGTCTTTGAAATAAGCCGCATTGTGGAATTTTTGTTTTTTTTAAAACACATCCTATTATGTAATAGATTTGTGCATTTCAGCTTTTTAAAAACTGCACAACATTATCGACTATTTTCCAAGTAGCATCCCAAATTCACCTGCATATTTAAGAAAAGTTTTTTTTAAATACTATTTTCCTATCACGATAAGTGAAATCTATCACTTAAAAGAGCATAGAAAATGATCAGATAGGTAATTTAATTGTCATAAAAAATGACTCTAAACCTCTAAAAGCTGCGCTAGCGAAGATTGGTTGATTGTAATTTGTTTTACGCCCCGTTCAAGAACTTTTCACTTATTGAAAAACGTCACCATATACCGGCAAAGAGCTTGAAATTTAGACCTTTACTCGGCGCTTACGGCCATTGGGCAGTGAGGTTTCTTTATCATCTCATCCTAAAGACCTGCAACGTTTACTTCAAAGTGCCGAGAACTTAATTAATAATGTGATATCCCCCCCCCCCCAAACACACACACAAATTACAAAATAAATCCAAAGGAGATATAAAAACTAACAATGAACATTATATTGAATATAATGTGGCTCCTTCAGTGGATTTTTACGATTTTTCTTTTATTTCTTTAACCTTTCAAATAAAACCAATGGGGAAAAAATCTGACTTTTAAGATTTAGTTCAAGTGTTACGTATCCATAGGTATGACGTATTTCAGATGAATGTCCTATGCATGCATTGCTATAAAGCGAGATATGTCGGGAAGGGGGGGCTGACCCCCCTCCCCCTGAGATTTTCAAGAGTTAAAATGTTCTATGTAAAAGTAATAAAGATATGTCCATGAACCCATTTCCCCAGGATACTTATTAAAATGGCAACAAGTCATGTGCATTATGAACCCATTCCCCAGGACACTTATTTAAAAGGCAAGAAGTCATGTGCATTATGAAAAAAAGACCCCCTCCCCCCCGAAAAAGGTTTTCAAGTTTGAGGTAATGAATAATTAATTTCATTTATTTATTTTTCTTTCTTTTTACTTATTTGTTTATTTATCTATTTATATTTGCTTGTCAGAAAAATTCCGAGACTTGACATCTGTGATATTTGATATGACCCCCCCCCCCCCCCGATAAAAATTCCTGAGATGTGTCATGTGTGTGCTTAATTGTCCACTATATATAAATTTTTTTTAAATTATCTTAACTAATAAAACTTGTCATTCCTACTATGGCTACACATTCTTTGTCCCTGCACAAAGCCATACTGAGGAATTGGAAAAATTTTATTTTCAGTTATGTCCGTTGCCATGGGAACAGGAATCCATACCAATTAATGAAATAATTACCAGTTTCAGTTTGCAGACGCATTTCTGCATGACCTACCAAGAAAATTCAAGATCATATAGATGGCAAAACTTTTATTATGCGTAAATAGAATGTCTTTTTAAACAGTGATTTATCGGCATTTTTGAACAGAAATCGGTTTTTTTGAAAACTGAAAAAATGATGTTTGGACAAATATATTCTTCTAGAGTTTTGATATATCAAAAGGCACATTATAAATAACAAAATTCTACTGGAATAATTTCTGTTGCAATTTGTTTAAGGTTAGGGTGTTTTAGGGCTAGATTGACTGGACTATTTCTATCGTCTAAGAGAGCAGTTCTTCTACATTAAAAATAACATTAAAAACATTCTGAAGTTCAAATTTTTGTTTACGATTTTTGTTTCAGAGAAACTTATATATATATTTTATCAAGTGAAAACTCGATCACTAAAAGATGCTTTCATAAATCGATTAGTCTGTCAAATGGTCTAGGTGCTGGCCGTGAGTGTTTTATTTTGTTCTTCGCAAGTTAGATTCCTTCAATAACCATTTTAATATTTATCAAAAACACCATCAGAATATTTTGTCGACCTTTACTGAATAATCCATTCAACAAAAATAAAAAAAGGGGAGGGGGATTACGGTACTTGTATTTCCTGAAGTTGCATATTACGTTATTTATTATTATTCTAATAACTGTCATCCTCATCGGAAAGTCTAAAACGAATTAAACAGAAGTAATAACATAACATGCCTTTGCCTCCTGAATTTTGTAAAGACAAAAAATTAAGAGATTACACACACATTTCGTCCTCCTTTGACTCGCGCATCAAGCCTTGGCTTTCGGTTAAATGAAATATAGTGATACCGTGTTTTGTATATATTTATCTGATAACATTTTAATTTACTGAGTATGTAAAATTAGAGGTGAAAATCATGTTACAGAAATCTACGGTAACGTATTATGCATGCATCTCAATACAGTCATGTACCTGCAATCCCATCTGTACTTTAAAAAAAAATGAAGTGTCTGATGAGACTGTAGCTTTACTGTTTTGTTCTTTAGAGCATTAGCAAGTTTCCTGGCTATTGTATAGAAGTCTCTTCAGCAGGTTTAATGGTACTAAATTGACCCCCCCCCCCCCCAAGTAAGTTTTGCAAGTTTAGGTATTTTTCTTTTATTTCTTTTTTTTTTTCGGGAAAGGGGGTATGCTTATCAAAATTTTTCAGACGTCATCAGTTATCCCCCCCCATTTCTTGAAAAACGATGCTTCGTGCTTGATTTATTCCTCATGATGCCAGCAAATCATTTGTGAATTCTTTTGAATGAATTTTTTTCTTTGTTCAATCCAGATGAAAAGTTTTGAAGTCATGGATTTGGTGGCCACAAACATTAATTAATGCTTTACCCTTTGTTTGTAAGATCGAATAAGCATATAGTTACTCGGACGATCGCCCCCCCCCCTTTTTTAAACACATGATCAATCCACTCTGTAAAGTATGCTTGATAGTATTTTCACACAAAACGTCATATAACTAATGTACTGTCATTTCATTTCTTTTTCATTTTTAAGTGATTATGCTTTGCGCTTCATTTTCAAGCCCCTGTTTAATACACAAATAAAGCAGCGGAGGATTTGTTTGTTTTTTGTTTTTTTTGAAAGTAAAGATAATGTTTGAATATCCTGTGAACTCCAGTTTAATGAATTACAGACACAAATATTAGCATTTGTTTAATATTTTAACTAGTGATTAGATACATGTACTTCATTTTGAGTTAGTCGTTAGGGTTGCGCAGTGGTTAGAACGTCTGCTATAGAGTTGCGGAGTATGTAGTTGATCCTTACGTCGCGGGTTCGAATCCACTACGGGACGCGGAGACAAGTCCTTCGAATAAGTCTATGTAAACCGAGCATGTCGCAGTAGGTACTAGCACGAAAAAGATCTTTTACTGCTCAATGGCCCTGAGTGCCTAGTATAGGTCAAAATTTGCAGTTCTCCACCGGCAAGTGGTGACGTCTCCATGAGTGAAAAATTCTCGAAAGGGACGTTAAACAACATACAAACAAACATACAAACAGAGATTTTGAGTTATGTATCCAAACTATTGAGATTTGAATGCATGCTTGTTAAATGAGATTGAATGTGCCAACAATTTTAACTATGAAACTCAGAAGAATTTGCTAGAAGAATATTTTTCCCCCGACGAACTTAGATGGTGGCATAATGCTTTGTCCCGTCGGTCCTTCTATCTGTCTCTATCTGCAAAAACTTCAATTGAATGTCGTTATCAAGCATTAATATTGATGTTGTTTTAAGTGCTTTTACCTTACCTCTCCTGGATTAGCCCAATGTTTGTGTTTACATTGAAGTACTGAATGCATTTATTTATTTAAAGTAATTTGAAGTGTACTTTGCGTTTTCAAATCGGTAACATTTGAGGAAAATACAGCAAAAATACAACACCATCAAAGCGCAAGTGTGTTCATTTTAGGCATTACCGTGTATTTTACAATATATTTTTTTCTTTGTTTATTATGAAAAACACTTAAGTCTTCCTTTTGTCGATCCATTGTCGCTCTTAAAATAGTAAGAACTATATAGATGAGTAGATTTTTGAAAGATGAATGGACGCTAAACAGAAAAAAACTTAATTAAAATGTTCTTGCTGCCGTTTTGCCAATTACAGTTGGAGAAGAAAACAAAGAATGAAATCGACAGCAATCTTTGCACGTGTGATCATCACACTACCCTGGATCTATGTTACGTGATTATACAATATTAATGATTACTACTGAAATGTGATGTACCAAAAATAAATTATCGTAGTGTCACAACAAATTTTACAACATATTTTCTCTTTTTATTATCGGCCGCAGGAGCAGCCGATCTATTTGTGGTTGTGTTAGAAAGTGCGCATGAGAAAATGAGGTGTTATTTCTCTTTTGGTTTGGTAAATTAATTCGTTGATTATTACATGCATAAAAATTAGAGTTAAATATTTTAAAAACTTGTTTTAAATAAAGTCTTAAATGTTATTATAATTTATGTATTATTTCAAATTTTATTATCATTTACTTGTTACTGATTTTCTTATCGATGAATCAATTTGATGAGCAAAAGCAATGAAATTCCTTTTTTCTTGCAATTTTTTGCTCTTTCATTCTTTTTTTTTGGGGGGGGGTGGGTGGGGTGGGGGTGGGGGGTTGTATCCTGAAATAAAAATGTTAACACTTTCAGCTTTGAATATCTTGTGCTTTTCTTAAAAGCTTACTTGTGAAAATACTTTTTTTAAACTGCTACATTTTGTTTACGGCCGATTTAATGCTTTGCATCAATTTTACTTGTTATTTTTTGTGATCGGTTCGCTAGCAACTACGTTACTCTTTTTTTCTGGAATACGCATGCTCGACCTCACGGTAGGGCATCCTGGGAATACAACTGTAGATAAACTGTACCATGACAATTTCGTTTCTTATCTGTAAAAGATTCGTGCTTTGTTGTTTAACCTGTACATAAATGTACGAAAAATAACAATTACCTAGGTCTTATAATGCAAAGACTGAATATATCAGTTAATTCTAAAATTATGATAAATATCTAGCTTTTCTTAACTACTTTCTGATACGCTCGGATAACAACCTCTGATATACTTGCCGAGCTTGCCGGAAAGATGATGCGGTTGCTACAAAACAGTACCACACTGCATGGGATATTCTAAACTTAGTGCTCATTGGTTCTACTGATCTCTTAATTTTTTTACCTTAAAATTTAAATTACAGTAAACTACAGAATGCTTATAACATGACTAATGAGTAATGCCATTGCCGATGTGAACCCCACTCTAGATTCAACTTTCTGAATTGACCCCCCCCCCCCCCAGTTCACCACTATGCCTTTTTATTTATAATTAATCGATTCAGCAACTTAAACCAATGGTTCAGATATCTACTTGTGTGTTTTATGATGGCCACAGTGCTAGGTCAGCTTTCTTTTTAAAGGATAAGCTTGTAGCTGATTCCATGTTACGGCAAATATAAACAATAACGCTTACATTATACGACGAACTACTTTATTTGATATTATGCACTGACACTTAATTATAAATATCATTTACTAAGATTTTTTTGGCAATTACTTTGAGATGCAATATTTATCATATTTATGCAGTAAAAAAAGGCTAAAGTCTCCAAACTCAAAACACCTATTTCGAAGGGGGGTGGGGGTGGTGGTATACATTAGTACATTTCTTTTTCAACTGCAGGAGTTTGCGAGTGCTCGATCTTAATGCTGCAACAAAACGGGGAGACTGCAGGAAGCATTTAAATAAAGATTGACAACAGTGAAAAACTATGCTTAGACCCTCCCCCCCCCCTCCCGACATTCTACGGGTCTGCATTGTCAATAAAAAGAAATCTCTCTTTTTATGCATCAGCTGAAACGAGATGTTTAAAAATAGCATATAAATACAAAAGGCTTACACGGTCCTTCGGATTAGGAGTGAAACGGTTCACCGCGGTATCGATGCACCGCGGTATTTTTTCTCGGTTTGATACACGGTGCAAAATCTCAAATTTTCGGTTCGGTTCATTTTTCGGTCGGGATCGTTATTCAGTCGGGTTTGGCATAAGGTATAACACGTTACTTAGTATAAATAAGTATAGAAAACGTAAATTTTTGATGACTGATAGCTTGTAAAATAATTTTTGACAGTCAAATAATTTTAATCAATTTCTTCTAGTCAATTTGCAAATAAAATTCGTAAAATATGTGACTAGATTTAGAAAAAGAAAGCATAAAACAACGTAGAATTTGTTTCCTTCTATCAAAATGTATCGTATCGAAAATAACCGAACCGAGACAAAATTATACAATACGTATCGAACCGTGAAGGAGGTGTATCGTTTCACCCCTACTTCGGATGAGACCGTATAAACCGAGGTCCCGTGTCGCAGTAGGTGCTGGCACGAAAAAGATCCCTCACTGCTCAATGGCCGTAAGTGCCGAGTATAGGACAAAATTTGCAGCTCTCCACCGGCAAGTGGTGGCGTCTCCATATGAGTGAAAAATTCTCGAGAGGGACGTTAAACAACATACAAACAAAAAACAAAAGGTTTACATTATCGATAATATTTAGTCTACATTTAAGGAATTCCATGTAAAGTGTTAACTGTTGTTCGAAGAAGAAAAAATACTGTGCATATTATAAAAGCATTACTCAAGTCTAACAATTTTCCCAGCAAGGAAAGAACAGTTATATGATTTTGCTTACATAATGTTACCTTCACTGTCATTATTTTTTTTCTCCAAAATATTTTATCAAAATGTGACATGATCTGTTTCCTATACAATATTGCCACGTGATTGCGAGTTTGAAAATCCAGCACTGCATTACTAGTACTACAAGTCGATCCTGTGAACATCGACCAGGAAAACCATCATCAATGCAGGGACTCTATATGGAGAGACAGGATTTACATTTAGAAGGATTAATTTATGTGATATATAAACAAATTAATATTTCTTACATGATGGTGTGTTTTGAAACGTGTTATTATTTTTTGAGGTTAGGAGAATGAGTAGGCTACTCCAACCGAAAAAAAATCCGATACCAATTTTTTGGAGTAGCCAAGAATAAGTGAACAACCTATTTGGGAGCGGGTGTTAGGACATGTAATTGACTCATTCGATCACATTTTACAGGGTGTCCTAAATGTCTGAATATTTTAACGGGGGGTGGGGGTGGGGGTGGGGTGTCATTTTGGTTTACTTTGCTATTTAAATTTTATATCCCAGAAAATATCCGAGAGTGGAGTTGGACACTCCAGATATCCCTCTAAATCTGCGCAATAATAGTTTGTCTAAAAAGAGTCCTTGTATGGACAATTTCATTCAAAGGCTTACAGCCCCTTCCCATTCCCATGTTGTTGAAATATGATGTATAATAGTATGTTTATTCACCAATCAAGGGCCCTCAGAGGGCAAATACAGTTATTACAATAAGGTCACATTTAATTAAATAATATTAAAATATCGTAATATGGTAGAATATTAACCATGTTATATTTATCATGTAGGTATAAATGGAAGATTGCAATACCACAAATAAGATACTCGTGAAAATGCAAGATTTGTAACATATCCACAATTGTCTGAAACTGGGGCAAAAGTATTGAGAAGTTAGAAAACCACATGAAGCTAAAGAAAATGATAATAATAATAGATTAGTAGCATACTATTTTATAGTGATCGAGCTGCGCAATTTATTATCCATAAGCCAAGGCAGCATCCGACATAGATCTTAATGCAAATTACGTCACTTCCGTTTCGCACAGAACTAGCTCACTCACCCACAAACAAACACGCAACTCCGTTGCGAGGGGATAATAGATAACAGAAAAGTCGAACAAGTTTAAAAATCTATCATAAAGATGTACTTTTCTACATGGGAAGAAATTCAATCGACTTTCTCTGGTGTAGCTGCATGTAGACTTAATTCAATCAAAGCGCAATTAACGCTGGCTTACGCTCATCTTTATATTATCCGAGACAAATTATGTCAGCAGTGTTGAGAGAAGGATCCAAAACTTTTACAGATTTAAGATTAAAGTTTTAAAAATTTTTTAGAGAACAATACGACGCCTTTAATTATTTTTTCGGGGGGGGGGGGGGACATAATTTCAATATTTTATGTGCTCAATAATAATAATAATTATCCATCTAAAATGAAACATACAATTATAGAAAATAAAGGAGTAAACAGTAAGCAAAATTAAAATAGATGTTGGAATTTGTATGTAACCCTTAATTTGATTTTAGAAAGTATAAGTGTGCCACAGGTTACTAATTTTACCCCATTTCATTGACCACGCAAAACGCAGGGGTTTTTCCCCTAAATATGTCTTAGGATGCGTACGGGGTGGAATGGACTGATTTTAGGGCATAGATAGCAAGGAGAGTGTCTGAGGAAGAGAATTAAAATTTAAAATATTGAGAAAGGTTGCCTTTGAACGTATGAAGGGTGTAAATAGGCCATGTTTACCTTCTTCTCAATGGGTAAGTGAAATATGCAGGGTATGGGGTAACTCGCAGTGTCTTAGAAAGACATGCATACTGTGGATTCTGCCTAGATTCAGAAATATTTTAAGGCTATAATAAAAAAAACCCACTAAATTCCAAGGTGCATCAGACATGCGACTGAAGAAAATAATTAAAAGTTGTTTTTTTTTTTTCTTAGATCCACCTCTCCAAGATTCTGCCATAGATGCATTTTTTGGACTCTTTCTTTTGGAATTACTTCAGAATGCTTTATATATTTTTGCTTTATATATTTTTGAGGTCGATTTGATGCTTTGCATCAATTTAACTTGTTCAATATTTTTTTTTTTTTGAAGCCAATACAAAGTTATATATTTTGATAATGAAAATTAAAAAAAAAAATATTTGAACTGAGTACTCGATCCGTTTTTCGCCGGGGGGGGGGGGGTCTGTCTTAAAAACTACGTTTGTAAAGTACAAGAAAAGAGGACACGGGGTGGATTAATCTGACTCGTGTATCTAAATACTATTATTAATATATTTATGGCGCAGTATTTTCTCTGTTCCCCGTCATTGCAACTTTAAGAGTGATGTCACAAGGGCTTGGGAATTTGTTTATGGTACACAAGACTTCAAACTAATGTTTTCCACAGTCTAACTCTTTCTTACTTTTTTTTTAATGACTCATTTATAAGATTTCACCGATCTGTTACAAATTATAGAGGGTGACGTCACAATGGCTTGAAAACTCTCGATTTGCACAATAAATATGCACCTCTTAGCTGGAGGTGAAACAAGTGGGCGGATCATGGATCTTCAATTTTTCCAAGACCGATTTCTCTACTAAAGACATTCCCGTTTCCTTTCCTCTTGTGATATTTAATTACCTGGTTGAAGGAGAACTTTTTGCAAACAATTAAAAGTACGTGTGCTGAACAACAAAGACAGTATGCCTTATATTACGTACAATGCTTAATCGCCATTTTGCTTTAGAAAAGTTCGGGAAAACAGTGTACCTGTGACGTCGTATTTTACAACTGTGACGTCGAGTAGTGGTTGTCTGCATTAGGAAGCTGCTGTAAATTTGGTAGTGTTTACATCGCTGCGTTTTTCTGGGCGTTTCGTTGGATTTAAAAGTTGTTAGGGTTGTGGAAACATATGTAGGTGTTTGCAGTTGTCGTGCTGAATACGCATCGGTATGTATTTTCGTTTGCTGCGAGTCATTTCTTCAGTCGGGTCTTCATTCATGGGGACTATGAAGCCGTGCGTTGTTGGCAATGTTTAATGGATATCTACAATTCGGAAGGAACGTTTTGCGATAACAGTGGAGTCGTAGGATAATTTAATGACGGACATTCGATGGATTATTTTAATATCGCCGTTTGATTGCAGAAAACTGCAGAATTTAGCGAGAAAATAATGACGCATGCGCAGATGGGGGTTAGTCAGTTTTTGATGCCAGGCATCGACTAACCCCCATCTGCGCATGCGTCATTAATTTCTACAGATACAACAGTAGAACACCAGATGCACTGCATTAAAGGCACTTACCCTAGAAATGATAATTATGATCAATAAAAACAATAAAAATATGAAATTGGAACACAATGAAAACATGAATGAATAAAAATAAACAATAAAATTCAATTATATTAGCTTCTTATATACACACTTACCCATTTAGACAGTATCTACTACAGTAAAAACTGATATTTCAAGCAAAACTAAGTTAGTCTTCAGGCACTACACCTGATTTCAAAATTTTCTGAAAATCCAGGATTTATAATTAGTCTGAGATTAAATAATTCCCTGTTATATGTAGTTTTATTTGAGGGGAAAATGGGGGAGGGGGACTTTATTATATTTATGTGATTTTTTTTTCCATTTTCTTTTCAAATGTTGAACTTTTGAACACATCCCTAAATTGGCCATATTTTTTATTCTCTGTAGATATAACCTTTAAAAATGCTAAATTGTTTAAATCATGGCCCCGGGTTTGGTCTTCACGCAATAATGGGATATGTATTTTACATCATAAAAAATCAGGAATGAATTGTTTAAAACATTTTTCTCCAGAAACACTAGACCAATATAGATTGAAGTTTGAAATTTTACATAGGAATATATCAAGGGGGATCTTTTTAAAAAATCCTCACCAAAACCCATTGGACCAGAAAGGACGAAACATGAAAAACGTGACATTATGTAGATACTTATTTGTTCAAACCATGTCCTCCCACCCCAACTCCACCCTAACCCCCACCCCCCCAAAAATTAAAATAAAATCTTAACTAATTACAGGTCCCTCCTCAAGAGCATACGATGACGATTTTTTTTAATTTGCTAATTTAGTTTTGCTTGTTTGTTTTCTGTTATGTTTTTTTAGGTTTGCTTTTTATTAGTGTTTTTTGATTGTCAACATTGTTGCTGGTAAGGTTTTTTTGTTTTTTTTAATTTTTTTTAATTTTTTTTTTCTTGTCTCGGTAGATGTGGCTTAGAAGCCCCCCTCCCTTAGAAACAATGTATCCCCATCCCCGACAAACTTACATTGCTCCCTACATGCCTGCCTTAAGTCATGATTTTCAATGTAACTGAATCTAAATTTCACGTATTAACAGATATATGAGTTATATTTCACACATTTAGAAGAGGTGCAAAGCCTTTTAATTAAGGTTAATATTTCACACGTTCACATAACAACTGCAGACATTTTTTTTTATGATAGCAAAGGAAAAAAAAATAAGGAAAACATAAAAAAATACATATATGATTTTGCGTTTTAAATAATTCCCCTGACGTTTAAGCATCAACATGTTTCCTTTCCGTTTACATAAAAAAGTTACCATATCCTAATGAAACGGATAAGATTTTCTTTTTCTGATGATCCGCTTATTTTCACAAAATAGGGATTTACTCTGAAAAAGTCATCATTTCGTAAGTTCTATGGTCGATACAATGACCTTGTCAGCAAATACAATTTATCATTGAGTCAAATGCTGACAGACGTTTTTCATACTAATTGTTAGGCCATTATTTACACACTGAATTGTCGACGGATTTTTCCGTTATTTCCCGATCATGACAATGAGCACACGGCGGGTGTGACCGATCGGCAGGGGATGCTCACTCCTCCATGGCACCTGATTCCACCTCTGATGTTTTGAGGTCCGTGTTTGCTCTGCTCCTATTTTGTATTGTATAATGGACTTTTGAGCTTGAATACTGTTCGTTATCTCCATATATTTCATCTGATTCTTATTCTTTTCCTTTTTCTTTATTTTCTTTTATTCACATCAGTAGAGCAGGACATGTTAACGAAAACTAAAAAAAAAAATGAAAGAACCCTACGTAAAGAATAAATTTGAAGGAATATTTGAAAAACTGTTACAGCACCTCGTTGATAGTACCCGTGGTTGATTACATTTATAATTCTTGGCACTTTTTTAAAATTCAGATTTGTATTGCTTTACTTTAATTGTTTACAATCAGGTGAGTTTAAAAACTGAAAATGAAATTCACAAAAGTCATGATGGTAATTATTTTGAAAAGAAAAAATTGCGTTTAATTCCTCCTTTCTGATGTTGTTGTTTTTCCTTTTAAAAATGACAGATATTCTAGCAAACTTTCGAACTACCTTTTTTTCCAAACGATATCTTGGTGCATCTGACATCTAAAAGCAATATTTAATTATCGTGATGTTCTGCACATATGTTGAAAAATTTTAATTCCATTTGTGAAGTCAAACATCATACATTAAACGTACCTTGGGTATTTTTTTTAAGAATCCATGCTGTGTAGTTTGCATAAATGTACATCATTTTATAATATGGTCCATGTAAGTAGGTAAATTAGTATTAATATATTCAAATGGATTATACATCTGTTTTGATAATTTTTATAACATCATAAAACCCATGCATACACATACATTCTATTATTTCGAGAAAAAAAAAAAACAGGTCAACATCTAAATAGAAAACAATATGATATCAGTATAAGTAATTAATTGTCATAGTGACGTGAGCAATAGGCAGAGCTTGAGTAATTGAATTGCACTGAAACTGATTTCATTGACTTTTAAACAATAAAATTATAAATCAAAAATTGAAATAAATAAAAAGATTTATATTTTCCGTATATCGTTGTAGACTTTTCTGTGCATGGTTTTCCGAAACAGATAAAAAAAACGGCTTTTTTAATTAGAGGAATTTACTTTGTATCAAAAGAAGCTTAAACAACAAATTTAAGTATGAAGCATCTATTGTATGACATTTAATCCTATGTTGAAAAAATACAAAATCGAGAAATAAAATGAAATAGTCTTCTTCCTATACAATAAAATTCGTAATTAAATTTCAATATTAATACATACATTAAAAAATTCTAACATAATCACAAATGTAGAATAACTATCGATAAAAAGTGAAATTATATTGACCTACTATCTCTTAATTGATATAAATAGCATTTACTACTCGAAAAATAACATCAGTTTAAAATGAAAAAGGAGAAGAAAATGAAAAAAAAAAGATTGATCTCACAAAACCCTACAATCATTAAGAATTAGTTAACAGGGCTCAAAATACAGACCCTTTGAAATTCCAAAGATGGGACAGGTGCCTTAGAGAAGTTAGCATCCCCTGTTAACTGGTCACTCAACAGTAATTATGTATCTAGAAAATACACAGTTGCGTAAGATCGAAAAATGAGGTTCATAAATCCACTACTCTTCAGTTTCTTCAGTACACTTCAATGTTACGCATATAAATATACCTTGTTATCAATTCACTATTTTTTTTTCGTTCTCTAAGTCATTGTAAAGAGATTTTCGTTGAGAAGCGAGTCTTATTGTTTCATGTCTTTTTTTTCTTTCGTTTGGCTACAATCCACTCGCCTGTAGATTCCTGCTCGTCGTTACCCCTTTCTTAATGTTTCAGGCAATAATGGCAATTTCATATATAACCCGATTTCAGGGATATAATGATCGAATTGAGATGTGTTTTGACAGCGGTGGCGTTTTCTTCATTAATAAATTAGGCGATTGCAACATTTAAGTTTTAAACACATTACCTGACAGTTTTTATTTAAAAAACTACAATTGAAAGGTACATTTACTGAGAAAAATTTTGACTAACTGGCTGTGAAAATTGTAACTAGTTACGATCTCTCCGGCCTATTGATCGGGGAACAACTATATCGTTGCCATTCTTACATTTTGTTCATTAGAATATCAAATTTCATTTTCTCCGTTTATATCAATCTCTTACTCACTTGTACATTTAAATATTTTTTCAAAAGAATTAATTATAAAATCTTCAGCGGAAAGAATCACTTAAACTTGCATAATATAGGTTTTCCGACAACAAATGAAATTGTCATTAAAGACGTAAACAGCGTCCGAGCTGCAAGAACTTTTGAAACATCATGATGCGTAATCGTGTAGGTGGCAAATATGAGTAAGGGTACTTCTTGAAGTATAAATGAAATTCCAAGAAAAATAATTATCTTGATAAGAATTAGATATTTCATTCTAACTTGTTTTTGTGTGTGTGCTGTCAATACAGATACAGATTGTATGTGTTTATGCAGTAAAAATATCAAGAAAAATATTAGAACTATATCCAGAACTATTGGTAAAGCCAAACAATAGACGTATAAAAAATAAGTTTGAAAGTTTGCAACAATAAGTAGGAAAAACTATCAAAAAATCATAATGGTGGCATTTCTAATTCCTGTCACCAGAGAGAGAGTAAAGAAGATCCAGGACAATTATTAGCGATGGAAATTTTTTAGTGTGTCCGAATAGCTTTGAGCTCTTGAAAATACCAAGAGGAAATCGTGATGACAAGAGGAATAATCCACATGTACGGAGCAACTCTGATGAAGAATCTAGATGAAGTGTCGTGTACCAATTCTCGAATAAGATAGCGTGACTTAGTTTCAATTTGTGGTCAACCATTTTTCTCCAAACGTCATGATACTTCATCAGCCTATCCAATCTGGTATTGTTCATCATTATAACACTTAAAATAAATTATCTCCCTTTCCCGAATTATTCCTTAAGGTTACAAAAATGATCCTTGTTTAGTGAATGTGCCTTTTCTGTAAAAATTCATGCAGAATAACTATTTTTTTTAGAATGTCTTATGTATACCTATATTTTGTTACCAAAATTTACTTCCTATATAAAATTCAACACAAATAGGTATATATCATCCTTATCTTAATGATACCAAGGTAAGCCGATTTTAATAAAAAAAAAAAAAAGAGGGGGGGGAGGGAATTTATTAAATAATTCTGTCTTATTGCAATTATATGAATTAGACATATCTTTAACATTAAGAATTGTAGAATTCAAACAAGAGATAAAAACAAGTTTTTTTTTTTATATTCTTTGCACGTGTATTATATTAACTTGTTTTTTTTTATTATTGTTTCTGGATGAGTGGTAGGTACTCAATTCAAGAATAATTCATTAATTTACATTGCTTTTTTTCTGGCAAAAATGCATAATTGAGTGGTAGGTACTCAATCCAGTAAAAAAGTTATTATTTTATGCTGAAATAATGGAACTCATCAAATGAGTATCATATAGGATCGAGTATATTTCCACCGTCATGCAAGGTCATGCATGTTTGCGATTTTGTCTCTTTTTTATGTCCATGCCCAATAGAATCATATCCTTTGGAAGAATGGGTGTACCTGAAATTAAAGTATTATTTAATATAAGAACTTTCAAAATATTATCGATTATCTTTTCTAAAATGTGCTATGAACAATAACTCTTTTCTTCATTCTTGCATTTTTTTAAAACTTCTATTGAGAATTGAGTTACCAAACAGTCAAACTTTAGACCCCCCCCCCCCCGTTCCCATGGCTATGCCGCAATATGTGATACTTATTTTTCATGAAAAAGGAAAATACAGTAAAACAATTTATAAAAACCTTCTTATGAAGAATTACTTTGCTAGAAAAATAACTGTACAAAATACAAAACTTCATCTAAGGCTTTCTAACTTAATCTTTATTTCATGTATTGACGGATATGAGTTGTATTTCACACCCAGAAGAGGTGCCAAGAAGCCGTGATTAATTTTTATATTTCTCACATATATACATAACAACCATAGACATTTATCTAATACTTAAAAAGAAAGATTAGGGAAAAATCATAAGACTTTGCGATGTAAATATTTTTCATGACTTTTATGACAAATTACAATTAAGAATCAGCATAAATCCTTTAGATAAAAAAAAATCATACTTGATAAGACAATCTAGCTTGTCTTTTTCTGTTGATCGGCTTACTGAAATAAAAAAAAGGAATTCACTTTAATTCTTTTCTTCTAACATTTTATTTTTTTTTTTCAAGATAGTGTTCTCTACCTTGTTATAAAGACTGTCATCAATACAATTAATATCATTTTTTTTTTCACTTGAGAAAGACGTAAAGTATCCCTGTCTCAATTAAAGACCAGATGTTTTTTTATTTCTTCTATTTACATCAGTGAAGCAGCACAGGTTAACGAAAACTGAACAAAATGAATACATCCTTTGTGAAGAATAAATTGGAAGGAATATTTGTAAAACTGCTACTACATCAAGTTGATCTTAGAGAAGTTATCTTATTCAGGGATTGGTACGGCGAAACAACATTCTTCATTAAGCTTACCCCATATCTGTGGCTGATACCATTTATAGTCATCGTTATACTCCTTGTTGTCTTCAAGCGAGCAAAGCTATACGGATACACACAGAAGTACTTAGTCGCCATTATGTTGCTTGACCTTATTTATACACTTTTAACAGGAATTCGGGATGGCAGTCTTTCATTTTTGAAAATGGATTATGGGTATATAGAACATAAAATCTGCCGGTTATTACTTACCTCCTTTAACTTGCAAACTAATCTCCATGGAACCTCTATTTGGGTGAAGTGTTTGATGTCATTTACGCAATATATATTCGTTGCGTTTCCTCTGAAATGTAAGGTTTGGAGGCTCAAGCGATGTTTGATGCTTTTTGCTGTATTGCATGTGACTTTTTTGTCTTTAACTTTTATTCAAACTTCTAGCATGCCATTAAAAGGGGTGTGGACTTTTCAAGTTCCTGATGAAAATCACAAGACAAAACCCATCCAAGCTTGTTCCATGGATAATGATTCAGGTTATTATGAAAGTTTCTTCTTTTCTATCTTTCAAAATTATGGCACGTTCTTTTTGTACGTATACTACTTGGTTATACCCACAGTTTTAGATATTATTCTCATTTTTTTTCTCACATTGTTAATGAAAAAACATTTAAAGATTTTATCTGTTTTAGCTCCAAAAACCGGAAAGAGATGTAAAACAAAATACCTCATTTTGATCAAATTAAACATAATTTTGGGCGTTTCGTTTATTCTTCAAGAAGTCCCATTGTTCACATATGCCACGATTATGTTAACATCCTCTGATATACCCGTTATTTTCAAGGCTCAAGGAATGTATAATACTATAATGACAATTTCATTTGTTATCGGAAAACCTCTGGATCTTGTGATTTATGCTAGTTTAAGTGATGCTTTTCGCAGAGAATTTTCGCATTTTTTTAAAAATGGAAAAAGATCTGAGCAATCTTTTAGTTCAAAGAACACGGGGAAAACCAGTGCTGATAGCAAATAGATATTTAGGTAAAGAATATAGCAATTGCAGTCAGAGATCAATCTCATAAACCTTTCAAACAATACAAATCGCGAGAACATGCATCCCTAGAAATACAAATGATGTGATCAGGTACTGTGCAACTCATCTCAATTGGTCGCCATCGCCTTTAGACTTCTGTTAGATAAAGGGGTATTGTATTGTCAAAATTAGTGCCAAGGAATGGCTATACTATTGAAATGAAACACTATGCATTTCTTCTTAGATATCAGCTTTTCTTGCTTTATCCTTTAAGGAAAGGGTTTAATTGACAATAACATTTTTTCTATACAAATTTATATTTATTAAAGTAATTTGATATTCTTTTCACATTAAATAATCCTGATTATTTAATTCCAGCAACTTAATTCTTTACTCAAATCTAAAAGTAAAATCCTAGGAAGCTTAGATTCTTGTCATCGCATTCATAAGCTCATATCACAAAAATGTGGGTTTTTTTAATTAATGCTTTCGTTTTGCATTTCAATGAATGATTTTCAAACATTAAAATGCCATAACATGGGATAATTAACACAATTTCTTTTTGTAAAACTCAACAATATATCTGAAAGATTTTTTTTTTCATATCGAAATCTTGATTGATGTAGCCAGAGTAATTGTGAAAATGTTACAGTTTTGAAAATGTAGCTAAAATGTGCAAAAGATTTGTATGGATTTATACAGATATTAACACAGAATCAAATATTTGAGCACCATGGGAATTTTACAAATTCCTCTTTTATTTTAATAACGTATTATATGTATTTGTATCATTTCTATTCAAAATCAGTCAAAAATATAATTTAATCCATACATAGGATTGTTTTATGCTTTGGCTTTTTTATACCTAAAAATAACACAAGCAGAATGCATCGAGTTTCGGGAAGAAACACAATTCTCCATTCGCATTTTGTCATTTCCCAGAGGACATGAACTCATTTGTCCATTCAAATCGACACAAACTCAAAACCTTGTAATTTTACAGTAAATTAAAATGATTCGTTATAATGAACATTGAAAAAAAATAAATCCTTTTTGATCAGGAATGGAACAAACTTGGGAAAATACATTATTATTTCTATATGAGCGAAACAGCGTACATCTCTATTTCTTTTGATAATTTGTATGTGTTTACAGCCTTATGTAAAATATATAATTCTGTGTGGTGTGTGAGTTTACTGTGCATTTGTTTAGAATTTTTATGAATAAAATTTTAGCAAAAATTTTGTTGTGTAAATATTTGCTGTCTGAAAGATTGTTTTGTGTGTTGAACCCTAGAATATGCCGAAAGGCAAATTTTTTACATCCGCAACTGCTACTCATTCTTAAAGGCAGAAAGAAAAACAGTAGCACTAATGGAAAAGGACTATATTCGGTAATGTCCAACATTTGCCCCCCCCCCCCCCAAATTTCAAACTTTTACGGAGAAATATATAATAATGTTCTAAAACAAAGGGGATATCTGCAGACTTCGAAGCACTGAATATTTTCATAAGCATGACGCCGTAATATTTTAGATATGACCTCAGGAAAATGAGGTAAATTCAAAATTTTCATGATTTCTACAGAAAAAGGTGTATAGTACTTCGATATTTTAAGTAAAAGTAAACGAGCGCAGGTCGGCTCCAACTCAATATTTTGATATAATGTATAGAATGATTATATCAATGAAATATGTAAATATCGTTCTGGAGCATGCTTTCGCTCTATAAATTGTATAGTAAAAATTGAACAAATTTTGTCCATTTTTTCCTCTTTCTGAAAAATAACACCAAATCGGAAGAGTTTGTGACGTCATAGAAACAAAATGCCAATAACCTACTTTGACCCTTTGATATTTTTTGATTATTAAGATTTCTCATACAATATAAAAATTCAGCGCATTCCAAGAAATTTTCAAAATATGACTTTTGTGGGGGGCAAAAATATGCATATACCGCATATATTTTTTTGGACAGCATCAGTCTACTCGAAGTTTGTTGGTATGTCATTCCTACAACAATAGCTTAGTACATATATTTCTAATTCCCTAGCATATGATGCACATGTTAAAAGAAGGCTTTTTGGACAAATTCTGTGGACGAAAAGGATAGAAAGAATGGAGTTGACATAGTAGACGTTGAGTTTGACATTAAGCATGGGGAGAAATTAAAAGATCACTGATATTTGAAGTACACAAACGCGATTGTTTTATTAAGCTGTGTTTTTGTGGAAGCACAACTCGGCTGTATATAGTTTAACTAACCTAACAAAATGCATACTCTAACATTATGTGCTAAAGAGTCTGTTAGCAAAAGACTTCTCGAAGAAAAAACAGGCTAAAAAGTCAGACATAGGTCTTTCGAATGGGATAACTATATACCATAGCTACCGGTTGAACCAATGACTAGAGAATGTAGCTTAACTAAATTCACCTTTAAACCTTTACTTTGTTTACAAGGCACAGGCAGGCTTATAAAATAAGAAAAGTAAGCTGGCACTGTGACCTACAAAATAAGGTTTGTACATTACTGGTTTATTTTGCTGAATCATTCATCTGTCAAACTTCGTTATCTCAAACTCAATGGGACCGAGAAAAAAACGAGATATCCAGAGTAAAATACTTCTAGAATAAAGGGTGGACTTCCAAATTACTCTGACATATCCATGGTATTCAAGATATCAGTGTTCGAGATTTGAAGTTCAAATCGTCCATTTCTATTATTTATGCAGCAATATACCCCTATCACCTACGTATGGGGTGTATATCTTTCAGCTGATTCGATAACCAAGAGCATGCCCAAATTGATCAAATTCTAAAACGAGGTAAGTTATCTACAAACAAGTTGAAGAACAAGAATATCAAAAGGCTCGTTTAAAGTCATCATTTCTATAGTCGATACAATTGCCTTGTCAGCAAATACAATCTAATCATGAAGTCATATGCTGATTGACTTTTTTTATACTAATTGTTAGGCCATTATTGACACACTGAATAGTCGACGGATTTTTCCGTTATTTACCGATCCTGACATGCAGCACAGGGCGGGTGTGACCGGTCGGTAGGAGATGCTCACTTCTCCATGGCACCTGATCCCACCTCTGATGATTTTGGAGGTCCGTGTTTGCTCTGATACGGATTTGTATTGTTTTAATGAATTTTGAGCTTGAATATAGTTCATTATCTCCATATTTCATCCAGGACTGCCAAATGCCCTCAAATAAAGTATTTTGCGCGCTGAGAATTTACGAACGAATTCTACTCCTCAAAAGATGGGTGTAAGTACATGTACACTGTAATTTAAATTTTGAGTCTGGTGTTGCATATATCAGCCAACTTAATAAATAATACATGTAATCTCTTTCACATGAGTGATAAAATAACCCTTCTGTTTTATTTATTCTCATTTATAAATGTCCTCTTTATGGTTGAAAATGTATTGATTAAGCTAATAAAAATTGTAATCCGAATTTTTCTTATTTATGTTTTCTTGTGGTCAGGAATTAAATATGCTAGATTCATAGAAAAGCAACGGAATCCGCGGACCATGTCTTCTAAAATTTAATGTATATCAGTGAAAACACATTTTCTTGCAACTTTTTTTATGTCAAATTTTATTGCTTCATATCAGTTGTTTAAATTAGGTTAAAATGCTGCGAAAAAAATGCTTAAAATTTTGAAAACTTCTAAATGGTAAGCATTTTCTGAAGGAAACATCGCGATCCAACAGTTTTTGTATTATTTCTCGTTCATTTAATAATGACATTAATTCTAGCTACCTTCGTTCAAACTTTTTTTTCCACAAACGATACGTTAGCGCTTCTGATTGTATTGTTTTTCTTATAACACATTGAATTCAAGGTATGTTCAGTATATATGAGGAAAAAATTCCAATTCCAGTCATGGTTAGATTTAGTAAAATATCAAACATCAAATGAACTTCTGTTTTTGTTTTTTTTTTAAAGAACCCATGCTATATTGTTTGCTTAATGTACCCCATTTTATAATGCGGTCCATACAAGTAAGCAAATTTATGAAGAATGTAATTGAATGGACTATACGTCTGCTTGGTAACTTTATTACATGACAAAAAATGATACGTACACATGCATGTACATTGTATAATTTCTGTTTTTGAAAAGTGTTTAACATCCAAAACGAAAACTACAGAGCCATGTAAATGAAATTAAGTTTTATAATGACGTGAGATAAAACAAAAAGCAGGTTAGGAGTAATTTAAATGTACTGAAACCGATTCCTTTAAGTTTTAAACGACAGCAATTATAAATCAAACAAATTAAACATGCATATGAATTGATAGATTTATACATCCCGTATATCGTTGTAGAATTTTCATTTGTATTGCTTTCAAACACAGATGGACGTATAATCGGTTTACCAAATGGCAAATGCCTTATTTGTAAAGCAAATATTGAGAGCCAGAAGCATTTATTTTTTGAATGTGAACATGTCAAACCAGTTTTAGATTTTGTGCAAAGAATAATTTTACTGATACCTGTAAAGGACTCAATCAAATTTGATGCATGTACTGTTCTACTGGGATTTGCCAGTGAACCCCAAAATGTTCGAATTTGTGTTAACACTTTGATTTATATATACAAGTGCTCAATATGGAAAACAAGAAACAGTATCAATATGAAAATAAAAAAAAATACCTCATTGCTCCAAAAAGCATTCACAAAAAAAGAAGAAATTAATTTTTCAATTTTTAAAAAATGAAAAAATAATTCATTATTTCAACACATTCATGAATCGCACCGAATTGCAAATACGAACAAGAAATTTAAAACTAAAATAGAATCCGGATAGATATTCTTTGTTTTTATAGATATTCAATTTAACTAATATACATGTTGAATGTATGATATGAATAAATAATGTGAGACATAGTATTTAGATATAGATATTTAGATATTAAACCACCTGCGTGATGCTGTAGGGGCTAATATTATATTTTGTTATAGAGGGAGCTTAGTCAGGGCCAACTCCCTGGTAGCTGCCCTATATTTCATTTTTAATGTTATAGGTCTGGGGAAAAAAATATGGGAAAAAACAGATCGAAGACGTCATATGATTTTTCAAGTACAAACTTAAGTAATATTAACTAATACTTCAATATCAACGAATAATATTTATTACAAAAAAATGACTGTATGAACAGGATCTATAACGGCAAAGTTAATTATGAAGCATCTACTGTATGTTATTGACTCTTGTGTAAAAAAAAAATGAAAATACAAAAATATTCTGTCTGTACTCTGGAGATCTTAAACATTTATAACAAGCAGTTGAAATAATGCTCAATTAGGCAAAAGAAATATATAACATACATGTAATCACAAACGAAGGATATCAAAAAAGTTGAAACTATCTTGTCCTGCAATAAGTCAATTTAAGTCAAACAATTTAAATGAATCTATGTATCATTTAAACTGGAGAGGAAAAACATTTCACGCATATAGCGACTCATCATTTAGAAGAGGCGTGTCTGTTCTATTTAATGAACAATTAGATGCAAACATAATAAATGTTAAAAAGTCTATTGATGGTAGGAAAAGTTTCATAAATCTTGAAGCTAACGGTAATATTTTAACAAAAGTAAAATTTTAATATATATGCTTCTAATGAAATTAAGAAGAGGTGTGAATTTTTAAAAAAAAAAAAACTTAAATATTTTATTTCAGAAAGTTGTGTCAACGGAAATATTACACTATGTGGAGACTTTAATTGCCAGTGAAACAATAATGCTGACAAAAGTGTAAACTATTTTAAAGATTTGATAAGACATTATAATGTGGATGATATATGGGCAAAACAAAATCCAGGTATGTCAGGTTTCACTTGGTGTGATGCAAAAAATGACCCTAAAAGTAGAATATATTATATTTTTATAAACGATTCTTTTTATTATAGTATAGCAGATATTATGGTTAGAAAAATTCCAGGTTCCCATTCAAACGGAAGTCGAATGAATGACCATAGATACTTAAAATTTAGCTATGATATTAATAAAACGAAAAAAGGTCACGGATATTGGAAAGTAATTTTTTTTTTATCTCGATAATGAAAAATACAAAAAAGGAATTTTAGATATTTTTTTATAGTATAGATTCCTCTTTAAGCCCTATAATGGGAGTTGATTAAACGAAAGGTTAAAGATTTCTCTGTTTATTTTGCAAAAAAATGAACAAAAATCAATTAAACAAAAGATAAGATCAATAGAACGCGAAATAGAAGATATAGAAGAAGGAAATGTTGATAAATTTGATTACAAAAGATTGAAAACTTTAGAAGCGGAACTAGACGCTATATACGACAAAAAATCTAAAGGTGCATAAATCGGGCAGGGGGAGAAAAACAAATTATTTTTTTTTAATTTAGAAAAGCGCAACCAATGCTCAAACATAATTAAAGAAATAAAAACAAGAGAAGGGAATAAAATCAGTAAAACTAATGCCATTCTAGGTGAAATGTAATCTTTCTATAGTGATCTTTACACGAGTAAAGACATTTCAAACGAAAAATTGAAAAAAAAAAAAAATATTTATCAGAGATAGAAGATATCCCTAAATTAAGTGAAGAAGATAAAATATTACTAGAAAAATTTCCAACATATGAGGAGTGTAAGGAAGCTGTTGATAACATGAAAACAGAAAAATCACTTGGACTAGATGGCCTTCCTAGTGAATTTTATCAATGTTTTTGGGAAAAAATTGGGCCCTTCTTTTATAAAGCCCTTAAAGATATATTTGATAAAGGAGAATTGTCTTACTCTCAAAAACTTTCTGTTATATCACTGATTTACAAAAAGGGCGAAAAAAATAATTTAAAAAATTATACATCGATTAGTTTAACGAACACAGATTACAAAATTTTTGCCTTTGTCTTTGCAAAATTATTACAAAATATATTATCTAAGTTAATTAACGAAAACCAAACTGCATACAAAAAAGGAAGATATATCGGCGAAAATGCTAGATTAGTACTTGACGTCTTTGAATACTGTGAAAAAGAAAATTCAGATGGTATATTACTTTTCTTAGACTTTGAAAAACCTTTTGATTCGGTTGAATGGAATTTTCTTTTTCAAGTCTTACAAAAATTTAATATTGGCAATAGTTTCATAAAGTGGGCAAAAATTTTATATACAAGCCCAATGTTTAAAATGAAAAACAACGACTGGCTTTCTAAAACCTGCGAAATGTCAAGAGGCATTAGGCAAGTCTCTTGTAGACAACAGACTTTTTAAAGATTTTGCCTAAAATATTTTTGAATACATGTTTCAATTGCTTTACATTGTATTAAGTCAATATTGTCATATTATCTTAAGTTTGTAATGTAACTTGTTCTAAATATGTTATATTTCTATGTTTGTTTGTTTTAAGAAATAAAAATAAAATATGGGAAAAAAATTTAAGTCAAACACAATTGGTACTTATTTACAACCCACAACATAGCACCTCAAACAAAACTCACAAATAGTCCCTCAAACAAAACTCACATCATAGCACCTCAAATAAAACTCACATCATAGCAAATCAAACAAAACTCACAATAAAGCACCTCAAACAAACCTAATTATTTTTCTAGAAAATTCATAGTTTGTATCAGATGAATTTCAGAAATCAACCTTTTTCATTATCCTTCTTTGTTAGGGATACATATATATCCATGCCTTGTTTTCAATTAATTGATTCGATTCTTATCGTAAGACATTTTAAGGAGATTTTCTTTGAGAAGTGTTTCTGGTGAGTTAATTTCTATTTTTTCTTCTCTCAAATGCATTTAGTTAATGGTCTTGTTTGGCTAGAGTCCACTCGCCTGTAGATGCTTGCTAGTCGTTGCCCATATCTGAATGTTTCAGAAATAATGGCAGTTACTTACACAGTCCGAACATCAGGTCATCTTGTGTCTTGGCAAATTTGGTTCATGTGTGGGAAATTTACGGATTGCAAACAGTCTTTTCAAATGTTTATTACCATCCACTGATAAATAGTCATCCGTTTTTAGGATTTACCGAATGTCTTTTACAAATCTGATGAAATGTTTTAATTGCATCAACATTTTGGCCCTGAATCGAATGTCATCTGTCCGGAATATCCGATTTTTAAAACTTCACTTCAAGAAAGGTTCTGCAGCCCTTTGTTACTTTTTGATATGACAGGAAAAATACTTTATAAACCTGTCAATCTAAAGATATCTTTTCTTTAATATGTTCAAGCTTCAAACTTGTGTAAATGTCTTGAAGTATCGATATATAGCCTACAAGTATAACCGTATAGAGAGCAGGCTATCTTGGAAACCATAAAACGTTCATAACATTTATAATTGTTTGTACACTATTGAATACACGAATCCAACAACATTTTGACCTGACATTTGAAATGTTCTCGATTTGTCCCGGAACTGTCCCGGAAAAAAAAAACTCCACGAAAATTGTAACCAGTTACAAACTTTCCATCCTATAACTCTGTTAAACTGGTTAATTGTTTCCATCGCTAAAATTGTCTAAAAGAATATAATTTTAAATATAATATATTATTTCTTTTTACAATAGAAAAGACTGTAAAATCTTTTACGGAAGACATCACTTAAACTTGCATAAATTATAAGATCTATGAGGCTTTCCGACAACAAATGAAATTGTCATTTGAGAAGCAAATAACGCCTGAGCTGCATGAGCTCTTGAAAAATCTTAATGTGATAAAGTGTATGTGGCGAATATAAGTAACGGTATTTCTTGAAGTATAAATGAAATTCCAAGAAGAAGAATTATTTTGATAAGAATAAGATATTTCATCTTACTTTGGTTTTGTGCGTTTGCCGTTAATTCAGATACAGTTTTTATGTGTTTTCGTAGTAAAAATATCAAGAAAAATATTAGAATTATATCAGAACTATTGGTAAAGCCAAACAATAGACGTACGAAAAAAAAATGTTTAAAATGTCTGCAACAATGAGTACGAAAAATTATCAAAAATCCTGATTCAACGTTCAGAACACAAGCCTGGATGATTTTTATCCTTCGCCCTTTGACCGCAAGTTGGAAGGCCTAAATTCCTTTCAAAGGTATAATGAACGGCATAATGAGTGACAAAGAATGAAGAATTAATTGTAATCTACAAAAGAAACAAACATTCGCTTTAGTTTCCATAATCTACACCTGATGGGAAAAGCAACGAAAAGGTATTGTGTAAAAGACATAATGCACTTGATCCAAATCGATGTCCCATGTAGATTAGTTTGAATGAAAAAAAGACGAGAACATAAATTGGCACGTATCGTATTCTATATACCCATAATCCATACCACGGAAAATGATGGTGGCATCTCTAATTCCGTCAACAGAGAGTAAAGAAGATCCAGGACCATTATTAAGGATAGGAATTTTTTAGTGTACCCGAATAACTTTGCGCTCTTAAAAACACCAAGAAGAATTATTGTGACGACAAGAGGTATGAGCCACATGTACGGAGCAACTCTGATAAAAAAAATCTAGATAAAGTGTCGTTGTACCAATGCTCGAATAAGACAGCATGACTAACTTTGACTTCGTGGTCGGCTAATTTTTGCCAAATATCATTAACCTTCATCAACCGATCCAATCTGCTTTGGTTTAACATAGTGAAACTTGAACCACGTTTTCCCCCTCAACTGATTTAGTCCTTTTAGTTGGAGTAGAAAACTGTTTCTTGTATTAAAGTTAAACAACATTTCTGTACTTAAAATTCATATCAGAATGTCTATTTTATAGAATGTCTTATCTGATATATATATGTATAGAGGAAGACCTGTTGATAATTAAAATCTACTTTATACATGAAATTTAACACACGTAATTCCCATAGCGTTAAATATGAAATTTCAATAAGCTGATTCATTGTTCGGAAAATAAATAAAAAACAAATTCATCATGGATAGATCCTGTGATTTTAAAATGCAAACCAGAATTAAATAGGTGTTTTTAAATAATTAAAATAAAAAGGAAATGTCATTGACAGGTTTGTGAATCTGCTTGATAAACATTGCTGAAAGTATAATCAACAGTGCGGATGCCTTGTGTGTAACAAAACTGACTTCACTCGGGGCCTTCTGAGAGAAACAGAAACTTTTTAAACCGCTCACAGGAATTAATTTGGAAATAAAACTGAGATACTGCTCACTGGGCGTATCTTTTAGTGACATTAATACAATCAGTCATAACTGAGTTCTGGTATAATTAAGGATAAATGCCCACAAGGAAATTGATAAATCAATATATTTCCTCTAAATAATATTGACTTCAACCAGGATTCTTTTCACAAGGCGTCTAAAGGAAAGAGTTAAGAAATTATACTTTTCAACTTCTTTTATTATTATTATTACAATTTTTTTTTTTTTTTTTTTTTTTTTTTTTTTTTTTTTTTTTTTTTTTGCTTTATCTCACAAATGTCCATATGATGATATAACCATTTATTTTTATCATTGACATATTCTTTTCCTTAAACAAGACACCCTTCTAATCTCTTTATATAAAAATTTATTTGAAAAAATAATGTCATCACTACATCAATACTTTTCTTAAAAAATGTCGGATTTTGTTTCTCAAGGTTACAATCCTCGTTAAATTAAGTTAGGTGTATTGAGAGCGGCGTTGTCTTCTCCTTTCTTTAAAAATTGGTTTCTTTATTTATTTTCAACACACTACCTAAAGTTTATAATTTTTAATGTACATATATTTCGAAAATTGTCGACTAAGCCGTCATGAAAACTCTAACCTATAAGGATCTAGATCTTTCCGACCCATAAGTCGGTTATCCGGTTAATTGTTAATAATTTTATGATCTTTCCATTAGAACATTAAATTTTCCTTTCCTCCGTCTATATTAATCTCATACATTGAAAAAAATTTAAATTAAAAACAAAAAGACTATAAAATCTGCTGCGGAAGGTAATCGTTTTCATTTCTACAATTTTTTACCTTAGGAAATCAAACTTTCATTTTTGTACATTGATATCAATCTCTTATACATGTTATTACTTATTTTTTGCTTCTTTACAAAATAACGACGTTTCAATCGTCTACGGAAGGCATTGGTATTGTGCAAAAGACGTTATTCATTTGATCCGAATGGATGTCCCATGGAGATTAATTTGAATGAAAAAAAGACGAATGTAAGAACCTGCACTAATCTATTTTTTATACCCATAATCTATTCCTAGAATAGTTACTAGATCCTGTTAGTAGTGAATAAAAAGGATCCAGGACCATTATTAGCGATAAGAATGTTTGAGTGTGTCCGAAAAGCATTGAAAACTCCAAGAAGTATTATTGTGACGACAAAAGGAAAGAGCCACATATACGGAGCAACTGATAAAAAAAAAATCTAGACGAGTCTTGTCGTTTTACCAATTCTTAAATTAGAGTGTCTAAGCTTGACTTTGTGCTCGGCACTTTTCGACAAATAACGTTAAACTTCACCAAAAGATCCAGCATGGTTTGGTTTAACATTGTAATACTTGAAACACGTTTTCCCTTTGATTGAATTAGTATTTTGGGATTACGTAATATACTGTTACTTGTATCAAAGAGGAATGACTTTTCCGAAGTCAAAATTCGTATGTAGAATAATTTCTTTATAATACTTCTTATCTGCTACATACATACTGATTATCAAAATCTGCTCTTTACATAAAATTCAACAACTTATGTTCATGTATATGTATCATTCCTATTATTTTAATACGAAACTAAAGTAAGCCGATTTACTAATAAAAAAAAAAAACAAGAGGCCCAAGGGCCTTAACGGTCACCTGAGTATAATACAACAATTTAATGGATCCATAGAGTAGAAAATGAACTGAAGGTGAAGCTTTGTTGCCCAAAAGCAAGAAAAATAGGGTGATCAGGATCAACAAAATAATTAGTCCAGTATTCATTAACAGTTCATAAATTAGGTTCTAATCTGTTCCCCATTTATCACTATCACCATACAGCATACTAAGCAAACTACCAGCGCTTCTGTACTATTTAAATTCCTTGCTGAAATCTCTTACATAGGCCTCTCTTGGTCTTTGATGAACATTTAATAAGACAAGTTATTTTTGTCTCATTTTTATTTATCTATTACTTACAAGTCCACCTGATCATTAAAACTACGAAAATACTTTTTGTATTATACAATAAAAATTCTTGCATAATTGTCTTATTTTATTAACCTTTCAAGTACATTATTTACAGTGATTAATTATCAGAAGTAAACAGCAAAGGGGAATAACTCCTCTCAGTAGAACACAAATTAATAGAGCTCTGGCCAGGACCAGAACTCTTGACCAAATGGTCCAGATGTTCAAAAATCTGGTAAAAATACCCTTCCTTATCAAAACTTTTACTCTTTTTGCCTCTGATATGCCCAACTGCAGAGAAAATTTTTAAAGAAATAATACATTTTTACTACAGATTCACTATATTATCAATAGAGCCTCCCTCCCCACCGAGAAACACCAGAGCCTCTCACCCTGGGACCAGAAGTTTGCTCATCATAAGTAATCACGTTGTTTATCTGCTTACTAAGGAGCAGACAGGATTATTTAATAGAATTACTGCATTTTCACTATATTATCAAGAGCCCCCCCCCCTCCCCCACACACACACCTTTTCACCAGAACCCTTTACACTGGGGCCATGAAATTCACAATTTTGGAAGAGGCATCCTTGACATCATAACAATGTACTTAGTTTGTTTAAATAGTACCCAGGGGCAGAGAAGAAGATTTTCAAAGAAATAATTCACCTTCACTATAGGAGCTATATAGCCCCACCCTAGCATCAGAACCCCTGTCCCTGGGGACATGAATTTCACAATTTTGGTAGAGTCACTCTTGCTTATCATAACTATGTATTTAATTTGTTTAAATTATACCCAGGAGTAGAGAAGAAGATTTTCAAAGAAATAATGCACTTTCACTATATGATCTATATAGCCCCGCCCTAGCACCAGAACCCCCGACCCTGGGGCCATGAATTTCACAATTTTGGTAGAGTCACCCTTGCTTATCAAAAATATGTATTCAATTTGTTTCAATAATATCCAGGAGTAGAGAGGAAGATTTTCAAAGAAATAATGCACTTTCATTATATGATCTACATAGCCCCGCCCTAGCACCATAACCCCTGACCCTGGGGCCATGAAATTCACAATTTTGATAGTCACTCTTGCTTATCATAACTATTTTTTAATTTGTTTCAATAATATCCAGGAGTAGAGAAGAAGATTTTCAAAGAAATAATGCACTTTCACTATATGATCTATATAGCCCCACCCTAGCACCAGAACCCCTGGCCCTGGGGTCATGAATTTCACAATTTTGGTAGAGGGCCCAATACTTATTACAGTCATGTCAACAGTTTGACTGCTTGATGTCTTGGAGTAAAGAAGAAGATTTTTAAAGATTGCATTAATTTTGGTGGTTTTAGCCCCACCCCTCAGGCCCCAGGGGGCAGGGACAATGAAATTCAAAAATTTTGTTCCTCTTTACACATAGATGTCATATGCTAAAATTGGCTGAAATTGGTTCAGCGGTTTCAGAGAAGAAGCTGAAAATGTTCAAATGTTAACACACGACGCACAACGCACGACGGACGACGCACGACGACGGACGAAAACAGATAGCAATAGGTCACCTGAGTGTCTCAGGTGACCTAAAAAGGAAAATCGTGGATTAATCCTATTTATTAGAAAGTAATAGTTGTTATGAAATAAGTAAAATACAATGGGAATGTCATTTATAAGTTCGTAACTTGCTTAAAAAACCATTGCTGCGAGTCTGATTTACAATACGAATGCCTTATTTGTAACTTAACTGAGTTCAATCGGGGACTCAAAATAAACCCAAAAACGTAAAAAAAAAAAACGATCATAGAAAAATTAATTTGGACATATGGCTGAAATAATGCAAACTTGACGTTAATCAACAAATATTCGAACAATCATACATGTTACTGAGTTAGATTTATAAACCTCCGATGCTTTTTTGAAGCAAAATATTTGCAAAAAGAATAAGTGTCACTTTTGCGATATGTAACATAAAGTACTGGTATAAGTAAGAAAATATCTTTCTGTCTAAAAGGAAATTAATAAATGAATGTATTACCCTTGAAAAATTATTTCAGGGATGATGTGTCTTTTAATGTCTTCAATATTATATACTTAGTTTCTCTGAACCTCATTTCTATTAGCATTCCTTCTCAAAACATTACCAAAATCACATATTTATTCAAGAGGAAGAGTTCTTATGAGTCAAATTTTGCCATGTGATTCAACTTATCCAGTTTTTTTTTTTTTTCCTTTTTTTCACGGGAGTTCTACACTTTAACTTCCCCAAAACAATTAAAATTTTCACAATACGCCTTTTGTTTTATTTTTTTCCCCTTTTTCATGAGGAGCAACATAAGAGTGGCAAGTCTGTTGGTAAAGTCGAGCTAGACATAATGGCTTCATCATGTTATCCTCACGCTATCAATATTTGACCTAGATAACTACAGACCCTGAAACGTGCTACTTACCACAATTATAGGGTGCGACTTTCATGAGTTTTTTTCTTTCGTTAAAACCGTGAAGCGTTTGGTGTAAACTGTGTAGCCTTTCAGGTAAACCGCGAAATGTTTCGTGTAACCTTCAAAGCGTGTAGCGAGCTTTCAAGAAGCGAGTGAGAAATGCGTCACTTTTGTGTAAGAATCGTGTGAGATACGTGTGGGAATAATTTCGAAATTATTTCATTTTTAAAATAGCTTAAAAACGATTTCTTTCTTTGTAATCAAAATCAAAAATCAAAAATATTTGTATATATTATAAAGTATTATAAGAGTAAAAATTAAAAAAAATATTACGGGAATAATATACTAAATTTATGCGGTAATGTTTAATATTTTTTTGTAAATAGAGATGGCTAAAATGTGTTAAACATAATAAATTATATGTACATTGAAAAACCTGAAGATACCGAACCTTGATCGATCTTAAAAAATCTTTGACTTAATGAATTTTAAAACATTAAATGTGTAACGTTTGTTTTTATGCGATATGTAAAATTAAATATTCTACAAAAAATGGGACCTGTCTTTTTGTCGATAGTATAACCTTTTTAATGTTTAGTTAACCTTTAATTCCGAGTAACTTCTCCCACCTCAATACTATACACCAAAACTTAAACTTATATGTATAGAGCAGCCCGGTCCTTCGGGCTGCAAAAAGGTGCGCAATTGGCTTCAGGAAATTAGTTTGCGCGCAAGTCATTTGAGTGTGTTGCGTTGAAAAAAGACGAAAGAGCATTCAACTGCAGTAGACAAGACGGTAATTACACTTACTCGAATGGATGAGAAAAATTTCGTATCCGACTGATGCGTTAGCAATATTGTCTACTGTATCCTGTCTTCTTTTCATCTGCTATAAAATTTGCCTACAAAGAAATCTGCCACAATCTGTGCTTTCAAACACATAGGATACAAACTGTGCTTGTAAACAAACTATACTTGCAACAGGTATGTGCTTACAAACACATATGCTACATACTGTGCTTAAAACACATGTGCTAGGCACAGTGCTTACGAACACACCTGCTGCAAACTGTGCATATAAACAACATGTAGTTCCAAACACATTTGATTCAAACTTTGCTTACAAATACATCTGCTAAAACATTTCTTACAAACGCTTTTGCAAAAAACTGTGCTCACACACACATCTGCTGCAAACTGTGGTTACATACCCATTTGCTTCATACTGTGCTTAAACTATTCCAGTTTAAGTTTCTTCTTCCTCCTTTCACAGTATTACTACAATTATTTATATTAAGTTGACACTGTTTGAGTAAAGCATTGCCAACAACGAAGCAAGGATAGAGCGAACAATTTATTGACACGAATGTGCAAGACATTTTACCTTCAAAACACTTTTTTTTTTAATTTTGCAAGAAGTCTTCAAGATATAGGGTGTTACAATCATTATAAGTCTATAGTTTGAAACAATTCTGTTTTTTTTTTTTTTTAAATCATGCTCAGAGTCTTTCAATTTCCAGGGGATTCTTTTATGTTTCTGTTACCGTTCTTCAAAACAAGTCAACATATTCGATACATCTGACGTCAAATGTTGAATGCCATCCTTTAAACTAAGGAATGTCTCATACTGTTCCTTAGTATAGCCTCGTTTTTGTAAAAGATTTTCTATCATACTAGCAGAATTTGCTATTTCTTGGGGAAGCTCCTTTTCAAAAATAGCTTTAATTTTTTCATCAAAATGTTTTTTAAGTTTTGATTTTAAGAATTCATCCAGGTGTTCTTTTTCCCACATTTCCACCTGTCTGTCATAAGAATCAAAGGCAGACATTTTCCTGTTGTCCTCCTTTTCAAGTGCTGCTCGCATAAAAATAAATGGGGCCGCTACAGCTCCTATTGAACCAGCAACAAGGAGGCCTGACAACAAAATTGGCGCGGCGAGCACACATCCAGCAACATGTGCAATAATATCAGTAGTTTCTAATTTTTCATTTAAAGGTTCTAGTTTTAGTTCTCCGGTGAGTGTAAGTTGTGCGCTCTGAATCTTAAGTTTTACTTTTGTAAAATGTTCAAGTATCAGTATTTCAATCTCATTAATTTCATCCAGAACTGTTGTGCCCGTCATCCACTTCACTAGTCCCTTCTCAAGGCGATCTGAAACTTTCGAATTGATAAAAACATGTTTTTCTATTCTTTTCTTGCCAGGCGGATTCAAAATCTGTTCTCTCCCTTCCACTGAATGCAGGAAGTGTTTTAACTGTTTTGTAAGACTCAATACTGCGTCATTGATTTTATTCTCTAATATCTGCATGATCTGTTAGAATGATTAACGATAAAAAAAAGTTCATAGATATGGCAAATGCTAAAGAAGTTAATTTTGATATCCATATATGTCACATTAAGGAGGGACAAGTGGTGATAGTGAAAGAAGTCAAAGAATTTAGAAATGATTTATCTTTATGAAAGGTTTGCCTGTTTGCTCCTTTTTGGAGGTAGGTTAAATAAGGCTGAAGACAAACACGGCAAATGTGTCATCGTTAATTGTTTTTTTTTTAAGAATTTGATCAAAATGTCACGGTTAGGGGCGATTTTCGTCAGATTGCCTTACTAATATGATTTGAAATGTAAACGACGTTTCGAATACAACACAACTGATTACACTTATTTTTTTGTTGTCCTTCCTGACTTTATATAACAAAAAAATTTAATAATTTTCAGAAGGAGATATATTGAAGACAGGTACTAAAAGAAATCACATCCATTAATTCATGTTATTCTATATTCTAGGATATTAAAAGTTGTTAGACGGTTTTCATTTGAAATTGCAAAATTTGAACATGAAGAATATCAATTTTACTGTAAATAATAAAACTTTTAAATTTTCTTCTCTATTTAGTTCTCTTTTATTTATTTTGAGCTTTCTTTTTGTTTCAAAAAAAAAAAAATTACAATGTATATATGTTGTGAAGAACGTAAGATAACTTTATCCGAAGGAACGCAATAAATATGAAATTTACAAGATTTATTCATTATTCCTTTTCATTTAAAAATAATCTCTCTTCGACAAAAATATGAAGAAGATAATAAATACAGAGAAGAAGAAATGATTCTGGAACAATTTTACCCAGATATCATTGAACTTTATCATCAAATGCAGAAATTACAATAAAAACAAATTAAAAAAAAAAAGAATTGTTCAACTATCCCACAACATTTATCAGTTGTAGATCATATTGAGAAGGCTTCATGTCATCCGAAATATTTATTAGACCATTTTTTGTAAAATAAAGACACGTGTTCTTTGATATTGTTTTTACCATAAAAATGTTCACCTATACCTTGTTAAGTTTATTAAATTTGTATTTGCAAAACAGTACAGGTATCTTATTTCTATGACTAGATACATGTACTAGGGGCTACCGGTAAATGCACGAGATGTGAAGTTAGAATCTTACACAAAGCAATGGATTAAATTCAAAATTTCTGAATAGTTATTGATAATTATTGAAAGCAAACAAGGACAAATTAAATAGTAGTGAAAATGGATCCAAAAAATAAAACTTGCGTTTCTGCACTCTTCCTTTAACCCCTCCAACTCCTGCAAAGTTGAGTGAAGGTGTATTATAATCTGTTCGTCGTCTCCTGTAGCAGCATGGATTCTTGCTAAAATTCCAGTCTCAATACTTCGGATGGTTTTATCCAAGAATCTAGAATTGATATTGTGAAAAAATATTTGAATTTTAATGTAGATGTATATATAACAGTGTATATGGAAGTGACACAAAAAAAAATGTCAAAATGAAAGTAATCATTTATAATCATGTAAATTTTATAAGCATTCTCTGAAGGACTGCATAACAACTGAATTGTTGAATCGTTATTCATTATGAAAGATACAATCCTCTTGAGCTTGTCAAAAAGATCTTCGTAGGAAAAAATATCCTCCGGTCATATCTTTTCCTGAAATACAGACATCCAATGTTTCTCCATTAGAAAATTATATATCTATCATGAATTTTACATTTTGTTCTTCCGGTGACCTTAAATTTGTCACAGTGACCTTGGTTTAAAGTCATGAAGCATTCACAGGCCATAAGCGTTTTGTACCAAGAATCAGCTTCCAATGATTCTCCATTATTAAAGTAAAGCACTGATAATTTTTTATACTTTTTCTGCCAGTGAACCTTAATCTTGCGGGAATTGCCTTTCATCATGGTCATGACACATCCCCAGGACATAAACAATCTTCCAACAGTTATACCAACTATAGTTTACACTTCCAATTATTCTCCATTTCAAAGTTATAGCCCGGACAAGGTTGCAGAGGGACAGACAAACAAGCTGAGACGTATGTACCCCCCAACTTCGTTAGTGGGTGTATAAAAATGCACGAGGAATTAATCTAAAAATTTATCTGCATCACCAATCTGAAAAAGTTGAATCATATACAACATCCGCGGCGAAAAGATTTTTTTTAACGATTATTGCAGTTTCAGAAAATTATTCTGATAACAAAAATGTTAGGAAAAAACACCTTTTGATCAAAAGAAATACATATTTTTTTTTTTAGTTTGATATGAGAAGAGATATTGATGCTGCATCTTTCCCTTTTTTTTTTAAACTCTGCCGGTTTCAGCAAATGATTTCTGTACAACAGTGAGCAAATGAGACTTAATATGAAATGTTTCTTGATACGCAGAAAAATCATTCGCAATTCTTCCAGCTTCATGTGAAAGATGAACATTCAGGAATGAAAAGTTTGTGGCTTTACTTTCATTTATTTAAATTTTATACATGCATTTATTTAAACGTAATTATCAAAACTTCGATTCTCGTAAGCATAGTCATTTTTTTAGATTTAAAAGGAAGTAAAATCCCGTATGAAAATAAAAATAAAAGATCGTAGATATACTTATTTTATAATATTCCTTAAAAGGGAAATAGTATAAATCAAAAGAGTAGTTAGCTAAAGGTATTAAACATGTTTCAGAATGTAGGAATTTTTTTTCCAATTATATACTAAATTGACTTGGATTTCTCCTCATACCCGATCATGAAAAAGGGCTCAAGTCTATGTGACCGGTTGACAGAGCATGCTTACTTCTCCATGGCACCTGATCCTAGGTCTAGTTTTCCGTGGTTATGATTGCACTGCTTTCAATTGTTTTATTTGACTTTTGAGCCTGATTACTGTTTGTTACATTCACATTTCAATCCTATATATTGATATGTTTGTGTATCTTAATCTTGTTTTTAAAATTGTTATATAAGTAAATGCATGCAAATACACATTAGCTCTAAAGCATAATACCCACCCCATTCCCGATTTGATTTACCTTTTTGTTTTCTATGACGAAATAAATCAATATCCCCTATTAGAAATTTCTTCCTTTATAAAATAATGAATTTAGAATGAAACTGAATGCATATCAATTTATTAATTTTGGGGAGATTTTCAATAGGAATATAGGCATAAATCCTAGTTGGCAGGGGGATTTAATTCTCTAAAAAGAAAATATAAATATACCTCAGGTGTGTTCTGATTCGTTTGTGTTTATTTTTTCCTAACATATCAGTCAATGCTCTGCAAAACCTTTCAAATTCACGTTTTTCTTCATCTGTGTCATCTTTTTCTTTCACCTGCAATACAAAATTCATTGTAACCTGAAATGATTGCGGCCGTTTTTAAAGACATTAACAAAGTAATTTTATCTTTTATTCTTATTCCCTGTAATTGAAGAGTTCAAATAAATGAAGGAGCTTTGTGTAACTCTTATACTGCCGACATGTGATGCGGTACACCTCTTATATACACATTATATACACATTTTAAGAAAATACCATTTAAGACCAACTCAAAAATCCATTGTAACACTACAAATTTGGAGCAGAGCAAACACAGAACTCTAAAAACCGATGTGGCATCGGGTGCCATGGAGGAGTAAGCATCCCCTGGCAACCGGTCACACCCGCATTTCATGATAGGATGAAATGTGAAGATAACGAACAGTATTCAATCTCGAAACGGAAAATCCGTAGACAATTTCATGTGAAAAAAATGACCTAACAATTTGTAAGAAAAATAGTCAGTCAACATTCGACTTAATGATAGATTGTATTTGATGAAAAGGTAATTGTATCGACCATAGAATTTGCGAAATATAGACTTTAAACAAGACTGTTGGTATTCTTTTTTCATCCATTTATTTTTGAAAAGCTTGCCTCATTTTAAAAATTGTTCGGACGAAAATCATGCTCTTGCATATCGAATCATCTGTGAGACATAAACTTCATATACAGGTGACAATAGTATATTGCTACACAAATAAGGGAAGTTGAATTGAAGATAGAAAATTTAAAGTCATCACGTTTATCGTGAGTTTTATTGCTAGGTTACCATTAATGTCTTTTTCTAATTAAATATTCACATATCCATGAAACAATTTTGTCAGACTCTGTGTTATCTTTCATTTCGTGTTCAAAGGATAAATCGAATCAACGTAGGAATGGAAATGAATATTGTTAATTGATAAAACGTCGACTATGTTTCTAAATGTTGAACAGAAGAACACAGCAAGAGACTTCTTCTTTCATGTACAAGTTTTTGAATAAATTCTGCCTCATATGAATACAAGAAATAGATCTGCTAATAACGGGTCGCAATTAGTACCCATGGTAATTCGGACAGATTGATGGTAGACTAAAACTATATGTCAATATTTTTGTATGTGTTTCGATGAATAATACAAGGAATTTTTAATTGATAATCAATTAAAGACCCCTGTAATGCATGCTGATTTTTAATAAGTCTCACGGTGCTTTGAATACAATTATTTCGAAAAATAAACAATCGATAAAGTACGCTGCAAATATACAAATATACAAAGAAAAATCCTGCTCATAAATTTCGTTCAAAAATGTGAAGCATTGGCATTCGGATAAAGGAGACTCCACTGAAATACTACTTACTTTTTGCAAATTGAGTTTGTAAACATTTTTCTCATTAAAAGGTATCCAAACTCCGCTCAATTTCTTCACAATCTCATCCCAGGTCTTTTCTTTCTGACTTTTCTTTTGCACCTTTCCTTTGTTATTCCCATCCTCATCTTCGCTGTCATCGTCTTCTTCGTCTTCATTTATATAGTTCCATTTGTTTGTTACAAATAATACGTCTTCTAGCTCAAAGCATGGCATGCTAGATTTTTGTTCCATGATCGTTTCCAAAATTTTTTGTATCTTAAAAAGTTAAATTGAAAAAAAAAACTTGAAGGTCCTGGATTTGAATTAAATGACTGCAAATCTCATATTTGTATGCTCATACGCATTATATAGTGCCTCAATTAAATACTTACAATCAGAAAATATATATATGTCAATGATTTCTATCAAAATGTAATTAGCTACCCTTTCTAAGGTTACGTTTTCTTTGAATTTATTTGTTATTTTCATTTCTTGATAAATTGTATAATTATCGTAGATGAACAGACATGAGTGAAGTGCAACCTTTGTCAACAAGTTTGGCGGAGTTAATAAAAATAATTGATAGAAAACTTTTAAGACATCCCGTCTTTGACGCTTGGCATATTTCTCATTATTGGCATCAAAATGTTTTATTTGATAAGCTTACCCGATCTCTCTGAACACCCCCTGCATGCGACACGTCAATAACAAAAATGAAAGCAAAAGCATTCGGGAGATATTCCAGTAGCATCTCCGTCATTTCGTCCGTCTCTCCTATTCCGGGCGTGTCCACAAGCATAACATTTCCCTTCAAAGAAAAGGTATAAATTAACTCACATCGTAAAACACTAGAATTTTCAAAAGTTATAGTATAAAACTTAATAAAAACTTCTATTCTACTTGAGCAAATCTGCTTAATTTGGGAGAAACAAAACGGAAAAAAATGTCATACATGTATCTTAAATTTTGAATTCAAATATAATAAAAACATCTATTCTACGTGATCAAATAAGACGAAAAATACAAAACTTATGACAATTATACAGCAAAAAGTGTCATAAGAGATTACCCGAATAATTGCAAATCATGTCTTCATAATTTTAAATGTATGTTTACTAGAATAAAGGGCAAACAAACAGGTGTTTAATTTGATCTATGCCCACGAATATGAAATAGATCTTTACTAGTTTTTCTTGAAATTAAATGCAGTTTTATTCTTCATACATTCATGTTATACTTATAACCGTATAGCTTTGGTGCTGGTGAGATTAACACACTGAAGCAGTGATCGCAAACCAACAACTAATTTTTTATGAAAAACTTGATGACTTCAATATTTCCCGTGTCAACGTCCCTTATTTATGCGGTAATATACATGTACCATTGACGCCTGCATATGGAATTTGTCTCCCAACGAAGTTGATACGCAATAACATATTAAGAAAACTTTCTTAAACATGGAAAGTTGTTGACAAGTAAGTTTATGATACAGGAATATCAGCAATGTCGTTTAAAGTCAACATTTCTCAAACGCTATAGTCAATACAATGACTATGTTAGCAGATACAATCCATAAGTAAGTCGAATGTTGACTGACGTTTTCCACAAAATGTTAGCCATTTATTTTGACACTGAATTGTGTACAGATTTTTCCGTTTATCCGACATGTCATCATGACAAGAAGCATGGCGGGTCTGACCGGTCCACAGGGGATGCTGACAGACGTATAGGGGGTGCTGACCGGTCCACAGGGGATGCTGACCGGTTTACAGGGGATATCTATATCTATCACTCAATTGCACCTGGTTGCATCTCTGATGCTTTAAGATGTCCGTTTATCTGTCCTTATAATTAGAATTGTTTCCGTGCTCTTTTGAGCTTGATTACTGTACGGTATCTTCATATTTCATATAAAATGAGCTCTTATAACACAAGTGTAAGCATGGATCTTATTTCAAGTATGGTTTCTATATTAACAATACCTGTACTTGTAGCCTTTTGAATGGAAAATAGACATCAATGTAATAGAAATCTGCATTGTGTGCACCTGTGTACATGTCTAGCTTTTCTCGCATATCCTTAGTGTTGCTTGGTGTGTCATTTTCTATCTCATTTCCTTCTTTATCCAAGATACGGTACATTAAATTTTCTGAATTCCTTATCCGAACAATCCTGGAGGTTGCAGCCAAATTTTGTGGAGTGACTAACCTCTCTCCGACAAGTTTATTCATCAGACTGGTCTTCCCACTGCTTGTTTCTCCTAAAGCATAGAAAAATAAAAACTTGTCATGTGTCTTTTGATGCACCGAGCTCCAGATTTAGACAGAAAACAAATCATTCCAGGATTTTTCAAGATGATGTCTAATTACAAACCATATTAGTTGCTACAAATAATGTTTCAACCGCTTATCCAAAAATAAAAGTATGAAAGAATAGAAAACGAAGGGATTAAAAATCAGAAGAAATAGATTACAAGAGAGAAAGTAAGTTTTTTACTGAAGAATTTTCGCAGGCTTGTAGAGTGAACAATGCAAGAGCTAATATCAACCGATACAATTTAAGAAACATCTTTTGTAGATATCGATTATCATGCCAGTAATTTAAGTTTCAAGATTTTTTTTTTTTTAATTCTGATTAGCATTATGCCATTTTGCAAAAGCTGACACGATACCTGCAATGGTTATTCCACATTCCATCCTTCGTAAATCTTTCATTCTTGTTTTAAACTCCTCAATATATTCTGCCTGGTAAATGTCATCAGAGTTTTGCTCATTGCATGGTTCCTGTCCGCATACACTTTTTTGACTTCTGACGACATTATTAAGTTCTTCCTTAAAATCAGCATCAAAATCGTCTCGCTGAACAAATTGTATTAGGTCTTCATAAGTACATAACAAGTTCAAAACTGTTGCTGTATGTATCTCAGATTTCGTTCTTCCAAGCCTGTTATACAATTCATATTCTGGACAGCTGGAAATAGATCGAAATTGAATCGTTAATAAAACGGATTTTCATCAGGTTTAATTTATTGAATTACATATTATTATTATTAAAACAATATCCAACGCAAAGAAAAAAGCCTACGACATTTGCTTTGTCAATATAGAACGGTAGATTGAACATGAGCGCGTATTCAAGCTATGTCCAATGATTTGTGCATTTATTGTAGGGACGCTTCGTCCTTTAATTCGCTTCCCGGAATATGGGAATAATTTGGCATGACCAGTTCTTTGGAAAAAAAATACCACAAATACATGTATATAAAGTTTCATCAAAGGCATTTTCTTTTCATATCTAGTAGACGAACAAATATATTGTTTATACAGAAGGTCGATGTTATGCCTTATTTAGCGTGATTCCCAGAGCTAGAGAGGGGGAGGGAGGGAGAGAGAAACATTGCATTTAACCTTACACGAAATTAAAAATACATGTACTGTGTATTACATGAAACAAGAGGCCTGAAGGTTCTAGATTGTTAAAATATTGTTTCTCTCTTTATTCCTTTTGGATTTTCTATCCTACATGTATATTGCTGTCCCAAATTAATCCCAATTCACGGAATCCGGGGATGCTTCCAGATCCAAAGGAACTTTCACACGAAATTGTTGCATAAAAATGTGTTCTATTGTGTCCCTGCTTAAATGAATAAAAAAAATGTTGAGTGTTTTTAGTTTCCTTTATATTCAAAAAATTCTGATCCACTATAGTGACCCCCCCCCCCCCCCAGTGAACCATGATTCGAAAAAAAAAATCTGAGTATGAACTACACGGATTTGCTGATAACATTTATATGTCTGATTATGGTCCAGCTGTTTGAAGAACTCAGTAGGGTGTTTCTCTTGTCACTTTAGCTGTTTATTTATCAGCATTGGAAACATGCAACAACTGAATTATTATGATTAGTTTTAAATTTGACCTTGAATATTGCCAAATTCAAGAACAATTTTGAATCAGACAAATTCAAATATCTTTCAATCTAGTTTGCATGAATTGCATTGTTAGCATGAATTTCAAAGTAATTGAAGAGATTTTTTAAAAACTAACATTTATTTTAAAGTTTTCAATTAAAAAGATATTTCAACCCATTAGGAAACATTTACCTGTTGCTAGTATTTTTTTTCGGACAGGTTTCAATTCGTAACTATGACCTAAAACGTTTTGTTCACTTAGCAAATAGTTTTCGGAAAATCTATCAAGTGAAAATTCATAAAATTCTAACAATCCCAGAGAAACATTTTTTTTTTTTTGTATTTCTGTTCTTTCTTAATTTTACATGGATCGTTGTACACCACTGAATTAAATATTAAAAGTATTAAAAAAAATTGAAATTACCTTGAGTACAAATTATAATCTTCCGTCCTTTTTAAGTCCTTTTCTTCCATCAAACAAGATTCAAGGATCTATATGTTAAAAAAATTCCTTTAAACGTGTATCACTTTTTTTGTCGTTGAACTGAATATTACTTAGCTATGAGTACGTCCTTTCAGAGTTAATCAGATGATATAGGTGCTTTTGTTGAACATTTTCTCTATTTCAGAATCAAAGCGTAGCATATTAACCGATGTCCTGGTAAAGATATGATTTTGTTACATTACCGCATGAATTTTTAACAAGAGGAAAAACACCTTTTCAAGTGAATGACATACGCATTGCTCAAGTATAGTTAGGTATATAGTTAGATAAAATTATTTGCAGTTATAAACTTCCTCATATTTAGTGATAGGTTATCATTTGGATCACATTTCAGACAGCAAGGACGTGAGCATCTTCAGTAAATGCAAATTAAAAATTGTCAATCATGGTCCTTTGGGATAGTTGCGGCAGCAACATTAGATATACATGCATTTTTTTTCAATATTTAGAAAACATTTTCCCAAGAACAGCTGGGTCATTAGTCATATAAATCTGTAAGCATCCCCATGTAGTGAAAATTCAGATTTTTTTTTTTTTTTTTTTTTTTTTTTTTTTTTTTTTTTTTGTTGAAATCATGGACCTCTTTCTTTATAATACAAAATTTATAGTGTAGAGGTTTTATAACATCGCTTATTGCGAGACAAGATCAAATATGCGTAGATACATAGAAACACATTTTTTTAGTTGCTTGTTACTACCAAATAGAACAAATTTTGCATTTGATGTATTCGTTTAAAATTTAAAATGATGTATTCGTTTAAAATGGCGTTTATCCAACTAGTTGTTAATCATTAAAGTTCAAATCCTCAAGCTCGAGGAAATTCTCCGGTATACTTTTGCAATATTACACCCACGGTTTATAACGCTTTTAAACTAAAATCTAATCAAAACAGATTATATTTTATCAAGAACAAACATTTCCAGGGTCTATTTTATGATGCATATCAATATAGAGGAAAACCCTGTTTTTATCTTCAATTTAACTCTGCATTGCTTGATAAATGCATGTGCTTGTTTCATAAATTCACCTATATAATTATATTCTCGATACACACAAATGACTAGATGAATTTACTTCAGCCGTGAATTTAGAATCAGAATATTTTTGCTTTCATTTAGTAAAACTGCATATAAAATGACCTTTCTATGGAAAGCCGTAGGGTACCCCCACATTATTATTATTTTTTCCTATATAATTATACCAAAAATAATTATCTCATCCCAAAATAAAAAATCTTGCTTCTTTTTTTTTTTTTTTTTTTTAACATTATTATTTTCCTACAACAATTATAATCTTGTCCGTCCATGTGTACTCATTATTTTTATTTTGCCCCTACATTATAATAATTATTCTCACTTTACAATTATAATCTTTTCAGTTAGTACGGAGACATTATTTTTATACACCTCCAAATTATAATCTTGTCAGTCGATTCGTACACATAATTTTTATTTTGCACCAAGATTATAATTATTCTTGCCTCAACAATTTATAAGACTTCACCTCCTGTAACAATAATGTACTGACTGAAAATAAATAAAAATGTACACGCTTAAAAATTATAATGTACCAAGTCGACGTTATAATCTTTGCAACAATAATAATGATGTGCGCCCTTGTTCGCAATTATTTTCATTTTTCAACAGGAAAGATAACTTCTTTTCTAGTGACAGGAACGAAAACTCTGTCCTCCTGTTGAAACAATAATTATGTTGAGACGCGATTATAATTGTGACTGCACACATTATTTGAAGCGTGAAGGAAATATTATCTTGAGCGTGGAGAAATATTATTTGAAGCGTGGAGAAATATTATTTGAAGCGTGACGGAAAACAAGCGTCGATGCGAGGGAGATCGTCACGTGAAAAGGCCATGTGCGCTGTTCGATCATGTAAACAAAGTGGAACGAAGACAGAAAGTCCAACGTTAGCTAGGCTATAAGAGGTAAGTAAAGACTAATCATTAATGTACATGTAAATGACTGGCATCATTCAGATAATGTCTCTTGAATCAGCTGTCAGTTTATTGTAATTAAGCTAGAGCTACCGAACAAACAGGTAGTTCGAATTGCCTCAGACAGCTGTCAGAAATAGATCATGTGCATAAATGTGAGATTAAGCACATACTAGTACTTTATTAAAACCACCTGCCTGATTAAGAGCATATAGGGACGATCATTTGATTGGGGGGGGGACTGATAGAGTAAGGAAATAAATATTTTAACCTCTACCCCCACCCCTTTATGAAAAGGTGGTGACCTTAACATGGTGAAAAATGTTTTTCCTAACCAAAATTATTTCTCATCTACCATGTCTACTACTTTGTACATGCCATAATCATACTCGTACATGTACCCGTTGATATTTTTTAGATTTTGCATACAGTTTGTCTTTCTGCCACAGATTCAAAGAGAATTCAGATAGAAAATGGAACTATTGAACAATAAATTCTGCCTGGAAGCAAGAACTGGGGAATACAGTGCAAGGGATACCCGCTGCTCTATTTCAAAAGTTATTGGTAAGGTGATTAAGTCCTTGATAAATATCATTAAAAAATATAGCCTTTGTTAACAATAGACAACTTAAACATTTTCCAAAAAGTATTTCTCTTTGTGGGGAGAATCTGGGTTCAGCTGGAATGAGGGACTGTTCTCCCTTTAAGCCAATTAAAAAATTATAATGTGTTTGTTTTTGGTAACATGCCAAAAATATTAGGGAAGGTAGGTAGGCGATAACTTTTTTTTTTTTACTTTGCTTTTTATTAGCTCACCTGAGCCAAAGGCTGAAGTGAGCTTTTCTAATCACATTTTGTCTAGTGTCCATCTGTCTGTAAACTTTTCACATTTTTTACTTCTTCTCAAGAACCACTTGACCTACATGTATTTCAACCAAACTTAACAACAAAGTATCCATGGGTAAAGGGGGTTCAAGTTTGTTCAAATAAAAGCCACACTTCCTTCCAACTGGAGATAATTACAAATTAATTTAGTGAAAAATTAATATCATCTTTTAAAAATCTTCTTCTCAAAAATCTGTGGGCCAGGAAAGATGAAACTTTTGTGGAAAAATCCTCAGGTAGTGTAGATTCAAGTTTATTTAAATCAGGGGTAGGGTGGGGCTATAATGGATTATCAAAGTTTTACATAGGAATATATAGGGAAAATTTAAAAAAAATCTTCTCAAGAACAGCAAAGCCATGATTAGTCATATTTATATGGAAGTTTCTTCAGATAGTGTAGATTCAAGTTTGTTTAAATCAAGATCCCTCGGGGAAGGTTGGGGCCACAATGAAAGTTAAAACTTATAGGAAAATAATCTTTAAAAAATCTTTGAAAGCCACAATTAGTCAAATAAATATGGAAGTTTCCTCAGCAAGTGTAAATTCCAGTTTCTTCAAACCATGCCCCACCACTTTAGGGGTAGGTTGGGACCACCAATATGTATTTAAACTTTTCAATACTGAACTGATTTCTGCTTTTTTTCTCCTAGCCACAGTGCTCGGGTGAGATATATGGCCCTTAGGGCTCTTATTTTGTAAGCATCAGTCAAATATTCAGTATGCCGCTGTTTTTTTTTTTTTTTTTTTTTTTTGTTTTTTGTTTTTTTTGGGTCATAGTCATATATAAATAGTTAAATACACATATGAATAAAATGTACACAACAAAACAATTGTACTCATTAAAACACTTGGATAGACATGTTTTAAAAGTATCATGGGGGACATCCTTGCAATGCCAGGGGTCCTGGGTCCTGGCTAATTTCATGTGATATTTTAAGTCTTGCTTCTCTCATTGAGAAGCACCAATCAAATTGAAGCTTTCAGAAATATTTAGATATGATAATGTAAACAGGAAGAATCACCTGTTACAAGTTGTTTATCATAGAATATGGCTTAATGTGATTGGTTGAGAGATGAGAAAAACAATGGATTTGAAAATTCCCCTAAAGATAATGCTACAGTCAGCCCATGATATTAATGAATGAAATTGACCAGGGGTCCCATGCAATGTATTGAATCAGGGCCCCTTGGCATTGCAAGGGGGGGGGGGGGGTGTAGCCAGGACAAGTCACTTCAGATGCATGACACTCCTAACCATTTTACAAGGGTCTGTTTTTCCTAGGGGGTCAAAGACCTTTTTATTTTTGCTTATTTTCTTAAGCATTTAATATTTTTGTAAATTCCTTGTGGGTCTCCTGTAGATTTATGCTTACTGTATGCATAGCATAGGATTAATATAATTATGTACTATTTAATGTAAAATGTTCAGGGCATAATTATTAATAGTGTTATTGGTTTTGTATTCATCACTCATATAACAGAATGTCTTTTGGCAGTTTACCTTATATTATTCATCATATTGTGTACATGAATAAAAGATAGAACAAAAAATTTAAAGCCAAACTCCGTTGACCACAAAAAAAAAGGACTTGTGACAAATGAAATAAAATGTAGATCATAGATGCATTATTTCTCAAATCCATCAGCCTGGCTTGATTTTCTTGAACTTGGGTCTCTTTTTCTGTTTTGACCTGGAAGTTCATCTGATCCAATGGTTCAAGAGAGCTTTTCTGATCCCTTAAGGACATACGCAACGTAGTTTGAACTTTATTGTTGTTTTCCTTGGAGTTGTAGAGTTCCAATACTTAAAGGAACTGTGTGCTACATTTTAATGTCTATATATTCTGTTGTACAATTCTTCTTAAACAAGTTTGGATAAACATCTAGAATATATGTTTAGTAATTTTCGTATATTTTTTCTTTGAATATTATACAAGAATTTTGCATCAATTGGTGTCTTTTCAAAACCCCTGGTATTATTAAATAAAAATACTCCACCAAAGGAATTGTCAAATAAATTGCACCTTGAATTTTACAATGAAGTCTATGGGGAGTGCAGGTTTTATTAAGATATTGTAAGAAGTAATTTGAATTTCATGTAGAGCTCTTGGTGAAAATATGCATAAACTCTCTCTTTATTAAAATATGAAATAAAATGAATCATTTGCCACAGATATTTTGATAAAATTAAATTTTTGGGTTTTTCATCAAGGGCAGATAACTCTTCAAAAAATGTTAAAGTGCAAAATGACCAGCTTCTTTCATGTTATCAGTCATGTGAATTTGGTTCATTTCCCTTTCATCATTATCTAGCAATACATTTTTAACTAGTTTAAAATGATTCAAAACAGTTCAAAATCCATTCAGTATACACTGAATACCTTAATACATGTATCAGACTTTCTCAACAGAACTACTGGACCAGTTTTAACTAAACCTGGCACAAATGAAGGAGAAATTTATTTTCAATGAGGAGAAAACTAAAAAGTAATAAAATTTAAGTAAACAATAAATCAATTCATTTTGGCATGAAGACCATTGGTTTCACTAATAGGATGCTTCCTTTTCATACTAGTTATCATGAAAAAAATTGGCAGGAAAAAAATTCTCCATCTCAGGTTTCCCTTGATTATGCATGGTAATTATAAAAACTCTAACTGTGTTTCAAACTTTTTATTTCAGGGAATTTGTGATAGAAGATTGTGCAGATCTGGACAAAAATTCAATGTGAATAACTTTGAAGAAAGAAGTCTTGGCAAATTTCAGAGAATTTTTGATGGAAGAATATGTGTTGTTCCTGAACATTTTGCACATGAAATTTGTCCTTTTGACATCATTTGACACTAATTTGAAGTGATGCATTTTTGATAAATTTGTACATGTATATGAAATACTCCATTTAAAGTGTCACATCTGTGTCTCAGGTTACTGCTGATAAAGTGGGATCTGCATGAGTGAACAAACTTGAATTTCTGCATTTATATTGATTGCATTTATGAAATTTGTATTTACATTTACCAAAGTACCAAAGAATGTATTAAAATTATATGAAAATGGATGATTTGTGATGATTTTTTATGGTATTTTCTTGGATCTGAATGTCAAACATATAAAGGAATGCATGTTGGAAAAGCTGGATTGACTTCTTTGAGCTCTGCCATACATGTATGTACATGCGATAATGGCATTTTTATGTATGTATATGGCAGCTTATGGTGAAGGTCGAAGTTTTTCAAATTCATGTCAAACTCCAAGGTCAAGAGATCACAAATGTTATTATCCAAAGACAGGTCTTGTCTCAAGAAATGTGCAAGTAAAATATGAAAGCCCTAGCACTTACCTTTGAAAAGTTATGGTGAAGATTAAAGTTTTTCAAAAGTTGAACAACAAGTTCAAGGTCAAAATTAATGGTGGTCATGGGAAGGTCTTGTCATAAGAAATATGAAGCCCTAGCCCCAACTGTTCAGAAATTATTGCCAAGGTAAAAGTTTGGTAAAATTTTACAAAAATGGGTCAAACTCAAAGGTCAAATATGTTGGTACCCAAAGAAAGGTTTTGTCACAAAGAATACACATGTGAAAAATGAAATGCATAGCTCCAACAAAACAAAAGTTATGGGAAAAGTTAAGTTTTGGGGACATACATACAGATAGACAGGGCAAAAACTATAAACCCCTGAATCATCTTTGATTAGGGGGGCATAAACAACACTGATGTATTATACAGATTTGTTCGCACTGTACAGGAACCAAATGATGGCTATAATATGGGGTCAAAACTGAAAAAAGGTAAAAATTAGGAAAATTATGCATTTTTTTTGTATAGTGTATATGTGTCTGATAATCCATAAATCCATGCACGCATTTTAATGTAAAAATGACAATTATGCAGTACCTCATGCTTGACCATGAGAAAAAATTCACACTCAAATTTAGTATTCAAAAAAAAGAAAAAAAATTACATGTAAATGTAATGTGAAGCAGTCACCCATTCAAGGGTTACACAGGCTCGACATTGCTTAACTTGTCTAATATAGAGGGAGATTTTACCGCATCACTAGAAAAGCTAGCTCACTAGCGACTCAGTACAAGTTCCCTATATACTGTCCGATACATTGGTACATATTTCCTAAAAATATAAGCACATAACAAAACTAAAGAAAATTGTTTATTATATTGTTTCAGTCTGACATAAACCTTTTTTTTTTCTTAGATCAATTTCAATCCACACAAGAGAGAAATGAAATATCTCTAAATTTCAGTAACATATCAGTGTCCTGTTTGTGTATGTACATGTGGGATTTCATCTGCTATTGCATCTGTACATATTCTGTATTGGTAATCTTGAAATGCTTAAAGATTGATGTCATGGATTCTCAAATTAGATAAATCATCTAGTCTAAAACTTATAGGCTCAGTGTAAAAGATGTAGTAGTACAGAATTAAGTGATAGCAATAAGTCTGGCAGTCTATAAATCCATCCGAATTTAAATAGATCTGTCTCCTTCTTCAGATCCTTTTCTTTCAAACAAAACATTTTTCAAAATTGGTTATGACGTCATCCATAGGCATTTCTGAAATATAACAATACTATTACATCACCTGATTGTTGATCAATGAAAAGGACACATAACAAGAGGCCCATGGGCCATAATGCTCACCTTAGTCACCTTGTTCCTGGCTGAAGAATTTAAAAAAAAAAAAAGTCCTTTATTCCAATGAAAAATTACCTAATATTGTGGCCTCACCTTAGCCTAAAGGTTTGTAATTAAAAATTTACTTGAACCCCATAACATGTTCTTGTGTCCTTCCATCACACTTTGAACTTTTATATGCTGATACATATTGATGAAAGCTACTCAACATTTTTTTACCTTGACCTTTCCTTTGAACCTGACCTTACTTTTCTTAAATTAGATTGTTAAGCTCAGTTTCAAGAGCTATTTAAGATATTTTTATCAAATCTTATATGCTGATACATATTGATGGGACCCATTCAACTTCATCAACATATTTTTGATTTGACCTTTCCCCTGACCTTGACCTCATTTTTCTTAGATTAGTAAGTAGCTCTATTCAAGGGATTTGGATCAATCTTCATATGCTTATACATATTGATAAGAGCTATTCAGTTGCATAAATTTTGTTGATCTTGACTTCTCTCATTTTCTCTCAATTTTGTGTTAATTGCTAAGCTCAATTTTAAAGAAAAAATTGTGATTTTTTATTCAAACTTCATATGCTGATACATTTTGAAGAGTGTTATTGAACTGCAACATAAAATTTTGACCAGGACTTTTCCTTGGACCTTGATATCACTTTTTTCTTAAATAACTATATGCATGTAACACAGTTTCAACAAAACAATTCCATATGCTTTTATGTAAGCTTATGCACTGATGCAAAATTTGTTAAGAATTTATCAACTTTGTTCAACCTTTTTACCTGGACCTTTCCAATGACCTTTTTTTTTCAAGATATTATCATCAAACTTCATACACAAATGCAAAAATGCAAATTTTCATGATGCATGATAAGCCCTAGTAGGGGTATTCATGTCCTATGGTCAAATTTCTAGTTTGTAGTGTATTCCCATGCAAATTTTTAATCCCATACTGTGGCTCCATCCTCTCAAAGGGCAATCTCCTATGCAGAGTTGTCATTCGTTCCTCTCTCAGACACCTCTGCAATGGGCTCGCATCAAGATTTTGACATTATAATGTAAAAAACATAACATTCCCAGAATTATTTTAAATTAAATTAATAGTTCTAGATCTACTTGGAAAGTAGCTACCTTTAGGAACAAAATTAGTGCAGGCATTTAATTAAAATGAATTTAAACAAACACACTATTTTTCATGTTTATCACTGTGATATATGCGAGCAGATGACAGAGGTGAATGTATGAGCCGATGGTAGAGTGCTCAAAGGGGTCTTATTTGACTGAAAATGAAACTACGCTATGCCAGGAAGTTTTCACATAAGTTTTAATTTTTTCTGCCTAGTGGTTCTTAAGAAGATTTTCAAATGACACCGTCAAACATTAATTTTCTCTTTATGACCTCCCCTTGGCTCTTCATTTGAAAAAAATTAAATCCTTTCCACCAAATATTGTCTTGTGACAAATTTGGTTGAATTCTGGAAAAAAAAGTTGAAAATGTGAAAAGTTTACAGATGACTCAACATTTATGAATGATAGACAGATGCCAGACACTCTTTAATCAGAAATGTTCACTTTAACCTTGGGCTCAGTGAGCTTAAATGTACAGTATTTAATAATAATTATAAAGTAGATGTCTGTTTTCAATATATTAAGAATGTAAATATAAATATAGCACCTACTATATTATCCACATCCTAAAATTTATATATTCTGGAGCATGTTTTTTTTTAAATTGTACTGCAGAATATATCAATTCTAGGATGTACATAATTTTCAAAAATTCTGATTAATGTAAAAATGTGCAATTACTCTTTAGATTTTCTTAATGCCCCCCCCCCCCCTTTCCTGGCTAAATCTGCCACTGTGATAAATAAATCAATTTCTAATTCTTTTGAACACTGAATGTCCTTTTTACCTCTGTGCCATCCATAATTCTTTGAATGTAAAATCCTTTTCTTTCTTTACAACACTGTTTTCTTTTCTTTTTTTTTTAAACCTGCATACTTCTATAAATCAAGATTCTTTGTATAGCTCCTAAAATAAAATGTGCAAATTATTCTTTAAACAACAGGCCCATGGCCCACATCGCTCACCCGAGCACTTTGGCTAGGAAAAATTGGAAATCAGTTCAGTATTGAAAAGTTTTAAATATATGAGTGGTCACAACCTATGGGGGGCATGATTTGAACATACTTGAATCTACACTAAATGAGTATGCTTCCATATTTATTTGACTCATCATGGCTTAAGAAGATTTTTAAAGATTATTTTGTCATAAGTTTTATCATCTATTGGGCCCCTCCCTACCCCCATGAGTCCTGATTTAAACAAACTTGAATCTATACTTTAAGAGAATGCTTCCATATAAATATGACTAATCATGGCTTTGCTGTTTTTGAGAAAATTTTTTAAATTTTCTCTATGTATTTCTGTGTAAAACTTTGATAATCCATTATAGCCCCACCCTACCCCTGGGGGTCATGATTAAAACAAACTTGAATCTACACTACCTGAGGATTTTTCCACAAAAGTTTCATCTTTCCTGGCCCACAGATTTTTGAGAAGAAGATTTTTAAAAGATGATATTAATTTTTCACTAAATTAATTTGTAATTATCTCCAGTTGGAAGGAAGTGTGGCTTTTATTTGAACAAACTTTAACCCCCTTTACCTCAGGATTGTTGTTAAGTTTGTCGAAAAAGGTCAAGCAGTTCTTGAGAAGAAGTCAAAAATGTGAAAAGTTTAAAGAGATATGGACACCAGACAAAATGTGATCAGAAAAACTCACTTCAGCCTTTGGCTCAGGTGAGCCAATAAAAAGTAAAGTAATAAAAAAAAAGTTTTCGCCTACTTACCTTCCCTAATATTTTTGGCATGTTACCAGAAACAAACACATTATAATTTTTTTATTGGCTTAAAGGGAGAACAGTCCCTCATGCCAGCTGATCCCAGATTGACCCCACAAAGAGAAATACTATTTTGAAATATGCTAAAGTTGTCTATTGTTAACAAAGGCTATACATGTATTTTTTAATGATATTTATCAAGGACTTAGTCACCTTACCAATAACTTTTGAAATAGAGTATCGGGGATCCCTTGCACTGTATTCCGCAATTCCTGCTTCCAGGCAGAATTTATTGTTCAATAGTTCCATTTCCTATCTGAATTCTCTTTGAATCTGTGGCAGAAAAACAAACTGTATGCAAAATCTAAAAAATATCAATGGGTACATGTACGAGTATGATTATGGCATGTACAAAGGAGTAGACATGGTAGATGAGAAATAATTTTGGTTAGGAAAAACATTTTTCACCATGTTAAGGTCACTACCTTTTTATAAAGGGGTGGGGGTAGAGGTGGCAAATTTTGTCAAGTCAGATTATTTATTTATTTTTAGCATTCACAGGACAGAATATTTATTTCCAGTTGATCTAAGAATGATTATTTACTTTCTTTTCTTGTCCAAAATCAGAAAACCACTTAACCACATGCAAGAAGGGTGTGTGTGTGTGTGGGGGGGGGGATATCACAGTGACAGTCATGGTCTGACAGGGTCATTGTTTTCCTTTATTTCTAGCAATGCCAGTGGATGAAGTTAATTTACTTAAAAATCAAGGTTAAAATATTTATTTCCTTAATCTATCAGTCCCCCCCCCCCCCCCAATCAAATGATCGTCCCTATATGCTCTTAATCAGGCAGGTGGTTTTAATAAAGTACTAGTATGTGCTTAATCTCACATTTATGCACATGATCTATTTCTGACAGCTGTCTGAGGCAATTCGAACTACCTGTTTGTTCGGTAGCTCTAGCTTAATTACAATAAACTGACAGCTGATTCAAGAGACATTATCTGAATGATGCCAGTCATTTACATGTACATTAATGATTAGTCTTTACTTACCTCTTATAGCCTAGCTAACGTTGGACTTTCTGTCTTCGTTCCACTTTGTTTACATGATCGAACAGCGCACATGGCCTTTTCACGTGACGATCTCCCTCGCATCGACGCTTGTTTTCCGTCACGCTTCAAATAATATTTCTCCACGCTTCAAATAATATTTCTCCACGCTCAAGATAATATTTCCTTCACGCTTCAAATAATGTGTGCAGTCACAATTATAATCGCGTCTCAACATAATTATTGTTTCAACAGGAGGACAGAGTTTTCGTTCCTGTCACTAGAAAAGAAGTTATCTTTCCTGTTGAAAAATGAAAATAATTGCGAACAAGGGCGCACATCATTATTATTGTTGCAAAGATTATAACGTCGACTTGGTACATTATAATTTTTAAGCGTGTACATTTTTATTTATTTTCAGTCAGTACATTATTGTTACAGGAGGTGAAGTCTTATAAATTGTTGAGGCAAGAATAATTATAATCTTGGTGCAAAATAAAAATTATGTGTACGAATCGACTGACAAGATTATAATTTGGAGGTGTATAAAAATAATGTCTCCGTACTAACTGAAAAGATTATAATTGTAAAGTGAGAATAATTATTATAATGTAGGGGCAAAATAAAAATAATGAGTACACATGGACGGACAAGATTATAATTGTTGTAGGAAAATAATAATGTTAAAAAAAAAAAAAAAAAAAAAAAAAAAAAAAGCAAGATTTTTTATTTTGGGATGAGATAATTATTTTTGGTATAATTATATAGGAAAAAATAATAATAATGTGGGGGTACCCTACGGCTTTCCATACTTTTCTATAACTCTCACAAGAGAGCATTATGAAAGTTGGTTGATTTTCTACTCTGTTTAACTTGTAAATGGTCTCTTTTTCCTCCAAGGCAATTGGGACCTTTCGGGGAGGATGCATAATTTGCTGAATGTTCTCTTCAACTTTGATAGTAAGCCATACCAGTATACAAGTACACCAGTCATGTAAACAAGTACTAGTGTTCCGGATACTTATGTCTGTGAGATACTGTGAATCCTTTTATGAGATACTGTGAATCCTTTTATGAGATACTGTGAATCCTTTTATGAGATACTGTGAATCCCTTTATGAGATACTGTGAATCCCTTTATGAGATACTGTGAATCCCTTTATGAGATACTGTGAATCCTTTTATGAGATACTGTGAATCCTTTTATGAGATACTGTGAATCCTTTTATGAGATACTGTGAATCCTTTTATGAGATACTGTGAATCCCTTTATGAGATACTGTGAATCCTTTTATGAGATACTGTGAATCCTTTTATGAGATACTGTGAATCCCTTTATGAGATACTGTGAATCCTTTTATGAGATACTGTGAATCCTTTTATGAGATACTGTGAATCCTTTTATGAGATACTGTGAATCCTTTTATGAGATACTGTGAATCCCTTTATGAAGACTTGTATATGCTACATGTAGCTGCGCATTATAGTCATACAGAACAATATACCTGCTTTAAGTACGTGAACTAAATACAGATTTTTAAAGAAAATTTATAACGTTATTTTTCGATAATTATATGATCAATTTACTTTACCCTTGGATATAAACCCTCGACCAATGGGTCATATATTTTGAAATGTCAGAAACCAGATGAATACTTTGTCGGCAAGATATACATGCGTAAAAAAAATTCAAGTGTGTCGAAAAAGTGTTGATATGAAGATTTGCAAAGAATATTTCAATACAAGTATATTTAAGAAATTTAATAGATCAACCCTGGGGCCTGAAACCTGGATCCACGGGTCGATAATTTTCAGGCAAATGGGAATCTCAAGCTTACGATTTTTTAAAGGGATTTTAAACACACACCCACCATCAACTGCTTACATGCGAAAAATATATTTAAAAATATACTGAAGAACGAATAGATGAAAATAAATTTATTCTAAAAACATATTACAAAAACATCCCCTTATAGCATAAGGATTAATAATTCAGATCTCTATTTAGGTAACACAGCTAGTGATTGTTTATTCAATGAAAATTAATGGATATTCAATGAAAATTAATGGATATTCAATGAAAATTAATGGATATGAAGGGGGTGATTTTATCGTTTTGTTATATGAGATGGATTTTTTTGTTAATTTTCATTGCGTTTAAATTTTAACTATCTTTTTTTTCAAATACAAAGTTTACAGCCCCATTCCAAAAAAAACTCTCCCAGAGGCGCACTGCATTGTTGCACTATTTGTGAGGTATTTATATGTATACAAAAAAACTTTCAAAATATAGCACTACATTTTTAACATGCAAATCATTGTATGCATGTACATATATAAACATTTAAGAGTAAATTGTTGGATAAATCATCAAAAGAGGTCAAAGGAGACCGTGGGTCAGTGATCCATTTGCAAGCACTAGCAAACTTAACGAAAGAACGTTGTAGATCGATAAAACCCAGGGCAGAAGACCTCGAAGTACAGAATGTACACTAAAAGTATCTAAACATATAGATAATAGAGCCTTTTGTTCAGTAAAGTTTGGAAATTCGTATCAACAAAAAGAAAAGGGAATTTTTTTACCTTACGAAAATCTCAACGAATAATTAAATTATACAGTTTTAAAGAATGTTAATGAGAAAGCGTTTTAGTAAATGAAGAAAGAATTCTGGAAAAAAATTCTATATCAAACATAATTTATAAAATACAATTTTTGGTAGCATAGGAACTTAAAATGGTAAATGAGCAATGTTTTCTTTGTTAAATGTATGTTTAAAATATATTTCAGAAATATTTTGATACTTAAGGACACCTTGCGCTGCTTCGTTCAAACATTACTATATGAGGGTCGTTCAATGAATAATGCATAAAAAGCAGTTCCGTCATATAATTAATTCTTCAAAGTATTCCTCGATAACCTTTCTCAATTCTCTTTATCAATAACCGAAACACCTCAGCATATTGTTTTTGGGGTAACCCCAAAACGACAAATTTAAAATACAATGTAGGGGATGGTTAAGATCTTTGGGTAGACTTTACTTTACCGGTCCCCAGATCCGCAAGATCCGCACGCTCATTGCACTATTTACGTCACTCAACTGATAACGGTTAGTCTTGCATATTTTAGATTGCACAACCAGATTACACCAGCTGGTAGGGGACTACATGTAGTATTGCTAATGAATACTATCAGAATGCTTGTTTGTATTGAAGTGTCCTCAGGAAGTAAACATTAAAGTTTTTTTTCGAATCATGACCGCACGGGGGTAAGGAGGGACCACAATATAAAATCAAAATTAAACATAAAAATATTTACCTGTAGGGAAAAAAACCGTTCAAATAATATTTTCAAGAACAGAAAAGCCACTATATGTCAAATTTATATGCAAGCATCCTCAAGTAATGTAGATTCAAGTTTCTTTAAATAATGACACCCCCGCGGAGGGAAGGGGTAGGGAGGGGCACTTTGAAGGATCGATGTTTTACATAGGAATATTTTGGAAAAACCTTAAAATTTTCATCCTAAAAAGCAGTATGATCAGTCATATTTATAAGGAAGCATCCTCAAGTAGTTAAGAATCAAGTTCCTTCAAATTCAGGGCTCTCGATTGTCTATAGTTGGGGCCGTTCAAGGGCCCCATTCCCAATTCAAATAAGGTACCTTTTTTCCCAATTGAATATTTTAATTTTCCCAACAGTCATTTCTCAAAAAAATTAAAGAAAATATAGTTGGATATATAATAACTAAATTTGCTATTCCTACTCCTCTGTATTGCAATACAAATCTTTATTTGATAACAAGACCAGAAAACCAGCATATCATGATTTTAAAATATAACAGTTATCCCAAAATTTTCCAAAAGATTGTTATTTTCCCAATATTTACGGCCCCGGCCCCATTCCCAAAAATTGGTGTGAGAGCCCTTAAATTATGACCCTGGAGGGTTAGATGGGCCACAATATGTGATCAAAGTTTTACATAGGCATATATAAGGGAAAACTGTTTATGAAGAACAGATGGGCCATGGTGACTTTGATGGACATTATGGCCCATGGTTCTCTTGTCTTTATCTCCAATCAATATTCAAACATTGGCGTAACCTGGCTTAAAAGTAAAGAATGCTTAAGATCTGACTGCCTTTCAAAAATTAAGGACAGACTGACAGACAGATAGACGGAGGGACAGCTAGACATATAGACGGACGGACAGACGAGAAGAAAACCTATAGTCTCCTCGGGTTTCATCGGTGGGGGACTAATAAAGTGTTTTCAATTTAAATAAAATGTATTAATTTTTTCACCCTGGACAGAAGATAAACGTCTTTATCAACATAGAAATAATCGAAGTAATATTAATTTGCAGATATGTATTCTCAGTATACACATGTACATCTATATCTTGATGTAACATTTACATATTGTACTGTGGAAACAATTTAATTCGTGAGGGTCAATGTTCGTGAGTATTAAAAATGTTATTTGATCGTGATTGTATTTAAAAAAAGATGCAATGAATGGATACTGTGACAAAGTTCGTTCGTGGGGATGTAAATTCTTGGTAACTGTGACTCACGAAACACAGAAACATTGGTCCCTTACGAACAATGATGGTTCCACAGTGATATTTAAAAGGATATCAGCTTTTTCTCAAAATTCAAACAACCCTAAGTGGTAAATCTGAAAGTAACGTTAATATCTCGGTTGACTTATTATATGGTTATGCCAATTCTGAGGAAGAATACCGATAAGAAATTCAACATGAAAGATTCGTGTTACATTGAAAAGATACGGTGATACATGTAGATATATTTTGTTCACATTTAAAATGATATTACTTGTAGCATTTTGATTTAGCATAATTCACATTTCATATCTTATCATCTCTTTTTTTCATTTATCTTCAAATTTATTTGAATGTAAAATAAATACATGTATACATAAATATGGGACATGTATAAAGGATATATAGTCATGCCACACTGACCTGCTTTAATAGGCTTAGCTTACTGTCCATTTCCATTCAGCTTATAATATAATAATTTATAAATAAGAATTAAATTTTAAATGTATTTAAATAGCTAATAATTCTCTTTTTAGATAAAACTTAAAGTGTTTCAGACATAATAACATTGCTGTCTTGAAATTTTAGTTTTGGTTCTTAAGCAGCTCTAAAATTCCTGAAGAGAAAAGATCCTTTTTTGGAAAAATTAAATTTTTCTTTAAATATTGTTTACGGGGATATCCTTAAAAAAGTATAACAATTCCTTCTTTTAAAAGACTTTTTTTAATTTTAAAAATGGATTTCTAGAAAATGTGTCCTAATGTAGTTTGCAGTTCCAATTAAGACTATGCTGTGAAAGGCATATGATGACCAGTGTCAAAACTCGCTTCCTGTTTTTACATTTGGGGGGGGGGGGGGTCAAATTTTGCCCAAATTTGCGAAGTCCAATTGAATATCAAAAAATAATTGCCCTTGTTTGGTTATAAAATTCTCTAAATTTTATTCCTAAATTAGGAAGAAAACTTTTCCATTTTATCCCAAAGTTTGCCACCACCCCTTCAGCCCCCCCCCCCAACTCCGCATTTTCTTTTGTCTCAGAGTGTGGACAGTTTTAATTTAGTGTCAGCTCCTCATCAGACGCTAAAGGTTAATAACTGAAACATCGATCTGAACAGGTTGCCGGGATTTTAATCTCAATAGTCAATTGCAAAATTTCCCCTTTCTGTTTTTACAGCTCGCACATGGTCTGCATATTGTCAACGATCACCCGACAAATCTGTCAATAATTTCTACTCGACTTTAGAAAAATATTTATCCTGTTGCTAACTCACCTTTTATAACGACTGGTTTATCCCGGAACTTTAACTAAGGACGGATAACTCTAATTTACCTGTCGATTTTTTTCTACCTGGCCAGAAGCGGGTTGATATATGTGCACCCGGATTATCAAGCTCAGCTGTTGGGATTAAATTTAAATCTCTGCATATTTTAGGCGGGTCTAATTGACTTGGATTAATGAGTTTTTAGGTAGGTCGAATTAATATTAAACTTTCTTTTGTCTTGAGAAATTTATTGTAAAGTGAAATTTATAACGGTGATTCGAAACAGTAAATCTTGCTCATTGAATATAGACATGTAATTTATTTAACATGCCTGCTTGACAGTACCAGGCATTTAAAAGCGTCACTTTCCAATATTGGTCACGATTAACAAGATACTTACGTAAATTGACATTTGACTATTAATTATTTGCAAGGAACACGCAGGACTTTTCGTGCACCTTTTCTTATACCGACTTTCTCAAATCAAAAATAAGGAGACCTATAACTTGGAGTTTGGATGTTCCTTAATCACATAATAATTTATATTAAAATAAATCATATGTAGGTGTACGCGTACTTATAAAAAAAATAACAAAATAACCAATATAACAGTGGTTATTGATCCAAAAATCTTTTTGAACTTCGTACGATGTATGGTGTTTATCCGAATGTTAAATAACTTCATCAGGTCGAAAGAAGAAGACCTTTAATTCCAGATTGTATCTTGAGGTTTTTGCGTCGTATATTTTTAAAATATGACACATAATATTTATCATTCCACTTGTAGGATCAAATCAAAATATTTGGTAAAAAATCAAAATTGATATCTTTGAACGTGTCATATACATGTATACAAGTTTCATATCTAGTTCCGATGCCATTCCTTTTTATTAAATTGTAGGGGGTAAAGAAAAAAAAATCAGCATTTTTTGTCATAATTAAACGAACTTTAGTTATAAAAGCACTTTTTATTTATCGTTCCTAATTTTGTTATTCATGACATGATATTTTTCTTTTACTGAAAATTGAAGTGAAGGTTTTTAATTAAACTTGAAAATTCTCGAACAGCATTTCAAAATATGGTCATTTTAATCAATGTATGAGTAAACCTTGAATGTCTTTCAATATAAAAGTATTAATGATTAAAGACCATGTTTTCTCTATAGAATTCTTTCATAATATATTTTTATTATGTTTAAAAGGACATCTGAATGAACACAAAAGCACACTGACGACTTTCTTTTGTAAGGAGTCGCTGGATCGCGTATTTTAACCCCCGTGACCCAGTTTTGTTTCGGTGTAATGTGTATTGATTATAGATCACCAGTAAAACACGGTGTGTGAATTTGTAAAATAGAAGCAGAATGATCTTGCTGTGTAGAATTTTTATAGAAACCTCTTTCTTTAAAACATGTTAAAACCTTTTCATTCTGTTAAGAGGTATTTAATGGCACGTTGTCTCTATAAATGTAAGCATCGGGAATTACAAAGTTTGGTATGTTTAATCAAAATAAATCCTTTCAAAATATAACTCATTTCAAAACATCCGAACTCTCTTATACAATATATGGAGAGAGAGAGAGAGATACTCAATTTTGCGCAAAAAGAGAAAAATTGTCCATTTGATCCGTTATACATGTATGCCCCTATAAAAATCTTTACTTATCAGATTCGAGCTATATCTTCATAACAGAAATAGAAACTTACGTAAATTTTCAATATATATCTGTAATACAAGAGTAGAATAGTCATTTTTTTTTAAATTAATTTTAGCTATGCTACATGTAGTACCCTTTCTCTGTGTATAGTGGAGAAAATACACAAAACAGTCAATCGATTTTATTAATTTTTTTAATAGAGTAAAGCTATTTTTGTGTGATAAGAAGCCACTATTTATAAGTAAATGTTTGTAATTGAATGCATGTTACTATGCTTTTGTCATCATATGAAATTCATTCGCCATCATTACATTGTAATATTATAGAATATTTAGATAAAACACGTTCAATTTAATAAATTTAGATCAACAAGTATCCCCTATTGCTTTTATTGATTCAATATTCTTTCTCAGATTTGGTGTAGGAATAGATAAGCCTCGACATTGTAATCTCGTTAACTTGCTTTCACAAGTTTTACATCTGTCCAGTATACCTGCATGTTTTTCTCTTTCTCTCTTCCCTCCCTTTCTCTCTCTCTCTCTTTTCTCTCTGCATCTCTCTCTCCCTCTTTTTCTTTCTCTCTTTCCCTCTTTTCTCTCTTCCTCTCTTTCTCCCCCCTTCTTTCCGGTTTGATGATTGAGTACATTAATGTATCCGAAAAGCACTTTTATGTAGCATGTATCCAATTTTGGCCAAATATTTTCAAATATATATTTCTAAATATAAAAAGATCTTATTTGGTTTTAAAGGGGAGATCAGGTACATGTACATGGTCTGTTTTCGGTAATTAACGACATGCTGAGAAGAAAACCGATCGTCTATGTTAATAATGATTAATATCGATACACACTTTCCCCATGTTTAAAAACTAGAACGGTTCAAAACGCATTAAGCGATTATCTAAGTCTGGCTTTGTCTGCAAACGACCATTGGTGTACATAATTGGGTGTATTTATTCAGAACAATGGTCGAAGCAGATTTCAATTCTCGGATGTAAATAATGTATTAGTGAAAATTTGGAATAATATATTTCTAGGGAATATAGAGAATCAATTATAGATACAAACAAAATGCCGATCAAAGAAGTAAGTTTTGTTCTGAATGTGTCTGATTTAATTAGTTTTGAATTTCAATTTACAAATCGATCTCAGGTGTATTTCACAATCGATGAAATGATTGATTTCTCCTCTCGCATGGCGGGCTTAACTTATTAACATTTACTAATATTTTTGAGTTCTTCAGGTTTATTTTTGTATGTGACGAAGAAGAAATAACCCAGCTTTCTGGATTTTGTTAGTCAAAGATGCATTCTTAATGTCAAATATGAATTATTTAATGAAACATTTCATATTTTTATGATATACCTATACATTACTTTTTCAGTCTATCCTCTTCTACATCAACACACTGTATACCATATAATCTTCATAAATCTTAAAATATAATGAATGTTGAAATATCCAAATGTCTAGACCTGTGCTGTTTCCGGTAGGATTTGTACATGTAGCTGCTTTGGGGGGGGGGGGGGGTTAGCTGCAGATCTGTAGCTCGTTGGTCTGAAAAAAATTGGGTTGGACGACCAGAGAGTCACAGTGCCACTTATTGAAAAAAGTGTATATCTATTGCACACAAAAAGTGCGCTGTTTCTTGATTAATTCCTTGCATTTTTAGGACTGAAATTAAAGTGAAAATTTCAAAACAATATAGTTTAATTTACGACTGTTCTTAATATTTCAATACGTCCTTACATTTTGATAAATTAAGCAAAAATATAAAAATGACTAAGACCCCTACTTATAACCTGAAAATTTCACTAATGTGGTATCAATAACTTTATAAGGTTGTAAGGTTCACAAACTACGGAAGCCGGTAGGGGCAAGGTAGAAAAAATATTTTATCTGGCGGCCGCCATATAAAAACCTGGCAGCCACCAGAAACTTATCTGGCTGCCGCCAGATAAAAAGATCTAGCGGCCGCCAGATAACTTATCTGGCGGTCGCCAATTATTTATGTGGCGGCCGCCAGATAAAATATTTTTCTACCTGGCACCTACCGGCTTCCGTAACAAACATTCAGGAAAACACAAGTTTTGAAAAACATCAAAATTAATCAATAATTAGAAACAAATTTAAAAGTATCAGTACTAAGATGGGGTGTATCGATACGTATTGAAACTACCAATATATCGGGTACTTTCAATATATCGTTGTCGATACTAAAATAGAACGACAGTGGACGAGGGTTGTCAATAAAAAGCTATATTTTTCTTAATAATGACCTTACTGACAAATGTTTACGGTTATATCTTGATGTTTTGATACAGACCATGATTTAGTATAATATTTTCAAAACTGCTGCTCTCTTACAATAAATGAGAATAGAAGAACATATCTAACATGTTTGTATAAGTTTACTTTTATTTGCAGACTTGGACAAGCATCATGCCGACGGCATTCAAAAAACAGAAATACTCCTCAATTCGGAGTGAGTGTCTAAGTAAAGGAATTTTATTTGAGGATCCAGAATTTCCGGCAAATAACAAGTCCATATTTTATTCCAAAATAGACCAGGAAATAGAATGGAAACGACCAAAGGTAAAAAAAGTAAACTATACGTATCGATAAATTATTGTTTCCGCTAAAATTGCATAGGAAGATGCATCCATGTGTGATTCTGTCGGGGTTATGATAACAAGGGTAACGGAGAAAGAGGCCCTTAATCATGTCTTTGGAATTTCATAAGAAAAAAGATAAGATGCAAATACTGTAAACGTGGGTTTACGGTGTAAAATTTTGTGATTTCCATGAAACAAACACTGGTTATTTTCCCAGAAGTAAAGAAATTTGCAAAATGTGTCACTTGCTTTACTTGCTTTGTTGTTTAGTATGGTATCTTATATGAAACCCTTCGCGAGGTTGTAAATTTTGTGAAACTTTACTAAATTCGCATTCAGATTTTCATCACACAAACATTTCCACGTTTATAGCACATTATTTACATTTGCAAATATTTTTTCTTAGATGAACCTATTGAAGAGAAAATATGTTCAATTCTGTATGAACTTATTAGGGGGTCAGAGGTCATGGCGTGACCGAATCACACAGCGAGATGATATCTTGTCTACATATTTCTGTCACGGTGACACTGGTTTCGGAACTTCTAAGCCGTTAAAGCGATGAAAAAGATAGAATTCTTGTAACATATGTTTTTCTTCGTTCAACAAATGATCATTAGTTCTTTCTTCGATGTGAAGAATGTTTTTAATTAGCCTAAAATCACGCTTACCTATTTAACCCGAAATTCCTTTGAAAGTATGTAAACTGAAGACGATACCACCGCTTTTGACTTCATATATTAAGAACTCATACAATAATAGTAAGATTATTCTCAGTAGCGATCATGGATTTTTCATTATGTACAGATATTCCTGAACTGGACTGCTGAACATCAGTGTAAGTATTCAAATGTTGGAGCGAGGCGAACTCTCAAGACCAAACAGCTTCTAGGTCATTGCGCGTCACAACGTAGCTGTTCGTGTATTAAATGCAGTTCTTTTCAGAATATTCGTCTCAAATGTAAATAAAAGTAATAAACAACAATGTTGAAAAGTTCACTGGGAAATGAACTTGGTTGGTACGTGATCATATCTTCTGAGAAGCCCTTCGGGCTTCACAGGATTTGATCACGTGACCAACCAAGTTCATTTCCCAGAGAACTTTTTAACATTGTTGTTTATTTCTTAATAGAACTTTAATGAAAGGTTGATAGCATTCATGTATAAACGTAGCCTTCACAAAATTCTTACAAATGACGTGAACCCCCTTACTCTTCAGATAATAGAAATAATAGAGTACTACCAATCGAGGCAAAAATTCTCCCTCCCACGTCTGCGACATATAGTTAAACAAGCTTATTCAGAGAATTTATGTCCAACGCTTAAGGAAAATAGAAGAACATGCGCGGATCTAGGAGGGGGGTCGAAGTGGAGTGAATTTTAAGAAGGGCAGACTGGGCCATAGGGAGTTCTGGTATAAAATTTCATTGCAAAAGCTTCTTGAGATATCGCCTGGACATGAAAGTTTTACACACGCACACAGAATGTATGAATTTAAGACCTTGACCTTTGACCTTTTGACCTCAAAATAAAGAGGGGTCTTTCTTAGGCCATAGGGAGTTGTTGTATAAAATTTCATTCCAAAAGTTCAAAAGGTTCTCGAGATATCGCGTGGAAACGAAAGTGTTACAGACAGACAGAAATACATAGACGGACGGACGGACGGACAGACATACAAACCGAAATTAATGCCCGCCCTTTCAGTAAAAGCGGGGGAAAATAATGCAGATCACAAGTTTACCTGCAAGTGAAAATGCCAACTGCATTGTACATAAAAAATGTTGACATTTCCTACGAAAATCCAGCTGCATGGGAATTTAATATACATTATCAACAACGAGTGAAATCAGTAAGAAACAAATTGTTTACATTTTGTGGGATCATGTTATGGCCATGTTGCATCATATTTCAGTAAAATGTGTATTTTCTTTTACATATATAGAGAAAGAGAGTTAAAATGTAAACTTGTTCCTTGTTCTTAACAATCTGTGATCAGCACTCTCGGTTTATTTACCTGAGTGCATGACTTACAGTAATTCATCGATTTTCCTCCATTTTTTTATGCTATTCCATTTACAATCTATGGATTTCATTTACACACACAAAAAGACACACTATCTTATCCAATATTTAAAGAGCGCGATAGATATTTGATGTGTGAAGAGTTGGAGATTAAAAGCGTACGGCATTCAATAAGTCATATGTTTGGTGCATATGAAAGGAAACTAAACAAAGCTGGGGGGGGGGGGGGGGGTTAGATAATAGTCATAGAAAATAGTGTGGAGGAAAAAAATCTTTACTGATTACTTGTTCGTACATGTATAATTTGTATCGATAATACAATATAGGAAGGGGGAATCCCAAACTTTATAATTTTCCAATCAAGAGGTATTATATCGACAAAAAATACTCAGAATTCTTTCTTGAGTAAAATAAAAAGGAGAAGGGAGAGGGGGTTGGCTAAAATCAATTTTTGGAAACTTTTCTTATTAACCGTAGCATTTCAAAAATAAAAAGATCTGGAACTAAAAATACGAGTATATAGGGCTATTTTTTTTTCTTATTTTGAAAATGTTTGATTGCATTTTATACTGGTTGTGATTACAGGAAACAAGGACAGGATATATCATTTTTATTACGTTTCAATTTTTTTTTTTAATTGATAATTACCAAATTCCATTGCCATTACAAATTATAAGTGGTCGTAGGGTTGTGGAGTTTAAGTGTGGGAATGCGTTATGGTACTTATCATGTTCTTATCATGATCTTAGGATCCAGTTTTACTGTGTAAATATAATATCACTGAAAATTTAGGGACCCCATCCCACCTCTGCTGGATCCACCTATCGATATGCACTGTGATACTCTCCAGTGTCAGTTTCACTTAATAAATTGAACAACCGTCACTCTAATAATGAGAGTCAATACAATGGATCAGAAATCCATTAGACTATCAACCTTATGCAGATGACAAGTAGACGACCGTGTAACCCCTCGTGGTGAAACAACACTTAGAGGATACCAGTGAAAATAAAACGACAGCTGAATAGAGGGGCAATATGTGAAGTGCACCTCGACTGTTTACAATATTGAGCAGTCATGAAATGTCGCCCTGTGGGGAATTTGTACATAAGTCAAATGTACAGGCTAAGGTCTTATTTACATTAATTATTCTATTATTTTTTTGTATTAATAGCGTAAGTCCGATAGAATCATTAAATTCAGCAATGAAAGATTCATCTTATACATGTATACATGTATATATGCATACATATATGTATGGCAGAAAAATAAAAGATTTCCAAAAACTATAATCTGAAAAAATCTGGAAAAATTAAAACATTTATTTAAGACGCTCTTTATGCATAAATATATACACATAGTAAATCGATGTTCTTGTACTTTCAGTTGTTTTAAATTCACACTGCATTATACTATATCAGTCTATATTAATTTCTGTGTTATTACTTCATTATCTTCTTCGTTACTTAGCGTTAGGAATAATATTTTTCGAGTGCTTTGATCTCAATACTCGAAGAAACAACACAAAGTGCATAGGGCAACAAAATAAGACAGTTTTTGGCAAAATGTCGACAAGATAAGTTGTATGATGTATTTGAATAGCACTTAGTGTACCTGTGTAAATAGATCACATGTTAACTTACACTTGGAAATTTGAAATAGGTGCAATTTGTCAAGTATAAAATTTGTAAATTTTGGGAAGCTTGCATATGCAAGTGCATATAACCCAGCTGTTTCATTACAAAAACTAACCTGTAGTTTTATTTAAATGCTAAGACTATCGAATCGTATAAATGTCAGACGTGAATTGATTGAAAAGAATTATTGATTTTTATAATGCGCTGCATGTTTATAAAATGTACATAGAACTTTGCGTGAGAGATTTCTAAGAATTTTGTTCAATAATGAGAAATCGACCAATGTGTTATCTAATAAGGAAAAGAGTTTACTCAATACTCGTCGCCACAATTTTTTGTGAAACATTTATGTAACTTGTTCATACATGTATCTGTTAAAAGATGTTTAAGATATACGAAAAATAGCCTATTCAAAATCATTTTTACAAAGAACCAAGGTTTAATTTCTAAATTGTAGGCCGTAAATTCTTAAATAAAACGAACTTAAGTCTATTTAAACATCATTCACTCACTTCGCAAAAATTAAAAAAAAATAAGTAAATAAATACACCTAGTGGTTTCAAGATGTAAACATACCAGAATGATTACTCAGTTGAATTTTTTTTTATTAATTGCATCTATTCCGTTATTGTTGTAGCCCCCCCCCCCCTTCCTCATTCTTAATTGTTCCAGGAACTGATTTAGTTTCTAAGACTGGTGGGCTCGGACACTCCCCCCGCCTCTGCCTTTTTTCATCCCATTTTCTAAACTGAATTTTTATATTAATCTTTGTGATCGTCTCTACGAAAACCTATTTGTTATTTAAAAAGGAAACGAATTAACTAAATGCTCTTCGCCACAATTTTTTGTGAAACATTTATGTAACTTGTTCATACAGGTATCTGTTAAAGATATTTACGAGGTACGAAAAATAGGCTATTCAAAATCATTTTATACAAAGAACCAAGGTTTAAGGTAGTACACAATAGATAGGCCAAATTTTTCCTCAAATTCATTTCTTTTTAAAACTTTAAAATTTTGTTTTAGGATACAAAATTTCTCTTTATATGTAACTTGAAAGAAATTAAATCGCACGAGTTTTGCCCACATAGCTTGAAATATGGCCTATCAGGCCCCTGTAAGAAGATTGTGAAATCAGACATTGCACTTTAGAATATGCATTTAAAAAAAAATACCGACTGATTTATTGCAATTTTGAGTGATGCTTTTTATAAATGCAACCTTTCTGTAACTATTTTAGTAAACGGCAGTTTAAGATATTTTGACGATTTGAAAAAAAAATATTCAGTGGAAAAAAATAAAAGATTAAGTAGATGATGACACAATATTTGACCTTTGACTTCTAAAAATGATCTTGACCTTAATTCTGTATAAAGAATGGAGACTCCTTATAAATATGTCCTAATATCAGGTCTCTACTAAATATGGATCAAAAGTTACTTTGCATTTAATAACAGATTGTCATATTGAATGTAGATGGCACAAACACATTCTAAAATTTAGGCTCTTAAATGACCAATAAATAGGATTCTCTAATTTTTTTTTTTTTTTTTTTTTTTTTTTTTTTTTTTTTTTTTTTTTACAAAATATGGAGATAAACATGTCACAACTTATTAATTTTCTTACAAAGGTAATTATTTATTGACATTATAGTAATATTATTCTCTTCTTTTTTTTTCAAATGTATTTATGAGAAATGAGTTAAAACAGATTTCATGGGTATTTAAGTACTACCTTAATTTCTAAATTGTTGAATGTTTATTCTTAAATAAAACGAACTTAAGTCTATTTAAACATCATTCACTCACTTCGCAAAAATAAAAAAAAAAATCTGTAGTTTCAAGAGGTAAACATACCAGTACGTTAGATTTTTTTTTTGATTGCATCTATTCTGTTATTGTTGTAGACCCCCCTCCTCATTCTTAATTATTCCAGGAACTGATTTAGTTTCTAAGGCTTGTGGGCTCGGACACTCCTCCCGGCTCTGCCTTTTTCATCCCATTTTCTATACTGTATTTTTAAATTAATCTTTGTGATCGTCTCTACAAACACCCATTTTTTTTTAATTCATTGTTCCAGGAGCTGTGCAAGGTCCCTAGACTGGTGGTTGACGGGGTTAGCTGTGATGACCTCAATCAAGGAGAACTCGGAAACACGTGGTTTGTAACTGCGTGCGCAAGTTTGGCGCTAGAGAAAAAGATGTTTGAAAAGGTGCTGAGTATTTCTTTGATCATTTGTGAACAGTTAAAAGTACATGAATCTAATTAATGTTGAAATAAGATCAGTTTAATTTTTCTCTCCAAAGAAAAATTCTACTAGTATGCATAATAAGAACCAGTGAATAAACAAACAATTATACTGCTATTAATAAACATATCATTCTTTTAAAACAAAAACTCTGATAGTCTACTTGACAATCAAGTTCTATGTACATGTAACAGGTGATCCCCAGCGTAAAAGAGCAGGAATGGGACGAAAAATCGGAGAAGAATAAGTACAGTGGAGCCTTCCATTTTCATTTTTGGCGGTTTGGGGAATGGGTGGACATAGTTATAGACGATCGTCTGCCAACAAAGAACGGGAAACTGGTTTTTTGTCACTCAAAATCTCGAAACGAGTTCTGGAGCGCTCTTCTGGAGAAAGCGTACGCCAAGTAAGTCTCGGGAAAGTGACCTAACTTCCTCTCAAGGGCAATCGCTCTTGTCATTTATTAACTTAGGTATATCAATTAACAAGTCATAAAGTTTGTCAAAATAAATGTCGATTTACTGGCTGTTCTGATTGAAGATCGATAGAATTATACATGTACATTATTGACTGGATTCGAGGACAACAAGCGATTTGTTGGACCAAAGAACCAAACAATTTGACTCGCGGGGTCGACAAATCGTATTTAGCCCGAGAACACATTCAATAAATGTTATGTCATGCCTTTATTTATTTTCTTTAATTTTTAAGATTATATTTTTTCATTTATTTTTTTTTTGACATACATGTATCTTGTGTTAGCTTCTATGATGTAAATTTCTTTTACCTGCACTGCGGTTTAACTCGTTCAGTTACGTAACTGTCGAACACCATCGAATGCAAATATGATTTGGCTTATCCCGCCCACAGGGTAACATAAGCGGTCCAATATCTCATCGACTGGTCCAATATCTCAATCTGCGTTTCAATATCGATTTTTTTTTTTTGACCACTTAGTAAAACATTGAAAATATTAGATTTTTTAAATCTAGATCTATATAAGAAACAATTTTAAAGGTATAAAAAAAATAAACTAGTTTCTGCTTCTCCTGTAGGTTGTACGGTGACTACGAATCATTAAACGACGGACGAGCGGCGGACGCCTTGGTAGATTTCACAGGGGGCGTGGCAGAGAAACTGGTTCTGACAAGATTGGATTTTAATGACACCAAAATAGTGGAACAGCTGTTTTATAAAATGAGAGAATCGTGTGAGAATTCCGCTCTTATGAATTGTAACATAGAGGTATGTTACTGGTTATGACTGCCATACATTATTTGACAATTAATGTGTTTTATAACTTTTTCCACTAACGAAGTTGAAGAGAAGTTTAAAGGACATGTTTGTTTGCTTTTTTTCTGCTCATTTTTAATTGCTGCTCTTTTGAAGTTTTATTAAATTTTTCATGGTACCATTCAATACAAAAAAAAATTAGAAATATCAACTGCTATGTGTTCACGTTTTTTTTTTCCATAGCACCATTCTTTATTCTTTAAAATTTCTTTGAACAGGGAATTCGTGTCATTTATATGGGCGAGGATTAGTTCTATGATTTTGGCTTTTGATGAAAACTGTATTCCATGAATGTATTTCAATTTATCAGGGATTTTTTTTATCTTTGAAGGATGGCATGATTGTAACCTTTTTTAAGGTGACTGACCTTACTTATACATTGCAGGGTTTCTTTGTCTTTTTCGTCATGACAATACTAGTAATTTTGCCTTAGTTCTCTGCTAATGAGGTGCTGATTGAAGCCACTATTCCTGATAACAAAGCTTAATGATTGAGTGTTTGTTCTGAGAGTAGCGTTCTGTAAAGCTCACTTGTACTTCAATAGATGAATTCTTCATAGTGTATCAGACATTTGAGCTAAGTAAATTAAATTTATGAGATGTTTAGAGACAGATAATAAATAATGTCTCGAATTTTTATCCCAGTGAAATTTCCGTTTCAGCTCATCACAGTCATATTGATTCGTAGATATCCGTTATGTAAAAACAAAATTCTCAAAGATTCATCAATGACAAAAACAGTCTGTCTCTTTCGTTATCTTTGACTTCTGGTGTCACCTGTTTAGCTTGTTTCTGTTTTGCAAGTTTCCAGGAAATTGTTTTTTTTTAATATTTTGATTTTTTTAAAACGTTCTGTTTGAATAAAAATAAATTTTAAACAGTTAAATCAATAATTTTTGTGGGCTTTAATTTCGTCTTTTTCTTGGTATAAAGAGACCCACCAATCCATTGTCCCCAAAGAAATGTTAAAATTTCAAAGTACTCTATCGTGTCTCCTCCCACCCAAGAAATTAAGTCATCTTGAATCGATATTTTATCTCATACTACAAAAATCTGACCGCATGAAAACAGGAGTTATTTAATATTAAATATACAATTTTCAGTGCCAAAAAACAGAAGTTGGTAAAGAACTTCCCAATGGTTTGATTCTTGGCCACGGTTATAACATAACAAAAGTTCTGGACATCAAGGTAGAAAAGAAGCTACAGGGGGCGGTGGGGAACGCCAAACTCATGATGGTCCGTCTAGCCAACCCGTGGGGGATTAAGGAGTGGAACGGACCCTGGTCAGACGAGTGAGTACTAGTTGTCTGTCATTTGCAGTGAATATGTTTTGAGCGGTAATTTTTGAAATTTGTTTGCTAAAGTTTAAATGAATATATATCAATTTTTAATTCTGTTGTAGAGAAGAAGTAAATAAACAGTGTCTGTGTTGGGGGGGGGGGGGGTGTTAGTGCATCGTTTGTGTTTTTGAATAATACAATATTAATTATTTAAACGCAATATTGCAACCGATGCAGGAAATTACAGTTTAAAGATTGATTAAATAAATTTGTGAAAAATATGTTGATGATTTTTTTTTTCTATTTAGTTCCCCTGAATGGTCGAAAATCAACAAATCAGAGTGGGAGAAAATGGGTCTGAAATTCGTACAAGAGGGCGAATTCTGGTATAAATCAAGACACATTCTTTCATTCTTACTTTAAAATAGAGTAAAGATTCATAAATCTTTTAAATTGTAATGTGATTTAATTGTAGGATGTCCTTCACGGATTTTATGAACACTTTCACAAATATAGACATCTGTCACTTCGTCAACACCAGTATTATCAGTATAAAGAAAACCTGGAGTGAGGCCATGTTTCATGGGGAGTGGACCGTCTCAGGCCGTAATGGAGGGAATGACTACAACTCCCCCACCTTCCTCAGTAATCCACAGGTACAGAGGGAAGAAGGGGGGGGGGTCCCCTAGTATTCATGTATAAAGTTTTTATGGTTATTATAGGAGAATTATAGTATTTGTATGCAAAAATAAACTACGTACGTGTTTATATCTACGTATGCCACATATAATATTTAATGAAATATGGAAAACTATACTTTTAAGAATTATAAGTCAACTGTAAAAGGGGAATGTCTGATTTAAACTTGAAACTTACCTGTGCTCATTCCTTGATTTTAGTCAAATCCTAGTTCAATGCCAACACAGCTGCACAAATTCTCTCCACCTTTACATTTTTCTAACAGGTGTATACTATATATATATATCTATATATATATATATATATATATATATATATATATATATATATATATATATATAGGGCTGCAGAGTACACTTGTTAACCCAAGGATTCCTTTTCACAAAGATAATCTACCAATGTTCATAGGAGCTGTCAATTATATAAATTAAGTAAAACTAAGTAATTGAATTAAGTTTCTTTCTTTTATTTTATAGTATGTTTTTGATATTGGTGGTGCCTCGGATCGTGTAATGGTGTCTCTGGAACAGCATGATATAAAACCAGGCCGACAGGAACTAGGCATCCAGCTCAACACCATAGGATTTCACATCATGAAGGTAAGAAACTTTGCACATCTGGATTACAGGAACTAGGTAGCCAGCTTTAATTTTCACATCATGAAGGAATGACATACTAACAGACCAGGTGGAAAGGAGCTTTTCATAAAAAAACCTAGGTTTTCACATCAGTGACATTATATAAGTTAAATGATCTAAAAACTACATTCATTTATTCGTAAACTTTCGATATGCATTTTTACATCTTTGATTTATTATGCTGGCTGATGAGAAATGCAGATACATGATGTATTATCGACAGTTAAGTCAATATCTACACATCACACCATATTTACTACTCTTATCAATACGATTTGTATTGCGTTATCTGTTAATTCCATTATATATATGTATAATTATGCATTAGTTAATTCTGGTTTACGATGAACTATCTCATTTAAGTGTTAATGTAGACAATGAAATGTATTTATATTAATTACAGGTGGAAGAAAACAGGAGATTCCGGGTACACATAGTGGGAGAACAAATATTTACCTCCGAGTATGCCAAGTCCAGAAGCGTTTTTGGGATCATGATTTTACAGAAAGGTCGCTATGTAGTAGTGCCTACCACGATTAGTTCGGATGAACTCGGACCATTCATGTTAAGGCTTTACACCGGAAGTTCTTCCGGGGCAAAGTGAGTTGTTAGTTCTATCATTGTTGTAAAATTATGAGATAATTTCTCATTTTCAAACCAAATGATTTTTTTCATATATAGTTGTCATTGATATATATGCAATGTTGAAATAATTGAATTAAAATATTTCAAAATATTCAGTGCTGAAGTGGGGAAGGGGGCTATTTTATAAAAACAATCGTTTCTATCTAAAACTGTAAGAAATTATATCAAACGATAGTGATAGTAGAAATGTTTCTTTTTTTTTTTTTAATTTCTACTATGATGTAGATCATAATTACATGTACATATTATACTGATAACATACATATACTAAAATGTGAATATATTTCTTTGTTTGAATGCTTACAGCTCCAGGTAGGTTATCATTCTCTTTTATGCATGTTGTAAAAGAAAAATCTCGAGCATTGTCGCATAGGTTGTTTTGCAAAATCCTGCTTTCATTTATTTCCCAGTAAAAGTATAACCCAATAGAAATAATACATATTAATCTGTGTTACCCCTGCTAAATGACAACGACAATGCTTGAGAAAAACAAGACATTCTGCTGTGTCGGAGTCGACACATTTTGCATGGATGGACTTCCTTTGGTCTTTCATCATGGGTATCATTTCTTTAAAGGACATGCCATTTTTTCCTGTTCTAAAAGGTTAAGCATGGCATGTTACCTTTTGCACTCTTTTCAGACAAAATAGATGTACATGTACTTAGTTAGCTCAAATCAATAAAATAGCATGGGGTTAAAGGATCACTAAATGAAAAACGAAATACACAGTTTCATGTTGTTGTTGACGAATAACGGCGAACTTGTACAATATTTATTCTAATGCCAGAAATATTAGGAAGGCCTTTTGCATGGAAATGCCGCTTGTCTCAACCAACTACATTTATATACATGTATGCATATAATATAGAAATGATTTTTCATATGGATAAATAAATAATAGTAAAGTTAGTTTCCAATCAAGGAATGGATAATTTTCATAACCATTGGCATACTTTAGTTTTTATTTTCTAGGAATAGTTTTGTTTTGAACTTAAGAGCAAATAGTATATTTTTTATCATCCATGCATATCGTTGCTAGTCGTTAACACAGACAGATGAGACTGTGCCATTCAGTGAACTGAATGGTCGGAAAGGTGACTGAATGGCGGAGAGTCTCATTCTGTGTCAGTTTCATCCTTTAATGCAGAAAAAATTAGGAAATTCGGGTGAACTAAAAATTCATCTATTGTCAGGGAATTGACGATGGAATGTCCATCTAATGGGTGTCCTTGTGCAGCAAACTACGTACTTATGTCCACAGTGACTATAGAAAGCTGCTCTGACCTCGAGATTCCACCAAAATCGAAAGTAAAAAGTAAGTGGTGTACATATCATTAGGTTTAATGTCATAAACCTTCTGCGAAGGGGGATAATTCTTAAAGTCTTCAATTATTGTTTTCCTTTTTTGTCTTCAATTTTCATTTTTATCTCCGACTCTTGTTAATAGAAACTTATCATAAAAAGATAGCATTACTCCTTTAGGATCACAGGACCTTCCTCCATTAACTCATCTAAGTCACATGTTTACAGGGACGTGTTTTAAAAACTGAAAAATGTTAAAATATAAGTTTATTTACTCTGATGATCAAGAAAATAAGGAGAGTAGTGAAGCATTTCTCTATCATGAAATTGCAGCATCAGTGCTTACATAGTATTGAATTTTTTCATTGGTCATGATCATAAAGATCCAAGATACAAGAGTTGATGTCATAAGTTGTCATATTTTTGATAAAAAGTTCTTTTATGGGTAGCCAAAGACACACATTTTAGAAATCACCACTTGATGAATGATAAGTTATTTCAAACTGTACAGCAATAAACAATATTAAGTTGATATTTATCTTCTTCTTCTAACTTAAAGCAATGGACCCATACGTGAAAATTATATGTGAAGGAGAAAAAGTCGAAAGTATAACAAGGAGTAATGACAAAAACCCGAAGTTTGGAACAAAAGCCACCTTTTACAGGAAGAAACCTGATGACCCAATCATTGTAGAGGTATCGTATTGAGTAAATCTGGTTTTCGAAAGAAATATACATGATACAAATTGTTTGGGCATTCAAAGATACTGTTTATGATTTCATTAAATTAAATATGGGTACATTTGAAAGACTATTATATACTTACACATTTTGTGAATCCTAAGTACTAAAGAGAATGCCTGAGTACAGCCATGCATGGTTTGTTCTATCCGTAATTCATTATAACCATTTCATATTAAATAAGTTTAATATTTTTTAAAGGTGTCCAAATATGAATATCCTTATGAACAGACTTTTGATTTATGAGTATTTGCTATAAATATGCTTAACTCTATTTCAAATTTTGATAGTCATATGAAAATAAGTACTTTTTTTTATTTCCAGGTGTGGAACTGCAACACCCTTGTGGATGATTACATCGCAGAAGGAAGGATAGAGGACAATGGGAACGAAGAAGGAATTACAAAGGAGCTACAACTTTTTGGAAGAAAGAAAGAAGCCACCATGGAAAAACCGGGGTCAATGAAAATTCACATATGTTCTAGTGCTGATCTTCAATATCTGTAACGAGATTTAACGAGATTTTGTTGGGAAAGTGATAAAAGTTATGGTTCTTGAACTATATGATAAGAGTTATCTTTCCTACATTGTTAAACTTCCACATCAGTGACTCCTTACAGCTGTTTTGGAAGTCTTTTGTAAGTAATGCCTGAGGAGCCTTTTTTTACGGAATCTGTTGAAACAGACATTTTTTATGAATATACTTTGTCTTTTTCCAATGCTTTAGCATTTAAGCTCTGTGATACTGTGTTTAATTTGACGAATTGATATGTCAATTCTGATGACTTACGAGTATGGAAACAGGAGAAGAGAGTTTCTGAAAGAAAGCTCAAGTAACTTTTTTTTTCAATCTCCTTGTTTTTAATATTGTTGGGGAAAAAATACACCATCAAGTTATTGTTTCTGTTGTGGAATCAAATATATTTTTAAGAATATTTTTTTTCTATTTTCCCTTGCTTCAAAACAGCAAATAACAGGATATCTGACGAATTGATCATTTAGTCCTGATTATGTATAGTAACAGGAGAATATATTTTCTGAAGGATTAATGTATTTTTTTTAGCTTGTTTATTTTTTTATATCGTTTGAAAAAAAGTTGTTGTTGATTTTGAAACCCCTAAAAAGAATACATTGTATATATTGTTCGTTTCCCAAAATTCACCTTATACAGCATTAGGGTCTGTGATAAATTATTTACATTTGACGAAATGATATAGCAGTTCCGATGAAGTATCACAACGGGAGAGTAGAATTTCTATTGGAAGACTGAACTTCATATTTTAATATAATAAGGATAAATTAAGATTGTTGTTATGGAGTTTCATTTTTTTTTTCTCATTTTACAAAGCGTGTCTGTGATATAAGAATTATACATCCAAGATTTACTAATGTCTGGAAACTTTTTGTATGTAGTTATTCGTTCCCGTCCAATTTTTCTATATGCCATTTCAGTCTGCAGATTTTCTTTCCTGAAGATTTTCGTGCCGCACTATAAAAGTCACCATTTTGAAAAAAATCTATGTGTTTCATAGGGTAATGTCATGTCTGATATTTACTGAAATATATTTTTTGGGTAATTTATGATATTCACAGTGAAAGAAAATCAATCAAGTTTACCTGGCTTCAGATACTTATTTTTTTAACTGTTGTTTCATGATGTTAAATCAGTATATGTCAGTATTTATTTTGTTTTTATTTATTGAGACTTTGGAAACTTCTTACTGTTTTACAATAAAGTAAAACTCCAAGCATAATTTTGTTTCTTGCACAAAAGGTTGTTTGCCGCATTATATTATATATGAACAATCGAAGGTTTAAATATTCTTCAATACAGTATATAGCTTTTCAAGGAATGCTTTGTCCCAACCCAACCTACCCACCCCACGTCCCTTCAATATAGACGTGTAATTGAGATATTATCGAAAAAACATTTTGTAACCCTATACAATGTGACCTTGGCCTTTGGCCCTTTTACGCCAGGATCTATCGCGATCATGTTTTATCGTGGACAGTAATGAACCATTTTATATCCTATACAAATTTGTGACCTTGACCTTTGACCTAGTGACCTAAGGAGAATTGATGTAAAATTTATTGCAAAAGCTTGAGAATTTTAAGAGAAATCACCTGGAAACGAGAGTGTTACAGACAGACAGAATGACGGATAGACAGATGGACGGATAGACAGACAAGGTAATATTCCCCGCTTTCAGCAAAGGCGGAGGGTAAAAAAGACGACAGCTGCTGTATATAATTTTTTTAATAGCACTGAATAAATAAAAATGTACATTATTTATTACAATTACAAGTTTCAATTAGTACTCTACCTTTTGAATGCATACAGAAACCACAAACACTGTTAAAATCCTTAATCTAACAACAGACTCAATATTTTCTTTTTAACACCAAGGTAATGTGATACCCAATGAATAAATGATAATTACCCCTACAATAAATTTAATGATCCTAAACATGCTAAATGAGAAGCATCATAGGGTACTTGTAGAATAGTCGTAGAAAGTCAACAGAGGAACAGGGGTATGTAATCAGATACACAAACACGACGCCTGAAAGAAGTGTCCACCGAAAATCTGATCCAGAAGCAAATGTATTTCATTTCAGTTAAGATACTTGTAATCGCAAAAGAAACGCATTCATCAAAGAATTTATGATATTTTCTCATTTAGCTTTAGAAAAGCATTTTTTTTCTTTGAATAAGAACTTGCCAGTGTACTTTTATGATAATTTTGGGTAAGATTAGTAACCGAGTTGTTAAAAATGATATAAAATCAAAACATAGATTCAATTGACTGTAAATAATATCAGTTAAAATTAGAAGAAAAATATCAAGAATAAACTTTCTTGTTCAACAGATTATTTGTGCCTTCCTGGAACTGTTTATCTTGTATAACGAGACTCTATCGCGAAATATATCAAAATACGCAATAATCTTCTATAGATACTTTCTTCTAGGGAAAAGGCCAATTTCAGAAAATTCTCAAAGTATGATTTATACTGCTACCTTGTGGGAAAGGTTCAAAGGTCAAAGGTGAAGATAACAAACAGTCATATATCTCATTAATCCAGTAAACAAAACGAACCCTGAACAGGACAAAAACAAGGGGAAATACACGAAATGAGTAATATCTTTTTTTGTTTAATCAAGAATATCATAGACAGATGTAGGAAGATAATAACTTTATTTTAATATATTTCAACCATCCTTTATAGGATAACAAAACTGCAAACCTCTTGTACATTCTTTATGTAAAAAAAAAATATAATTCTGGTAAGTTCGGACCTTCGGATGTATGAACTGCAGGAAATTTACTTTCTCCTAATAAAAATTAAATACCCTAATTGTATTTCATTTTACTAAGAATGGGAAAAAATTATATATTTTACACAAGATACATCCTTTATTGATTTATGACCCTTAAAATGAAAATACACTGTACTGGACACCCCTTTCCCAAAGATGGTTTGTCTGAGTGTTCTAGTGGTTCTGGAGATGAGGGTTAGAGTCTAAAAAAAAAGTTTAGACTAGACATTATGATTATAAACCGGGCAAATAAACTTCAGAATTTCAAATGACTTCCTCAGTCAAGTGTCTAGCTAATCGAAATGCAGTTAATCAGAAAATACTCATACACACCATCGTCACACAGAGGAATTTTTAGATTTCTTTTAAAGTTGAATACATGTATGTTACAGAATTATCCTTAAAAACATATAGAAGAAGCTTTAGAAGTTTTCTTTTCGGAATTTGAAACCAAACGTCATGCACTTTTTCTTAACCATTCCTCCCAGTTGCGGAGGCCCACAGAAAAAGACCTTGACATTCCCCTTCCTCTCTTGTGAAATCTTCCCAAATACCTGAAAGAAAAAGAAAAAAATAACAAAAATGATAGTTTGTGTATCTGTCATGATTTTTAATACATAATTTGTTGTCAAAAATACTGTTATGTTACATATCAAAAGTACTATGCATTAACAGAGAGACAGAAGAATTATTCAAGAGGGTCTATTGTCAAGTCAGTCAAGGTTATTATTACATACGTCAATAATAAGAGGAGTTTGTGTATAAAAGTAAATATAATCTTTGGCTTTTTTAAAATGACCACATATCCCTATGTATTCTAGAGAGATTCTAAAACATTATGCATCATAATAATAACCATGTGCTTCAGGTTTTAAACACTCTGACTGTTTCACAAAGAAACCTTGCGTATGAAAGAACTATGAAATAGCCATGACCTCATTCCAGTTTGGGCGTCCAGCCTGTGTTCGTGTCGATAATCCTGTGATCAGGTCTTTCTTGTCTCTCCTATGTATTATACTTAGGGCCATCTGAAGCCCCGCCCCTCTGATATCACTCTTTTTCTTGGCAGCTGTCAAATAGAGCTGAATATCAATCACTTTCTCCATTTCTTTGCCCTTCTCGAAAGCCACGTCGATTTGCTCTTTTTCAATTTTATTAAGGAGCCCTACAAACCACTCAAAACTTTTCTGATCCCGATTTATCCAGATGAAATTCACCTATTGAGAATAAAAGGTAAGGAATGATCCTTAAGAACCATAGAAGAACCTTTAGTGATATTACTAATCAACAGAAAAACAATGAGCTATTGCAAATTGAATGTACCAAATTACTTTATATAATATTGATAATTATGGCTGCAAGTCTATCAGGTCAGGATACAAGGGGCAAGTCTGCAAGTTGTGAATAGATAAATAATTCAAAAGACAGTGCAAGTCTTTTTGTTTAGCTTTAGCAGATAAATTTTTCAACATACATGTAGTATGAGTTGTAACCAATGGGACTGTCAAAAACTACTAAATACTTATTATTCAAAATTTCATAATACAAAGGAAGAACAGCAATTTAATCTAAACAATCAAGCCAAGAACACTATAAAAGAAGAAATAACATACACAATTTCTTTCTGAATATTGGCAATTTATCCTTAACCACAGACATATATTTGTTATAAAGCTCTTAAGATTACTTTTGACAAAATAATTTAATATAGAAACCTTCTTCAGGTTCATTGCAGATTCAGGAATTACACCATAGAAGCTGTAGTGACATTTTGGACAGGTTCGCTTGGATTCTTTGTATCGGTACATAATGCTCTGAAGAATAGAAGCCATTGGAGTCACTCCAATACCGGCCCCAATCAACACGGCATGTTCTGTCTCAAAGATCTCCCTTGTTGCTGTGCCATATGGACCGTCAATGTAACACTAAATTTGGGGGAAAAAATGAAAGACTGCATCAATCTTCTATGTACTAGTATTTTTAAAACGAAATTTTATGCATATGAGAAATTCAATATATTTTCAAATTTCATTTGCAATAAATAGGTAGTAATGAGTAACAGGTTTTCGTTTTCAATTAACTTGTTATTTTTCATTTTATATTTTAGTATTCTGTTAGACTTCAAATAACATCAATTTATTCGTAATTCACATGGCAATATTCTTTTGGACATGTTAATATCCTAAAATTTTAAATTTTGTGCGCGTGAGTAAAATTCAACTCCTCATACTTTAACTTTATATCTGGATTCGTCGTAATTTATGGTATATAAAATCATTAATTAGTTAATAATTAAACTGAAATAAGAATTTTTTGATTAATTCAAAATCCTTGTCGCACATATATAATGAAAACTGCCCTATCCGACACCTGCGCAATCCGTCCCACTGTGAATTCCCACCTTTATTTTATGTCCCATTTTATACAATTTCAAAGTTCTTTACACCGTGTTATCCAGCACCTTGTCTATCTGTCTGCCATTGCATGTTGGATTAGACATGTTTCACTGTACTATCAATTTAATGTTTTGAATTTTGTCAACTTTCGTTCAGACAATACATGAAAGTAAAATTTAAAAAAAAAGTATCATCTTACCCTAACATGAACCTTTTTCATAACCTGTGCCATTCTTTTCTCTGCTTTCAGCTCCTCCTAAAACAAACACGTATTCCTTTATCCATTGTTTAAATTCAGATGCAAAGAACATAAGATTCAACGGGTCAGATTTGTCAAGGATATAAACTTATATTACATACTCCTTTTAAATAAAATAGTTTATCTAAGAAAGCTTTGAATTCAATTCACACGTGTGTTTACGAGATCGTGACGTTACCTTGTCTTTCGGTCTGTATTGTGATTGTCGTTTATTTGGCCACCAGGAAGCTGGAAGAGAAAAGATGTATTAGTATTAGGAATAAAGTGAGTCACTTGGGTCATAAGTTACATCCTATGATTTTCTTCATATAGGCTGCGTTTCTTAAAGACATCCCGTGGGTTATACGCTCATGAAAATTATTCTGACCTCAACTACTTTTAAAAGTGCATGATTATAAAATACGTCTACATGTAAATCAGAATAGGATGCCTAGGTATTAATTAATAACAGTTGTTCGATTTTATTAAAATATTCGAAAACATACTTTCTTTCTTTCTTTCTTTCTTTCTTTTTTTTTTTTTTTTTTTTTTTTTTTATTTGTTGACATTGTAAATTTGTTATCCCATTATTTTCCTTTTACAAGCTCTGGGAGCGAAAATATAAAATAATACTATTTATAGATATTTATTGCAGTGTACTTATTCCCATGTGTAATAAATAGCTTTTTTGTTTGTTGAACGAAGACATGATTGCATTTACTAATGAATTTTCAAATATGTAACTATATGAACGTAGAAAACTGATAGAGTGATGTTCTAGGGCTACATCTTTAGATACATGATTATGTTCAATGTATGTAGCCATATATAAGAAAAATCATCATTTATTTCCTTGTGTTGAACTATATCATTTTTCTTTTTTGTAATTATTTAGATTTTGGAAAATCTCTTAACACTATTTTTGATGAAATTTGATCATATATTTTCAAGAAAGCTTTTGGATAGGATCATCAGTTAAATTGACCGAAAGGTCTGAAGCTAAAATGTTTACACATGTATGGTCAGCCGCAAATGGGAACAAAAGATATAAGTGGGTGAAAAATTGCTATGCCATGGAAATCATTTAAAAAAGAGGAGTAAATTAGATATTCAATAGTCAAGGGTGGAATTGAATACTTTAAAGAAAATATAAAATACCTAACATTAGAAAAATATAGTATATGTCACTTCTGAGGATAATGTTTTCTGTGTCTTAAATAATCATAGTGTTAAATAATGTTAAATAATGTTAAGGTTTAAAAAACATGTTTCGCTTTTTAAGATATCCATTATTTAGCAGTTATAGTTGCCTCTAGCCTGGCTAACTGCTAGTGTCCTCCGCTTCATGACATTTGGATCAGGCTTTTCTTTAATTGGATCCAATGCAGAGAAATATTCGTACAGTTGTTTTGTCCAGTGGCCTAACGAACGAACGTGAATCCAGATGTGACCTAAAAGATGTAAAACAAACATTATGTTCGTTACACTTAAACGATTTAATTCTAGTATGTAATATTACGGATATTGCTACTAATAAAATACCATCTTCAATTGATTTTAGAATGCCATGCACTAAAGATGGTTTGATTTAGCCGATGTGTGAACAAAGTTCCTTTGTGTAAATAAAAAAACACTATGGGAAAGAAGAAATAAAATTTCTAAAAAAAAAAAAAAAAAAGAAAGATAACCCTATCATAGATGGACAACTTTAATGGATTTTGAAACTAATTTGCATTTAAATACTATGATAGCACATGAACGTTGATATCTAGGCTAGTGATGAAGAATACTTGTCAAACTACGTTTTCTTTATCAGGAAGTATACTTTTTATTACACGAAGACATTTCAGCAACTCTTTGAAATTCAATCATTATGAGTTTCAAAGACCTTCCTTTGTAAATAATTTTATATAAATTTATACTATCTTATAAAAACATATATACAATGATATTTTAAAAACCAATACTACCTTTCATTTCAGGAGCACTACTAATGGTAAAGGGATGCCATTCAAACTGCGCAATAGCCGGGATTTGTAGAAAAATGTAGTCCCCAGGCTCAAAACGGAAGTTGTCAGGACGAGAAATAACCAAATGACAAACCTTAACAATTATCATTATACATGTAATAAGTACTCAAATAAAAAAAAATTAATTGAAGTCATAACCATGGAACAAACTCAGAATTCTCATTTCTAAGGAATAAGCATATTTGATTCAATTTGAAATATATATGTTACTCAGTTCAAGAAGAACAGATTTTTTTTTGGGGGGGGGGGGGGTTAATCAAGAGTAATCTTGGCTAACCCATGTAAGGAAATGGTTACAATATAAAAAATAACTAAAATCAAGAATTTAAAATTTAAAATTAATATATCTCTTAAATCCGACCAAGAAAAATATAAAGATATAATTTTGAAATTAAAATACCCCAGATGGCAAAAGACAAACTTCTGTGATAAATGTCCGTCCATATCGAGCTCTCTTGAAAAGTTTGGAGCCAATGATCTTCTCGATAATAAATAAGACCCCGGGCATAATGAAGTAGTACCAGAATGTCGGAGAATGAATAATTAGGAGGGTCCAGAACGGAATATACAACATGTGCGTCCAATAGAAAACCTATGTAAAGTGAAAGTAGCAATATATTTTTTTTGAAAACGGACACTGCCGTTGTTGATTATGAAAATCAATATTATCAAAATGAAACAGTAAAACTGTAAACAGAGAATAGAGGAGAGGACAGTTACACAAAAGTACAATAATAATAATACTTTAATACAATTTTTTCTATATATGATTTACAAATCAAGATGAAAGTTGTTTAAATATCTAATTCCGCGTGTCTTTGTACCTCAAAATGGCCACCTTTCCTCACAAACGGAAGAGAGCAAATGATCATAACAGTCAAAACTACAATGAGCGCCCATCCCGTGATATAGGCTGTTCCTGGTATCAAGCCCATAGGTATCTTCGTTGTAAACAATATTGTCACAATGGTATTATTATTCGAGGGCATTTGAGATTTGACAACTGGAAATAAAGATTCAAAATGTGTATAATTAAATTACATGTATTTTTAGTTGCATTAACTGAATTATTTCATTAAATGTAAGAAAAAATAGAATTAATTTAATCAATATTTTTGGTGAATTACATTTCATTATACACAAATGTAATGATTTTTTTTTCAAAATTTCAGGGCCCTTTATACCTGTGCCAATATTCCACGCAATGTTAAAAATGACGAAAAGAATGTTATGGTAAATTACAATGAATAGTACCTAATTTGTATCATAAAAAAGGCAAATCTAGTAGTGTTAATCAAAACGTAATAAACGGTCTATGTATAAATATTCAATAATTTCAGTAGAGAATTTTTTTGAAAGGTAACAATTGCGATTTACATACTAAAACTAACTTACTTGCGGTCCCTATTGCTCCAGCAGTATGGAATAAGGCGCATGCGCCTATAACAGCTCCAACCATTTTGTGAAAAGAAATGTGCTGATCCAGAGGAAGTATTGCAGCCAGGGGCGTGGATCTTATCAGTGTGTGGCATTTCCGAAGAACCAGAATTAGGACCAGCATGCAATTGAAGTTTAGAAGCATTCCAAAGATACCAGCGGCTACAAAAATCATGTTTCCAAAGTTAACTACAGTGAAAACTGTCTAACTGGTCATTCACTGGTACAAAACTTTTGTGTCAGAGTGTTGGACTGCACAGTGTACACTACAAGGCAGTACCGGTAGTTAGTTGGAATTAAAATAAAGGTCGGAATTCACATCGAAACGGGTATATCATATTTTCAGTTATGGACTAGGTATATGTCCAAGGCCCTAAAACTTCGCTGCATGCACACTTTTATAAATGAAGCAAACTGTCATTGTTTTATTGTGTCCTAATTCTCTATGCTGTCTCCATTGACGATTATAATACTTACATATACATACATGTATTACTTTAAACTACAGCAATTGTATACATACGTATTAATTATTTAATGTCGTTTATTCTAGGGAGGATACAATAATTTATTCAAAAGTTAAGATTCAGAATAGTAACGAGCAAATCTTTACATTAATGCCATTACAATGTTAATCTAAGGATTACGAACAGCCCTCTTGGTTACAAAAAATACTATAGCTAAGAATATTAAACCATAAACCATTGTAAATACTTTGATTCTTTAACTTAGTATGAAACTTTTCACTAAACTTTTTTTGAGATTTTGAAATTTGAAATATCTTAAATTCGATAACAATTCTATAAATTTGGAAATACATGTAATATGAGATATATAAACAATTGTTATTGATATTTTAAAGGCTAGCTCAAGAATCACACATATAAAAAATCAAAGAGTAATAGCAGGGACTATAGATCCCGAAAACATCAGAAATGGAATCAGATGCCATGGAGGATGACTAAATATTTTCCAAATAACGTATGTGGTTTCACATGCAGTTTATCAAGAAATCCATGACCTTTGACAGTCACAGATATCTGCAAGGAAGAACTTTAATTTTAAAACCTCGAAACTGTTGAAATTATTTTTTAAAAAGTGAATATGCCCAAATAACACCTGTGCAACCCATTTCACTGTGAATAATTCATTTTCTTCCCATGCTAATCTTTTTCATGTTCATTACACTGTGCAATATAACACCTGGGGTTTTTTTACATAAAAAATTCTGTTTAAGTTTATGGCATATTTGACATATTTCACGTATTAGAAATCCAGGAAGTTAATTCATACAGACCCATTCTGAAGATAATGAGGAATGCATCACTAGATGCCGATTCCAGAACCTCTAATACGGTATAGATCGTAATTCCAACATTTATCAGGATATAAATGATCACAAACATTATCTTCCGCAAATTGTTTCGGAAGTACTTCCACGTGAACTTATGTCTCCAGTCTTTTTCCTTTTTCTTTGATGGCGCTGCCAACCCGAACCATTGTGTTGCACTATAGAATTATTAGAAAGCATGGTTCACTTTCAAATTTATTTTATGCTTAATTGGTGAATATAGAAGTTCTAATTCGAGAAGTACAACTTTTTTATTCATAAAAATATGATAACAGCTGAATATAATAAATGTTAAAGGTGTAAATGGTACATGAATAGTACATACACGTATGCCAAAACATACACATTTATCGTCAAAAACAAACCTCAAAGTCAAAGTTTCTATCATGTTCGGATGTTTTTCTATAGCTTTTCTCAAATCGTCGAATGTGATGCTGTCACTTCCGGTTTTGTCTGCGGCTTCAAACATGACGTCTGTCAGTTCATTCAAATGTTCCTCCCCAAAATAGAGAGAGCTCTCCTCCATACACGTCGTTAGAATCGTCCTCAGCTCATCGCGCTCGATTTCTCCAGATCCTAGGGATACAAAGTGAAATGTGAGAATTTCCCGCCATTAGGTTAAGGAATTTATATAGTTAGTTATACTGCTCTGGTGTTACGCAAATCCCTTAATCATTAATTCTGTAATGTAACATTAGACGTTTAAAGTTAATATTATTCATACAAACACGAAGTTGAATTAGATTTTATTGAACCAGAATTTAAGTTTTTTCAGAAAATAATTTTACGTTTTAACTTGAGTTTCTTTCTGGTGGGTGATCTGAAATTTAAAGTCTAATTGTACATTATGTATCTTTTTTTTTCAAAGAATAAAAACGGTGATTACTTTTGTCAATGGAGTATAATTGTGTGCTAATTAATTTTATAACATACTGTAAAATATAAGTTTCTTACAATTTTACACATATAAATAAATATATATATATATTTCATAAATTTGAACAACATAAGTCAACAGTTTAACCACATTTTTTCTGGACACGTCATTGATAGTATTCCTTCCTCTTTTCCATCTAACAGAAAACTTTCTGTTAGATTACACACATCAGCTTAACCAAAATTAAGTCTTCATTCATTGAGACTCATTGTCAATTTAGACATTGTGAATTTGTGAAGGACAATGAAAACTTCAAAATAATACGAAATGAGAAAGAAAATTGAAATAGAGAGACCTCTACAATAACTTTTATTATGTTTGATAAAAAAAAAAGAGACGCTACACTGCTAGGCAAAGTTTGAAGCTTTTTTAACCCTGCGCCTCCACACCCACCCCCTGCACTCAGACAAAATACAAAGAAATCGCTGATACAACAGGAATAAAACTGTGACAAATTTTATCACTTCACAGAAGCTTTATTGTTTTGAAGGAAGAATAAGCTAACGCATTTCGTCAGGAAGTTCATTAACCTATTTCTTTATACGTTCTATTTCGTCCTTTCAAATCAAGTGCCCATTAGACATTGTGTTTGTCTATTAATTGAAGTGCACATGTACCTATCATTTTTAACTACTATTTACTGAACAATATTTGGACAATTGATCCTTCAAGGAACTAATAGATTAAAAAAAAATTATACCATTTCTATGGAGTGTTTTATATTTGCATTAATAATAATTTTAAATAAAGGGGGGAAAGCTATGGGAAAAGTTTGAAAAGTTAGAAATCCTCAAATAAAAGCTCGAAAAGTCGCGAGTAAAGTTGGAAAAAGCCGATATTAAAGTTGAATTACCAACTTAAAACAAATATACAGCATAGCACTAAATACACTTCTGTATCCTTCTGTAATATATCAGACAATTTAGAATAGGCACATCACATCTGTTTCAGTGCGATAGACATTTCTACGGTTTTAAATGCCAACGAAAAAAAGCTAAGATAAGATCATACTGATCGATCTCAAAATTCTTCGAAAGACGTATTTGTGAACCATGCGGGCCCTGAAAGTGGTGGGTGGGATCAGGCACCTAGGAGAAGTAAGCATCCTTCATCGACCAGCCACACCGTCCTTGAGCAAATTCGTTCACCGTTTAATAATTCAGAATTTAAATTGCATACCAACAAACTTGAAATCTTGCTTATCTTGTTGTTGTTATTTAAAAAGTAATAATGATACCAAAAAATATTTAATTGTTTTCAATGCTTTCTTGTAAAGACAGACATTGAAAATGCTCAACTGTTGTAACAAAAATAAAAGATGAAAGAAAAGAAGTGAAGATGAAAAATTTTGGCCTTAACTTAAGGACTAAAAGAAGGATTGAATGGGAGTTCCTACCATCAATATCATAGACATCGAAGACAAATTTGAGTTTCTGGAGTGGTGATCCTTTGGTCAGTGTCCGGAGTCCGTCCATCAGTACGCTGATTTCTATACTGCCCTTCTTATCCGTGTCAAACAAACTGAAAAACCGGTCACCGAAGAAAGACTGAAAATAAAGTTACTTCATGTAGATACCATGCATTAAAATCATTTGATTATTGGGTTCAAAGACTAAACAATCAGTAAAAGAAAATCAAAACCAAAAACAATTAAAGAAAAGAAATAGTATACAGTAGTAAAAAGCAAAACAATTAATAATAATGATAATACAGAAAATAAGCAAACATGAAATAAATACCAAATATGTTCTAAATATAAGACATAAAATCATCGATATTACATTAAAAAATCATTCAAATATGATTTTATCATTTAGATTTGAAATATTTTGCATCATTAAAAAAAGTTTGATATGTCAGAAGGAAAACAGGATAAGTTCGTTGTAAGCATTCTGAAATTGAAGCACACTGTGTAAACAAATACTAACCTCTCTGACTCCAAGGACATCTTGGAAATCATCAAATTGTATTCTGCCATGTTCGTCGACTTTCTTCGTAAACCTTTCTTCAACACACTCTAACCACTTTGTATCATCCTGTGTACACCTGAAGAACATATGCAGTTCTTTAACAAATATATGATACATATCCGTTACTTTTCCATTTTTAATCGATATTCTTAATATTCCTCTAAAATTGTGATACACAATTGTTTGTTAACTTCACGTGTGTTTATATTCATTTACTTGGATTGAAAAAAAAACCTAATAAAATGTGGGAAATGTGTGAAGGGGTGGTAATGGGAAAGTATGCCTTTGGTTTGAGTTAGTATATAAAAAAAACATTCATGTATCGAAAATTTCATTTTTGTAGATAGAATATGGAATGTTCTGATGGAGACCTTCAGATCATGAAGGACAAATGCAAATTGTAAAGGATTAAGGTTTATCGTCCCTTTTTAAACTGATTAATGTCCATTTTTTTTTACTCATTAACTTTTTTAAATGTTAGATTTTCCAAAAGGAATTTAGTTTAACAATCGAAATGCATCAAAGCTTGAATTTGACGGAAATTTACTTTCTCATTGGACAGTTGTTTCTTCTAGCTGGAGTTATCTGTCGATGAAATTTAATATTATAAAACACAGCCATTCTTTTTATCATTCAAGCTAAGATTGACAATTAAAAGTAAAGTGAACTTACGACACGTTAGGTTTCCCTTCTCCCCCTCCTGACGTGGCAGCCACTGCATCTAATTCTACTCCTCCTTGATTATCATTGATAATTATCTTTATGTCTTGGGATTCTTCATGTTTATCTTGGCTCTTCTTCACTAGTTGTTCTTTATCCGCCATAAGTGGTGAGCGTGCTCCCCCAAAACAGGTAGTGGATACAAACCTTAAAATCTTGGCAAGACATAGAAAAGTTGATAATTAGTGTGAGTTGTAACATTGTGCTTCACAAAAAGGAAATGATACATAAAAAAGACATTGTTTAGGATCAGTAGCATAATGATCATTATAAACAAGACTCCCTTTTTCGATCTACGGTAGTGTCCGGTTCGTTGACCTTAGGATCCGGCACGATTTCTGGTCGGATTCTTGAATCACTTTCATGTCCTGACAAATTTTTAACATACACACATGTATATGTATTTCTTCTTTGTTTAAGTATTAAACATAACATTCATATGGTTCTCCATTTAATTTAACACACCGGAAGTGTATTTCTTCACTGGAGAATAAAAACATGTATATATGCACAAACGCCCCATAAATCAACTAAGAACGGATAGTCAGAAAAATCTAAATGAAAAGAAAAACCGCGACAAGATTGATAGCGAGTATAGAGAATAGATCTCAATGTAATTGAGTTGAAATTTGTCTTAATGTATTTTTTTACACTCTGAATATCAAACCCTACTTCACTCACTTAAAGGATTTTTTTAATGATTCCCCCCCCCCCCTAATTTTTCACATTCGTTTGATTTGGAATAAGTAGTTTGTTACATACCTCATCACAAATTAGTTTTTTCCTTAGGATGGAGACAGTAGGTCTCGTCAAACGGAAGGAGACATGTATGTTTGCAAAAAAATGTTATAAGGTCCCAGCTTCTCTGGAATTCCAATACAATTTTGTTTTTAAATGTAATCATCTTCCTGTTTCAACCGTAATCTTCTACAATTTATACCCCATAGCAAGAAAGGCAATACCCCTATAAATATATCAATCATATGATATATATACATGTTTATGATATATAGGGAGATAACGAACAGTATTCAAGCTCAAAAGTCCATTAAACAATACAAAATAGGAGCAGAGCAAACACGAACCTCCAAAACATCAGAGGTGGGATCAGGTGCCATGGAGGAGTTAGCATCCCCCGTGTGCTCCTTGTCATGATCGGGAAATAACGGAAAAATCCGTCGACAATTCAGTGTGTAAATAATGGCCTAACAATTAGTATGAAAAAACGTCAGTCAGCATTTGACTCAATGATAAATTGTATTTGCTGACAAGGTCATTGTATCGACCATAGAACTTACGAAATGATGACTTTAAACGAGACTGCTGATATTCTTGTTTCATCAACTTGTTTGTCAATAATTTACCACGTTTTAGAAATTGTACATACGTAGAGCATGCTCTTGCGTATTGAATCAACTGAGAGATATAAACCTCTTATGCAGGTGATGAAGGCATATTGCTGCATATGTAAGGGAAGTTGACGATTGAAAAGTTAAAGTCATCAAGTTTATCAAAAAGCTTGGTTGTTAGTTTACCCTTAACGTCTTTTTCAAGTAATATATCCAAATATGAAACAGATGTGTCAGACTCTGTGGTATCTTTTATCTCAAGCTCACTGGGATATATCGTATATACATAAGAATGGAAATAACCGTTGTTAGGCTAATTGACAATATGTCGTCAATATATCTAAATGTCGAGTTGAAGGCCACAGCAAGTGTTTTCTTCGTTTCACGTATAAGATTTTGGACAAATTCTGCTTCATATGAATACAAAAATAGGTCTGCTAAGAACGGGGCGGAATTGGTACCCTTGGGAATTCCAATAGATTGTTGGAAGACCTGGTCTCCAAAAACCACATACTAGATATTTTCAATCAGAAACTCAAGCATCTTTTTCATGTCAACTTCAGAGTACTTGTATGTACAATCAGAATGTTTTTTTTTAACAAAATAATTTTGCAAATGACCAATGACAAGGTAAGTAAATTTACGAAATCGATTTTTATTAAAAAAGCAGCTGTCAATGATATCAAAAAGCCTGGACTTTAATTTATCGTGGGGAATGGATGTGTATAAAGTTGAAAAGTGTTAAGTTTTTAAGCTGTTGATTTTGGTAAAATCTTGCGATTTCAAATTTAATGTAGCAGTGTGTTTTATCTGTATATAATGTGTAACATATATTTTCGAATAAATATCATTGATATTAATCAAATTAAATAAGATTTTATGATTTAATACAAATCCCAGATCCACCTAGCTATATGTTCTGTTTAGAGTTATTTAGTTAGCACATAAAACCTAACGCATAACTTAGTGCATGTGAAAAATATTGACATCAAAATATATTTTCTTCTCTTTTTTATATATAATGATAATATTAAATTGTAACCCGTTTCCTGCTTTCAAAATCCTACCTCATCCCAGGTGTTGAATACCTGTGATGTTAAAAAGAACTTGCTGATTTAAAGCTTTAACACCTGCCGCATGTTTAGTGAATGCATGAGTTACTTTAACAGGGATAATATTTTTACTGCATTTCAACAGCTTTATAAATAAGGTAAAGACTGTAGGGTGAAGGTTATTAATGGTGTTTTTGGAAAATAGGGAAGAATATGATAAACTAACAGGAAGAGAAATCCCTGTAATTTTATGTACTGTTATACATTAACCAGGTTATGACAACATGAAAGGTAAGTTCTTGTTTTCATTGATTTATTGTTCGAAAGGTTTTATTTTTCTTAATATTTGAATTCACCAGTATGAATATATGTAATGACTCGAGGGATTCAGTAATGGATTGTACGCAATTACCATGAACAGTACAGCCCATTGTTTATTATATGCCCGCCAAAACCTAACTGACGGACAGACATTTTGAAGGGGTTTTGTTAAACCAATTCTTGTTAAAGCAAGGGGCTTGGGGGTATGGTTACCCCCCTCTCCATTTTTTTTTTCTTTTTAAATGTGGGATACACATACATTTTTCCTATTCATGTATTCTAATATGCATTCCATTTTATCAATATTTTGTCTCAATGACCTGTTTTAATTTTTTTTTTCCGACTGATCAATAAATTAAGGGATTTAGGTTTTCTCGTCATCTGCCTCACCTTGCTTAAACTTCGCGTGATTGTATATATCTAAAGTAAGGATACAACATAAAATATACATACATCAATAAATTTATTACGAATAATTCTTTTCGTTCATCCTTCAGTTTAACTTCTAAGTGCCATCGATTTGTAAATATTTCAATTAAATCACTCAAATGTAGGATTTGTGGCAGCTGGCTATTAACTGATACTACACATAATTATAACGCCCTAATATACCGAGAGAGAACAAAAGAGAAGAAGAAAAGATGGCATCGAAGAACGTCAAGGAGCAGCGAGTATCAATACAATTTTGTGTTGCACTCTTGAAATCTCCAGAATAAACTATAAAAATGATGAAGGAAACAGAGGATACGTTTAAAGTGAGCATTTGAGTGTAAGGGGACGACCATTTGGTTCTGAGGGGGAAGGGGATGGCAGTTTTGGAAATTTAATGTAAATAATTTGGCCTTGAAATTATTGAAAATAAATACTCTGACCTCAACTGGCAAGAAAATAATCAATCTGACCTTAACTAGCACTGACCTTAACTAGCACTGACCACCACCCAATCCCCATGAAGTAGACTTTCGGTGTTTGGACATTTTACCTTCTTTTATTTTTCTTGTCAAACATTCCCTGTTAATAATCTGTCCTTGACTGGAATAAAAAAATAATCTAACCCGAACAATTTTGCCAGGTGTCCCCTTTCAGAATCAACTAGCTGTCCCTTAAATATCACAAGCGGTTTTTTGGTAGTAGGTACTTTGTATTAGACGATATACCATCTGTAAGGAAATGGATTATCAGAAAAAATCAGATTACAAGTTTATATCCTCTTGGAAAGAGAGATTGGCGCTTAACTGTTGCGGATCTGTTGATATCAGAGATACACAGTAAAATAAAAAAAGGAAAATATTTACAAAGGAACCTTTGCTGCAGAATTTTTTTTTTATCAAACTAAATGTCAAATGATATAGAAAGTTTTTTTTTCTTCTTTTTCTTATTTTTTTTTCTTTGATTTTAAGTGGGCATAACTTCAGACTGTATGTGAAATGTATAGGGTAGAGTGAAAGGAGAATAGTTTTGGGTAACCCATTATGTTGTTTTTGAGGTTACAATGCTGTTAAGTATTTTCCGTGGTAAAAAAAATGTTTTTTTTTAGAATCAAGAGGCATGGTTCCAAAATGCTATCAAAATATGATACTATGCTGATCATGAATTTCTTGATTTTAACTAAGATTGAAAATGAACTTTTCGAACAACCTTACATACTGGAATACACGAAGAGGGAAAAAAGTGTGTCGATCCAAGATTTAAAAAGGGGAAAAACGGAAAGGAGGGCCCAAACCCCGAGATCCTGCGTTTTAAAAATATAATAAGTTGACTAGCTTCCATTAAAATCAATCCTGACATGCTGAATCCACATGAGAGAGAGAGAGGGAGAGGGGGCAGGGGATAAAAGATCCAAAATAGGGTTGCAGTAAATTAGGGGAATTCCCTAGCTAAACGTACACGTAGACATACAAGGTCAACCTCTCTATTCTGTAGCAATTCTGGGTAAGTTTTTAAGGCGGCGTCCATAATTAAATTATATTTGGTATGCTTGGTATATTCTTTTGATAAACATGCAAAAAAAATAAATCTTGAGGAAATCAAAATGTTCTAAAATACTTACAAAGCTTAACAAAAAAAACCATACGGATTTTTTTGTGAATGCGCCGAAATGTTTCACTCGTTTACACAAGGAAATTTGCTCCGAAATGATGTTCGGCTTTTTACAAAAAAATACAGGACAGGCCGATTATTTTCATTGGACAAAGGTGTCTGAATAGAAGTGTCATACCATCATTCCATTGTTTGAATGTTTTCGGATAGAATTTATGAGAATGAGCAAATTTCATATACTAAGCAGCCACAAGTTTGCAACATGTGTCGCTACCGAATCAAAATTTAACAAAACATTTACAGTTTGTTAATATAGTTTACAATTATCTGCCCAATGCTTTTCAATTAAAAGAAATATTAACATGATTAATTTGGGATATCTTCAAAATAACTCCATGTATGATTATTAAGTATTTTTCGATTGTTTATTTTACGCTGCACTACTAACAATTTTTCGACATTTATGATTGAACTAAACAGTACCATAATTGTTATTTTTTAAAATATTGTTTTGGGGGGAAATCAGGATAAATGTGATGTAATGTTATGTAACTAGGTGACAAAATATTTGATGTTTGCTGATTTCCCCCTTTGTTTGTGAATCCAATATTGTATTTATAATAAATGAGATATTTCATTCTCAGACAATTGTCCTTTCCTAAATGTGCATTTAAGCAAAAACAAGCTTCAGTGAGCTGTTTGTAAGGAAAGAAGTATTAGACATAAGACATTTACTGTTTGTGAATATAGTTCACAGTTATCTAACCACAGCATTATCAATTAAAAAAAGAAATATTAACATGATTGGGATGAATTCAAAATAACTCCATCAATAAGTATTATAATCTATTTTACGAGTTACGCTGCATTACTAAAGAAATGAAGCTTCTATTTTTTTTCTAACAGATAAGGATGTCTTTATCAAAATACTCATCAACGGCCGAAACAACTAACCTTGCTAGACTTGCACGACTTATCTTGGGGCCCTGTACAGATGTTCTTCGTGAAGTTCTAAAAAAAGAAATTTTACCATTAGATCTGTCAAAAGAATTTAAGAAGTGGATTAATGACCCTGCAAACACAAAACAACGCAGTCCTTTCAATAACCAACGAACGGATCTTATCTTTCCTTTGCCAACAAAACATTATGGCGGCAATTACTCCGATTTTGATATTGGCTTGTTATATCTACTCCTCCGTAACATATCTAAAATACCTCCACACACAAATGGATGGGGAAAGGATCCAGATCCTGGGGACAGAAGTGAGTCAGCAAATATTGAAAGAGTACGTCTGATACGAAACAAATATTATGGACACATCAATGAATTTTCGATCTCTGATTCGGATTTTCGACAGGAATGGCGAAACATTCATGAAATTGTGAAGGAATTAGAACTAACATTAGGGACGGCTACTTTCTACGAGGATGCTGTGAAAGACATTAAGAAATGTCCCATGGATCCACAAAAAGAGTTGGAATATATCAATAAACTTGCTGCTATTGATGAATTATCTGATAAGGTTGAAAGTCTTTCAGGTAGGATTTTTTATTATATAATGACCAAAAAAAAATCATGAACAGGTATTCGAGCCATTTCTGTTCTACTCACTATTGAACACAGTCTAAAATTCAAATGAATCTAGCGACTTGCAGAAGTGTTTGAAATCAAAGTACTAATAGTACTGTGAAGCGTGTGAGTTGACATTTATCAAAAATTTCTTTAAATTGAAGCACATCTTTAATCTCTTTATATATTCGATAAGTACTGAAGTGAAATCATACTGTTATAGAATTCAGGTAAATAAAACAAATTCAATGTATAATTTAGAAAGTTTTTTTTGTAAAGATTTTTTTTCAATATGTATGCTTTAATTTGTTAAATGATATGCAAATAAGTAGTCTAAATAGAAACAGTTTCCTAGTAAATGAAAAGAATTGCTATTTGTCCTATTTATGATAAGTACATATAGACAATGTTTAAGGTTATTTCCTCTTCGTTTTTTTTTCTTTCTTTCTTCTTTAAAATTTAAAAAAAGTTACAATAAATGTATCTCATGCATATTGTTATTCGCCATTCAGAGCGTTGTGACTAAGACAGGAATTGCAGTCATATCGTGTCAATTATTTTTATTTTGTAATGTTTATAAATACATTTCTGGAACTAATTTACCGCAGATTTATCATACTGGTTACTTATCTCTGGGTTAAATGTAAGATTAAAACAAAATAATGATATCTCATCTGACACTAACCATTATGGATTATAAACATGATTTTAAAATTGTGAAATAAATGTACATTAAACGGGGAAAATGCAAAATATACCCTAAAGAAATCAAAGTATGAATTGGACAATTATATATAGAATGTTTATATTTCAGCGGAAATAATCAACTTAAAGCGTCCAATTCCTCGCAATGTGAAAGGTGAGTTGATCTTCAGATTTGAAATTAATGGTTATCAATGTCGAAAGACCACAATAAGTTCTAGTAAAGAAAACCCAATTTGAAAAACAAAAATTATATCTCGCTCTTCGGGATTAGAAGGCTTTGTCCATAAAACATTCATATGAATTTCTGAATGAATTTTATAAAAGACTTATAAAATACTTATATCTATTAGAATAATATTTTTTCAAACAGTGATAAATAAAGAATGTCCTATGGTTTGTGGTTGGATATAATTTTTTATCAAATGAGTTATGTGTTTCTATTCCCAAGCCTCGGATAGAAATCACTTCGAACCACAAACCAATGGGATATCTTTTTTATCTCATATTTTACATATAGCTAACACATGATTTACACTAGATTATAAATGAACATACCTCATTTGACCATTACTTTTACACAAAAGCATAATGACGGCACATCTGTTGATATAAAAACGATTTCATATGATTAATATCCACTGTATAAAGGAGAGAACATGTTATAAAAAGTAAGAAATCATTACTAGGATGTAGGAAATCACAGATGTAAAAAAAATTTTGAATTTTCAAGTATATTGCTAAAATGACTTTTATTTTACTCTTACAACAAGGTCACATCAATGTTATCATCTCTTCATATAGATTGAATTCAAATTTTGAAGCTAAAAACTCTTATAGGTCCATTAAAATTTATTCACATTTAGCTTAGGAATATTATGGTTTTACATTCAATAAATGAATATTCTCAAGAACTTCAAGGGTACAAATAGACAAGCTAATTTACAAGCATTCCTGGACACTGAAGATTAAAGTTCTTTCAAATCATGAAAAAGAAAGCTACAGATATATAAAAACAACCTTTCTTCCCTAACTAAAAGAGATTTGTAAGCTAAAGTTTAAAGTTCTTACATCATATTTTATGTACACCAATTTATTTTTAAGTTCTTCACGAGAAAGAAATTTTAAAGTGGGAGGAAGAGGATAAAGTTTTTTCTGAAATACACAACTACCCTTCAGTGCTTGAAAAAGTCAAGAAGCAGCCGTGCGTGGTCTTTGTTGGCGTACCAGGATCTGGTAAAACTGTCATGGCTCGTCATACTGCACTTACTCTCCGGGACAAAAATTACGAAGTTGTGCCTGTCAATGAAATAGGACAAATGAAATTATTTTGTGATCCTCTGAATCCACAAGTTTTTGTACTGGATGATGTGGTAGGTAAATTTGGGTTTCAGCAGTCAAAGATGGATCTTCTGATAGATTATGAGCAAATGATATTAAACCCAGCGATGCCAGATTCGAAAATACTTCTGACATGCAGAGAAACGGTGTATAATAAGGCAAAAACTTCAAGTGCATTTTTCTCAGAAGAAAGCAATATATTTTTGTTTCATAGTGATGAGAATGAATTAAACGAGAAGGAAAAAATAGGTTTAATGGAAGCATATAAGATAGATACCTCGGTTTTGTCCAAGTCTGATTTAGGATCTGCTTCAAAGATGTTTCCTTTACTCTGCAAACTGTTTCCAAAGGAAGAATTCCTATCATATGGTCCAAGGTTTTTTGAATGTCCAATTCATTGTATATTGGCTGAATTTGAGAAAATGTACAATGATAACAAACTACATTATGCTTCTTTGGTATTATGTATGATAAACGGAAGCAGATTATCAGAGGAAATTCTAGAGAATACAGGACAAGTAGCAATTGGTGGAAACTTTGGTGAAATCAAGCAAGCTGTCTGCAAGAAATTGAAAATGAGAAGTCAAACTGATGATTTTGAATTTGTCGATGCATTGCGTGAAATGAACGGAACGTATACAAAATTGTGTGACAGAGAGTACACCTTCATTCATGACTCAATGTTTGAAATAATTGCTCATCATTTCGGACAGAAGTGCCCAGACCTTATTTTAAAATACCTGAGTTCTAGCTACATTGCCAATTACGTTAAGCCTCAGAAATGCAAAACCGAAACTAATGAAAGTGAAAGCAAGGAAATGTTTGAGAAAGCAGTTCGTGTTGATGAAAGCAATGCTAGCAGAATATCACATGATCTTTCTGTTAAATTACAAGAGGAATATTTTCCATTGTTAGCAGAACGTTTGTTTCGAGACATTGAGGACATGCAATTGTACGATGTATTTATGAGCGATCATCTAAAGTATCCTCAGGTTTGTCAGGCATTTCTTGCTGTGTTGAATAGTAAGAGATATATGGATATAAAAGATATATTTCTGTCCCAGAAGAATGATCAATTTTTGAAATTATTACTGAAAAGCAAAGCAGATGTACTGAAAATTTGGAATGCAGGAAATAAAGAGTTCATTAGACAAAGATTGTTAGTTGGATTACGAGAGATATCTGAGAATCATGAATTGAATATTAGAGTGATCAGTTGGGTGATTTACTATGGGCATCACAATATTCTTCGATACATTGTGGACCAAACAGAGCAAAATAAAGAAACACAGTGCAAACTTTTTCAGAATTATGAAACTCCCTGTCCACGATCAGATTTTTCTGAACTAGGTCATTCACGAACTTCAGTGAATAACGTGATCAAGCAGGGAACAGATATGGCTATCGTGTTTGAAGTAACCTCTGATGCCAATTCCAGTGACACATCTGTGAAGGAAACCTGTGACACCAGTGATTTATTTGTTGAAAGTACTCGCTTACTGGTAATTGGTTGTTATAGTGGTGATGTTGAGACTGTTAAAATTTTACTGGAACATGTCAATGAAAATTCATTGAATAGAACGTCTCGTTACCAAGGTTATATTTTTGATTATTGGCGACAGGATACTCCTCTAACAGCTGCTTGTGGCCATGGACACGAAGATGTTGTGAGAGAACTGATAAATAGAAGAACTGATGTCAATCTACAACGTGATTTGCTTCATGTAAAGTTCCCGCTTGTTACTGAATATACACCTGATCGTTTGGGATTGATGAAACAACATCTGATACTAGGAGGTGTCGATATTAATATAGTGTTAACACCACTTGTTTCAGCATGTAAGGGCGGGCATTATGAAGTGGTAAAAGAGCTACTAAAGGCAGGGTCAAATGTCAATACATATAGTGTAGGTGAATCCCCACTGATAGCTGCTTGTAAGGGAGGGTATGTGAATATAGTGAATGAACTACTGAAATCGGGGGCGGAAGTAAATCCGAAGAATGAAGGATATATTCCATATCAAACACCATTATCAGCTGCATGTTATCATGGACATTTAAATGTTGTCAAATTACTGCTTAAAGAAGGAGCTGAGGTCAGTCTACATGGAGATTGTTATTCACCACTTTCAGCAGCATGTGAAAATGGGCATTTAAATGTGGCAAAGGAACTGCTGAAGTTTCAGGCTGATGTAAATCATGAAAGTAAATTTTACGAGGCCTTGAAAGCTGCAAAGAACTGTAGTCATAACATATGTACAAAGAAGCAATTGCGTTCGCGATATAATTTTCGGACTCGAAGAGGAAACCGGTACATGTATGAATGCGATATACCACCATCGTATACTCGGCGCATAGATAGTTTTTTAGCAGTTACAGACTATATGAAATCTCGAGATGATAAGTTAGAACAGTATTTATGTAATTTATCTCTAATTATTGCCTCCGGAGAATCAAAAAAGTTACGCACTTTTATAAGTCCGGATATGATAAACGCACCATTAACAACAGCCTGCAGAGGGGGACATATCGATTTGGCAAGAGAACTGATAAAGGTGGGGGCAGATATCAATACACAAGATCGTAATGGTACGCCACTGATAGCTGCATGCCAAGGAGGACACTTGAATATAGTGATGGAACTTATAAAGAATGATGCCAAAATAAATCTACAAGGAAATTATGAAACACCATTGATAGCTGCATGTAATGGCAATCATGCGAACGTAGTCATGAAACTATTAAACGCTGGAGCTGATGTAAATCAAATGACTAAATGTGATGAAAGATCATTCGGGTTGAGGCTAGCCTTCACTTTAAGAAATGAATACACAACAGCACTGGGAGCAACATGTAGCCATGGGTATATGAGCCTCACGCAGGAATTATTAAAGGCGGGGGCAGAAATCAATCCCCAAAGTTCTAACGATTCACCATTGACATATGCTTGCAAGGGTGGCCATTTGAGTTTAGTGAAAGAGTTGATAAATTTAGGAGCAGATGTCAATCCTAAAAATAAATATCAAACACCATTGACAGCTGCATGTTTCAGTGGGCAAGTACAGGTTGTGACGGAACTGCTTGATGCTGGAGCAGATGTAACCTTAGAAACTTTACATCATGTAACACCAGTTAAAGCCGCAATTGAAGGTAAACATGAGAATATATTAAAGGATTTACAAAAGGCAGGAGCCGAGGCAAATCCATAATTCATAGAATTTAAAATACAAACCTCACAAATCCTGTTGAAGGGGCCCATAAACATTTTAGTAATGAAGATCAAATAGACGATACGTGCTCACATGTATCTGTACATCTTTTAACTGAATATATGCATATTTCTCCAGACCAAAAAGTAAATTTTTTACGGTCGTCATCAACTATTGCGAAAAAAGGAACAAACAAAGTTACAAAACAAAAAAGTGATAATATAAAGGCATTTCACATATTTAGATATTTAGATCATACTATTAGAAACTAATTCCAACATCGACGCCAAGAGTAAAAATGTAGATTCCGAAACTTCACAGGAAACCACGATTCATGTTCCAGAAGATGAATAAGTTACTGTAAAAATGTACGAAGAGTTCAAAAACCCAGGTTTTCGAAGGAAAAAAGTCACTTTTCGACCCTCAAACCCCCTCCCCCCACCCCCTCCTCAAACTAAAAATTTCGAAATCTGATCTCTCATCTACAGCACATAAAAAATTACATTCCAAGATATGAATTTGCTACTGGAAAAAAATGTGTAAGAGAAGTTCAGATAGAAATAAAGGAGCCTTTATCTTTTGGCATAATTTGAGAAACCTAACTTATATGTATTTATATAAACTTTCTCTTGATTAAGTGCACTTTTGCTTGTAATACCTCTGAAGATATTTATGTACATGTAGTTATCACGGATTTTAGCATTATCCACATTTGTATAACATTAAATTTATGTGTAAATTTATGCAGAGATTTTTACTCGAATTATTTAACATTTATTTATCTTTCAGTTTTATCCCTTTATCATACAATAATTTGCCAATCATTTCAAAATCCTTAACAAATAAACATTTTGTCATAAACGCATTTTCTCACTTTAAGCTTAAATTTCTCATCTGATGAAAAAATTGGTTTACTAAAAAATGTAACTTTTGTTTCTGATATATTTCAAATACTGAACAAAAAGAGGGAATATATATATATATATATATATATATATATATATATATATATATATATATATATATATATATATATATATATGCTAAATCTATGCTAAATCTGAAAGCTGCAAAAGATAGTCATTTAGTAACAGAACTTTATATTTTGACTTGAAAAAAGGTCATCACGAGACTAAATTTTAGCTTGAAAAAGAAAAAAATAAGCGAAAATTCGCCACATATGCTAAGGTGTGAAATGGTAAGCTAAATCACAATTTTTTGATATTAAACATAAGCTAGAATTTATCCCATACTTAAGATATGAAAATCTGAAACTTTCCAAATATTACCACATGTTAACTGAAATGAAAGCAAGCGGAATTTGTCAAGATTATCATTCTTCACCATTATTTATATGTTTTGTCGAAGGCTCCATAAATGAAAAGTGTTAAAAATAGATGAATATGTTGGTGTTTTCTTATTGTTACAATATGGCATATTGTTACAATATTATTATATGTTATATATTGTAATAAGACAACTTGTATAAGAATAATTAGCTTCAAGCAATGTGCACTTTGCTTTAAGATTATATGCTGAAAATGTCTTTTTTTTTTTTTTTTTTTTTTTTTTTTTTTTTTTTGTGGTTATTATAGTGTTAATGTTTCTGAAGAATGTCATACAAATTTGCTGTTTTATCTTAATAGGAATAACTATATATATAAGATATGTCTGTTTATTTATTTCTCTTGAATCACATTAAATTAGATAAATCGGATTGGCAAAGATCAGTTGCCCATGTTGGTTGCAGATTAACAAAATATGAAGTCAAATGAAATGTATTACAAGTATGTTCAATGTAACACTACATTCTTTTGGCAGATTGTCTGAAATTTCTGTCCAGTTCTGTCAAGCGGTTAAAAAGATTTCACTCTTACTATAGCAGAGGCCCAAGTGGGCTACGGACTATACATATTCAGGCATAACATTTATGTTTATAATATTCAACTGAACAAAAACAGCAGAATTCACATACATACTCTTCACAAACACATAACTCATTTCCATTAGAATGCTACAGTATATAAAGGACATGTGTAAATTTGTTAATCTTGGAGATTTGTTCTACTCTTAATATTTGGACATTTAAAAAAAATACATTAAAGTACTTTCAATTTTTCTAAAGAAACAGGATGAAAATTTCAAACTTATTTGGTAATACATTGAGAAAACTGTGTCAGATATTTTTTGATTGACTATTTGGAGACCTTGGGCTACGGACTATACATAGAGTAATTTTCATTTAATGAGATACCATAGAAAAATAGTTGCTTGTGTCAGTAAATATTTGTTCAAATAATCATCTTGGAGTTCAAATGAGTGTAATAAATCCTTTCATTCAGATATCAAATCAATTTATACAAAAAGCCTGTGAAAATTAACAAAATAAAACAAAAACTTCATATTAATTCCCAATACCAATAAATTATAAAATATCAGAACAAAACAATACATGAGTACATGTTATTGGTGTTTTAATAACAAAATATAGTGTAAGACCATCTAAAGACCAAGTCCCTAGATTGAGTTTTATAATTTAGCATCTAAGAAGGATGAAGTTCATGTGCACACAAGGGCTACAGACTATACCGTTAAACATCTCTATTGTGAACGACATCTTAAAGAAAATATACTTCTATAATTAAATCTTGGGCAATTATATATATATATATATAATTTTGGTTTTCTATAACAGTTCACATGTACACCACTTATAATTAGTTTGAGTATTTATAATACCATGCTTAAAGATCAATTATCTAATGCATTGTGTATAAAGGTGGGGGCAGATATCAATACACAAGATCGTAATGGTACGCCACTGATAGCTGCATGCCAAGGAGGACACTTGAATATAGTGATGGAACTTATAAAGAATGATGCCAAAATAAATCTACAAGGGAACAAGATGTGTTTGTGAAACACTGATGCCCCCGTATGGCAACTTAAAGCAAAGGTTAAATTTTCTCAAATGCAAATCAAATATGTTGGTACCCAAAGTAAGGTCTTGTCTCGAGAAATAAATCTGTAAAATATGAAAGGCCTAGCAGCAACCATTGAATAGATATGGAAAAGGTTAAAGTTTTTTTTTCAAAAGTATGTCAAATATCAAGGTCAAGGTGAAATGGTCAAAATTAATTGTGCCAAAGGAAAGACCTTCTCCAAAGAAATACATAGGTGAAATATGAAAGCTGAAGCACCAACCGTTCAAAAGTTATGGCCAAGGTTAAAGTTTTCCAAAAGTAGGTCAAACTCCAAGGTCAAGGTCAAAGGGTCAAAGCTTGTCACAAGGATAAGACATGTGAGGTATGAAAGCCCTAGCCTACCTTTCAAAAGTTAAGGCCAAAATTAAAGTCTGGTAAAGTTTTGCAAAACTGGGTCAAACTCCAAGGTCAAAAGGTCATATATGGTGTTACCCAAGGAAAGGACTTGTCAAAATGAACACTCCTGTCAAATATTAAAGCCTTACCCTTGACAGCGCATTAGTTATGGGCTAGGTTAAAGTTAACAAGAGACAGACTGATAAACAGGCAGACTGGACAAAAACAATATACCCCCGGGATCTTTCGATCTCGGGGCATAAAATGATAAACTTAACAAAGGGGAGTCGAGTTGGTTAATGTGAATATTTGACAGAAAGTCATGAAAATCACTCACTACACTGGGCCGGGGTAAACATGCTGGAAAATAATACATACGGTCCACGTGCGCATGAGTCAAAAAGAACACCGAGGTTGACAAGCTCACAAACCAAAATTGCAAGATCAGTTCCTTTCGTTTAAGGGGTGAATGGAATGTTTATCATTGTCTATTGTATTAATATCAGTATCAGTGGTAATGAGATGTCAATTACAGGAGGAGAGATGAATATCCCAATCTTACCGTGACGTTGTTACGCGCCAATTTCATCATCACGGTTGGTTGGAAACCCTTCAAGTTCATCTCCAAGGACATAAAAGACGTTCCATGGTGGAAAAATTCCCCAAAATTCAAACACTTTCCTTACATGACTCATACATTTCACGGTTGAGTAATTCTGAACACATTTTTATCTAGTGCACAGTAACCAAGATACCCCTCCAACCAGTTTTCATACTTTTTTAGCCAGACACTCAAAAAGTTATCGCATATTATGTTACCCGGCGTTTATTTTTTCCTTTCAGTATATATGTATAAAATATATTTCCAAAACTCTCTTATAGATTTTTATGAATTTAAGAAATTAAAGGTGGTGGGTAACAATCATATGCTACTTAATCTTCGCTTTTGTGATAATTTAGGGCAAAGATTGGAGCTCAGTAGCGACTGTTTTGTTTTGTTTTTGTTTTTGGTTTTTTTTGCCAAAAGGTTGGTAGAAAAAAGTGTGTGTCTGCTACAATGACAAACCTTTGTTTACCTTTTAAGGCTATTGTTATATTTGCTATTACATAATCGTTGAATGAATAGTGGAGTATGTTGTATGAAATATATACATCGGCTATTGCTTCCAAACGTTTTAATTACAAGAAAACTTTACAGAGCTTGGATCTTGAGCAGCTGAAACATAATCCTCCATCGTGTTCATGTTCTTCTTCACCCTACAACTATAGTCATGTTGGACACGTTATTACTGGTGACGTAAATATAGTTAATAATGAGGACTTTAAATCACTTATTTTAAAAGGGCCAAAATTTAGGGAACCACCCATATCTTTCAACTGGAATCATAATTTCATAAAAATTATGAATTCTGTGGAGGATTACACCAAGCAATGGGCCAGACATGAAAAAGACCTTATTTCTTTGTCAGAATGGATTAAATGCATTGGATGCATATCCATGTTAAAATCTTGCATTAAGCGATTGAGGGGCAATATGGAAACCATCTGTCCTTTTATGTTCAATAATTCAGAAGTGAAAAAAGATTTACATAGACTACACGATCAGTATGTACTTGTCCCAGCTAACAAATCAGATAACAACATTGTCTTTGTTTGTAAAGCTCATTTTATTTTAAAAGAATTGGGATTTAATTCTACCAGTAGCAATCCAATTTGTACCCATAGCTCCCTTTCAAAGGAGGAAATTCTTCAAAATCATATGCCAGTTTTGAATATTTTAAATATTCCCAATAACCAAAATGAATTTGAATTACCATATTTATGTTGGGTTCCGAAACTTCATAATAATCCTTACAAACAAACAAAAAAAAATACATGGCGGGTTCCAGTTTATGTTCTATCAAGCCTTTTTCTGTACTCCCCACTATAATTTTATAAAATATTAACAGCAGTGAAGGAGAAACTTCAGGAGTACTGTGCTACAATATATTCTAGAAGTGGTGCAAATTAAATCAGATGTGGATACTTTAAAATTCCAAGGAACTTTAAAAAAAAAACTGAAATCACAAAATTTTACTAAGATCAATAACATAAAAACGACTTTTCAACTCTTTATGCAACCATTCCCTACGATAAATTAAATTCCAGGCATTTTGACATCATTGACAGCTGCTTTTTCAATAAAATGGAACTCGTAAATTTACCTACCTTGTCATTGGTCATTTGCAAAATTATTTTGTTAATTTTTTTTGTACACACAAGTTGATATTAAAAAGATGCTTGCGTTTCTGATTGACAATATCTATGTGATTTTGGAGACTAGGTCTTCCAACAATCTGTTGAAAATCCAGTGGGTACCAATTGCGCCATTTTGTTAGCAGACCTATTTTTGTATTCATATGAAGCAGAATTTATTCAAAATCTTATGCATGAGAAAAAAAATCTCTCGCGGAGGCCTTCAATTCGACGTCTAGATTTATCGACGACTGTTTCGTATTTGGATATTTTACTAGAAAAAGACATTAATGGTAACCTAACAACGAAGTTTTATGATAAACGTGATGACTTCAACTTTTCAATCGTCAACTTCCCTTACTTATGCAGCAATATACCCTTATCACCTGCAAATGGGGTGTACATCTCTCAGTTGATTCGATACGCAAGAACATGATCTACGTATGAACAATTTCTAAAAACGAGGTAAATTATTGACAAACAAGTTGATAAATCAAGAATATCAACATGTTGTTTAAAGTCATCATTTTGTAAGTTCTATGGTCAATACAATGACCTTGTCAGCAAATGCTATCTATCATTAAGTCATATGCTGAGTGGCGTTTTTCATACTATTTGTTAGGCCATCATTTACACACTACGCAGCACAGTTAAGGCTGCAGTAAGGAGGCGGGGCCTAATTTGTACGGGAAATGCTTACTATGACAACACACAAAAATATAAGTTCTTCAAAATACCACAAAATGAAATGATTTGCTATTTTAAACTTTTGGATAGCTTCAAACTACATAAATACTAATTATTGCATGCATTTTTGTCGTTAGTTAAACCCCACACAGCAATATATAAACAATTCACTGATCGCAATGCACTTGTCAATGTGACGTCATATCGTAAAAGTTGACGCAGTTTGTATACAGTGAGAGGCGGATCAAGTTATATTTTATACAATGAAAAATGTATTTTGTAATTAAATAAAATATTATTTTCAGATATATAAGAGGCCATTAACTTGGATGTGATGTCTATTTTATGATTTTATTCTTATACTTCCCGTACATTCCCTAGACAAGCGACACTGCCGTATATTTCTATGCAGATTCATTGAAGAGTAATAGAAGGGTAGTAATAAATCGATATATTGCAAGGGCATACCCTCAATGAATTAAGACAAGCTTTTACACATAAACTCAAAAAGTATGAAGATATTTGAAAAGTGCTGCGAACCTGATGAAATCTTGCAAATGAATTAATTATATCTATATTTAATGTACTTGACCAGCAAAATATTCAACATACGGTCTAACAAATGTAATTTTAGCTATTAGATAGTAGAATCTAAATAGGTTCGCAGCACTTTTCACAAACTACAAAGAGTGTTGAAAATAATTATATATTAAACTTACATTTTTAACTTGGTTATGCCCTTGCAATATTGGAATTTATAGATGACCTCAATACTTCAGGTATATTTGCTAAAATCACTTGACTGCCACAAGTGTAAAGTGACAAGTCTAAATAAGAAATCTAATCATCCTCAACATGTAGTTTTCAACCACATTGCATTTGTCCGATAATAGTAAAGTTCTAAAAAGAAACGCCCATCCTTGTAAAAAATGTATTTTCTATCTAAAAAAATCGCCGATATTTCCATTTGGCACCTTAACTGTACTGCGTAAATTGTCAACGGATTTTTCCGTTATTTATCGATCATGACAAGAAGCAGGGATGCTCACTTCTCCATGGCACATGATCCCACCTCTGATGTATCTGTTCGCTCTGCTCCAGATTTTTATTGTTTTAATGTACGTTGAGCTTGAATACTTTTCTTTTTCTTCTTGTTTCATGTATGTTTACATTTTATTTCGAACACGTGGTTCAGGTCAATCAACGACGTTATATTAAATGGAATGCAAAAAAAAAAAAAAAAAAAAATTGAAAATATTTTTTTATTGTTTTATAATTTAAAAAGGATTGGAAGATTTGAAAGTAAGAAAGATGTCTCGGTCGTACTCTTCGTAAGAAAGGAATTTTTTTTTACCTCATATCTTGATTTTTGTGCGTTTGTTATTTAATTGTTGTTACTTTGTTGTATACAAATTCAATATTATACAATGTACTATAAAAGCTAGTCTGTGCCATAATGTATTGCAATGAAAATCAGCGCTTTAAGGAGAACGAGCAGTATCCCTTGTGTATTTAAACTCATTCAGGTTTTAAGTCACGTTCTTATATCGTTTAGCATCAGTATAAATTTAGTCTGACGACAGAAAATATAGTTCCAGTGCAAGCAAGTTTTTCCAAAAAGAAAGTCTAACACATAATTGCAGAAAATAATGTCAAAAGAATTCTTATAAAGAATAATCTTTGAAGAAGTTGGAATGATTTCTACAGAGATTAAAGTACAATTTCTCTGATATTGAGAATTATACAGTGGTGAAAAATAAAACTTAAACGTAACTGAACTTCTCTGTTTATCGTGTCTTCACGTACTAGTCTCTACCTAACTACACTTCCGTGAATATTCAACTTATCCATTAACAGTCTCTCTGTAGTCTCAATAAATCTCGCCAGAGCTACTGCGAACTCTTATTTTATAATTTGCAGAATACCGAAAAATACAAGGTTCCGGACACATTAGTGGGGGTGACATTTGGCATAACGGAGCAGAGGAGATTTTCAAAGAAATAATGCATTTTCACTTTTTAACACAGCCCTACCCTAACACCAGAACCCATGACCTAGTGTCATGAAAATTTACAAATTTGGAAGAGGTACCCTCATCATCATAACTATGCAATTAGTTGAAGATTTTCAAAGAATTCACACATTTTCACTATATAATCAAATAGAGCCCCACCCCCCTTTCATAGAAACAACAGAACCCCTGGGGCCACAAGTTTTAAAAATTTTGCAAAAGTATCCTTGCTCATCATAACTGTACACTTGTTTCTTTGCTTTATAACTAGGAGTAAAAAAAATATTTTGAAAGAAATCATGAATTTTCACTATATAATCAACAGAGCCCCCTCCCCTTTCACCAGAACCCCTGACCCCGGGGCCATGAAATTCACAATCTTGGAAGAGGCAGCCATGCTCATCATAACTATGTACTTAGTTAATTTAATACCCATGAGCAGAGAAGAAGATTTTCAAAGAAATAATGCATTTTCACTACATAATCAATAGAGCCCCGCCCTAACACCAGAAACCCTGACCCTGGGGCTATGAAATTCACAATTTTGGTAGAGGCACTCTTGCTCATCATAACTATGTACTTAGTTATTTTACTTCATACACAGGAGCAGAGAAGAAGATTTTCAAAGATTCAATGCATTTTCACTATATAATCAATAAAGCCCCACCGTAACACCAGAACCCCTGACCCAGGGGCCATGAAATTCATAATTTTGGAAGAGGCAGCCATGCTCATCATAACAATGTACTTATTTAGTTTATTTAATACCCATGAGCAGATAAGAAGATTTTCAAAGAAATAATGCACTTTCACTATATGATGTATATAGCCCAACCCTAGCACCACAAACCCTGACCCTGGGGCCATGAATTTCACAATTTTGGTAGAGGGCTCAATCCTTATTACAATCATGCCAACAGTTTGACTGCTTGATGTCCAGGAGTAAAGAAGAAGATTTTTAAAGATTGCATTAATTTGATGGTTTTAGCCCCACCCCTCAGGCCCCATTCTCCCATAGGTGCTATATGCCAAAATTGGTTTAAATTTGTTGAGCGGTTTCAGAGAAGAAGCTGAAAATGTTCAAATGTTAATGCACGGCGCACAACGCACGACGAACGACGAACGCCGACGGACAAAAACGGATAGCAATAGGTCACCTGAGTGACTCAGGTGACCTAAAAATACTTTATATTCTCAAACCATTTTAGACACTTTGCAGTTTCTTATAAT